>NC_133126.1:19813769-20120108 GCF_048418815.1 Hemitrygon akajei
ACAGATGGTGGCTAATATATTTTATTATATGATAAGGGTCCTCCCCCCTTTTTTCTTGCTTTTCCTAACAGCTCTGACTTTGGTAGTGGGTTTAGATTTTTTTTCTGTATACCAATTTTTTAATATTTCAATATTATGATTTAATTTAATTTTTATGAACACAGGGTTTTGTGATTGTAACTATTTTTAATACAAAATATTTGGTACTTTTTTGACTTATAATATATCTTGTATTCTGTATTCCTTTATGCAGAAAGTAATAAAAATATTGAAAAAGAAGTACGTCATTGTAATAAGATTTAATGATCTCTTATTGATGGGTGGCAGCTAGATCTGTCCCAGTCCTGCACATGCTGATGGTGATATGTGACCGCTCGAAATAGAGCTGCCCTGCCCTGCCCTTTTACTCCGGTTGGTGTCACTGCTGAGGCTGGCTATGCGCATGCATCGTGATGTCACGTCCCGATTTCCGCGATGGCGGATCGGCTCTCAGGTGAAAGGCAGCCTGTTGATTTTTTGCGAGTGAGCAATTTTATATGAATATATAACCCTGAACTTTGCCTGCATTCTGTAAGTTAGAGCATTTTAAGTCGATTTAGCCAAAAAAAGTGCTGTAATGCACTGTTTGAGCTAATTGGAGGTCACAAACAGACAGACAGAGCATGAGAGTTTTAGTAGTATGTAGATTAGACCTGCTGCTGGATTAAACATGATCTCAGTCTTTCTGTACGCAGACGTTCGTGAAGCTCAGGTGATAGCTGGCCAGCTACCAGGCTGCCCTGCAATTAGATGTCCAACATGACATGTTGCTTTGTCAAAGACCACCCTACAGTTTAATGTTCTTATCAAGCTCAGCACCAGTAGCCTTCACTTAACTTCAATATATATTAAATGTAGTCTTGTGATTTAATCTGGTAATAATGAAGCACATATGTTACTATGTCACAAATTTGTTTTTAATATTTTGATGACTGTATTTCAATATAATTGGTTTCTTTTGAAATCCTATGTACTTTATTTTGTATATTTATTCTGAGAAGGGGTCCACCAGACTTCCGAAGAGGGTCTATGGCATAAAAAGGATTAAGAACAATGTTTTGGACATTGTTTACTGTTCCTTACACATGCATCCTCCAGTGCTTATTGCACTTAACAGAGCACTTAGTTAAGTCAGTTTTTTAGGGCGAGTTATTTTTTTCAAAACACCATTTTAGTCTTACAGATTTGTAAGTTGCTTCCCATAAATACAGTTCTACAATGACTGTAATAGACTCCAATAAATTTACCTGTATTTTTAACTCATGATGGATAGATCATTTCAGTCACACGTGGAGCTTATGGTGAAATGGCAAAACTACTGAGGTGATATGGTTTTGTGTTGGAGAGTATGCTGAGGTATAAATTCAGAAATCCTTGTTCTTCAAATAATCAAGGCAGTTTCAACATCCTCTCCTTTAACCGTCAATTCTCCAACTATGGCCTTGTAAGGTGTTTCTCTCTGGAGGCAGTGACATTTTGCTTTATTCTCCATGGTAATAGTATTGATACCAGTTGGTGAATGTTCTTGGGTCAATTTAATTGTGAAGTGATATCATTTAATGCTTAAATAAGAGTTTTCATTCATTGAACAAATTAAGTAGTATTGATGTTCCAATGGAGTATTAAGTATAACATGAGCGCGCACGCACACAGAGCTGGAGGAACTCGGCAAGTCAGGCAGCGTACTTGGAAGGGAATAACCAGTTGAAGTTTCTGGCTAAGACAGTCCTGTCTGATCTGCTGAGTTCCTCCAATACTTTGTATGTGCTCCTCAAGATCTGCAGCATCTACAGAATTTCTTGCGCTTAAATATAGCGTGCTGTTCCAACCTGAAACTGCAAGCAGTAAGTAATCATTTGTTAACTTGCATTGTTTTGTTCCACAGCCCTTCTGCAAATCAAGGATCTCTTCAGCCCCAAACCCAAAAGCACTATGGTATTACATCCTCAATTAGCTTGGCGTTGCCAAAAGAAAATGATTATGTGCTTACCCAGAAACTTATTGAGGCACTAAAACCTTACGGAGTTTTTGAAGAGGAGGAAGAGTTGCAGCACAGGTATTATCTTCAGTTAAAGCTGTCATATCCACATTTTTCTTTTTAATGGAGGCTTTACTTTCCCAGAAGCGTTGATTATCAATGATGCTTTCATTTAATCATTAGATTGTTTTTGGTGACACATTTTTTGTACAGACCACATACAGTAAAGGATCCACATTTTCCTTCCCAGAAATGTGCCAGATTATATAATTTTATGTCTGCTCACAGACATAATAATTCTTATCTATTCTGAGATTTGAGCATTATATGGAGAAGAGTTGAATTTTATACAATTGCTTGGAGGATTTCCTGCTTTGTTCCAAATTGTTTATTTGGAAGATATTGCAATGATTGTGTTCTCATTTTTTTTCTGTCATTAACACTAATTTACCCTAGCTACAAATCTTTGCATAGCAAATTATTATTTTCTTTACATGCATAACAACCATTTTGTCCAACGTATCCTCTATTACATTCTCCATCTCTTCTTGGAACAACACATCTAGTTTTGTATAGTTCATCAAAACAGTGTCAGTGGCCTTTCCTGGTATTTCCAGAACTAAATCTTGGACTAGACTGTTAACTACGGACATGATATACTGCATAACTTGCCAAGTCTGTAACAGTACTTTTTAAACTTATCAGCTGGAAGGCTGAAAGCGGCACTACTGCCAAGTCACGCATAGTCCTGACCTGGATATTCGCTTTTCCTTCATTGGGTCAAAAATTACAGAGCGGATACCTTCACCATAAAGAGTTCAGTTCCTCAGAATACTCCTGAGAGTAGTTATGAATGGATATAAACATTGGATTTACCAATGAATTTTAAATGTTAAAATGAGAAGTTTTTTTAAAAGTTTAAATTACTTTGGCTTCTGTTCTGGCCATATTTGCCGAAGGGAACTGGTTGCTTTGATCACTTGTCAGGTTTTTGAAACTCCACTTGGATTGCTTTAATAGCTTGACTTAGCCAGGAAAAGAATGTTTGATTTCTGAAAACTTTAACTTGTGAATTAAAACTTTGTTTTTTAACGTAAGGTACCCAGATCTATTGGGTTGTATGAAGTAGAATGATGCACATTCATTGTGAAGCATCTACGTGTCTTCATGTGCAGAATCCATGGCTTACTTCAAAGGATGGGTGACAATGATTGGAAACTTGTGTGTTAGTTGACATGGCCATCAACATGCATTTATCCCATGTGATGACACGGCCTTTTGCACTGTGACTTAAAGTATTTCAGAGAAGGCTTACCAGGCTAATGTCTGGAATGTGTGAATTATCTTGAGAGAAAAGATTGGGCTGTAACTTATAAGAAAGTGAGAAGATAATTAGAGCACACTAGACCCAAGAGCTCTTGGGTATGGAGCAAATGTTTTGTGGGATATTTTCATATAGGGATTATTGTAAGGGGATCACCCATTTTAAGACCAGATGAGACCTGTCTATAGAGCTTTTCTCCTCAGTTGAGTCATTTTAAGGTAGAGATTAATTCACCTTGATAAACTGGGCACAGAAATGTTACTATGGAGTGTTAGTATCAGGTGTACCATGTTGTAAACAAATGACAAAGCAGGCCAGAGTGGTTGAGTCTTCTAGTTCTACTAATTTTGATGCACTAGGATATGATGTAGGAATGGGGTGTTGAGGAAGAAGCCTTGGCAACAAAGCTGTAAAAGGAATTCATCAACTGGCCATGTCATGTAATTTGTATAGTCCGAAGAAGATAAAACTATGAAAGTTTTTATGCTTAAAATCAATTAAAAATCCAAATGAGCTAATTGCCAAGTCTCTCGCATCTATTCCCCTCCACTGAAGTGAAGCCTGTGCAAATTGCCTTTTGTTTACATTTACAAATGTTGTTATGTTTCCAGTGTTAGAGTGCTCTTGGCACACATAGTGAACTTAAGGTCATCTCTGATCACCTGGAAATGTTTGTCATTGTTTGATGAGGTTAAACATTTCTCACAACTGGACTAGTTTATATTTTCCTAATCTTGAAGTGGATGTTGTTAGCAAAACAATGGTCGCAAATGGTTATGAGCTAATTTTTTGAACTATTAAAATCTATGCATTGAAGACTCCCACACCAGTTGTTAGATTGATAGTCCATTATTTTGACTCCTTGATTATGAAATTTAGAACACTTATAGAGTACAGATCATACTGTATGTTGAGTTTAAGTTGGTATGATGCGTGTTTTCTGATAGCAAAAAGCACGATTACAGATTTTGATCATCCTATCCTCACACTGTCTTTAAATTTAAACTGGCTGTCCAGTATCATGTACTGAATGGTCAGAAACGTAAAGCAAATATGAGAAAGACAAAGCCCGTTGTCTTCATCCTTTTGCAAAGTCTGTATCCAGCTACAGGTTCAATATTCTCTGGTGCTCACTGTCAGGGTTCTCATTTCTTTCATAGCCTCTCTTCTTACTGGTATTTTATGCAGTTCTATAACTCACCAAAATATTTGCAGTCCTTTACTTATGGTCTCCTCTGAATCTCTGAATTTAATTGCTTCATTAGCAGTAGTACCTTTAGCTGCCAGGGCTCTTAAGTTGTGGAATTCCCTTGACCACACTATAGGTTCAGCTTTATTTATACATGTTATAAATCACTGACCACAGGAAAAGGAATACTAATTTTAACTTCCTGCTGTGATGATATTTTAATTTGCCTCCTCTTGCAGAATTGCAATTCTTGGAAAGCTAAACAGCCTAGTGAAAGAGTGGATCCGTGATATCAGTGAACTTAAGGTAATGCGCAATTGAAATTCTGAATGAATGTTTTAAGTTGCCATTTGGAATATAGAAAGCGTATGGCTTATGTCACTCTGTCTGATGCCACCTTCCAGCACTGGTCTTCTACTGGTCATAGCTCTTCAAAAATGTATCCAAATACTTTCTAAATGTGATGAGAGATTTTGTCTCTAGTAGTCTTTCTTGCAAGAAGTTGCAAGCCCTTATCTACTGGCCAAAATATTTTTTTGCCATCTCTCTTCCAAACTTTCTATCACTTGAAATTTTTAACTTCTGGCTATTGACCCTGTTGCTAAGGGAAATAGCTTTTCCCTTTTCACTTATCTAGGTCCCCTTTAACTTTAGCGGCACATTGATTTTCCCCTTGGTCACATCTGTTCCACATTAGCTTATTCCATTCCTCATAGCTAAAATATTTCAAATGTGGTTATCTCTTTGTAAAACTTATTCAGTACAATCATATCTTTCCTATGATATGTTGATTTATGGTAATTGGTGATGTATTCATTATGGCATGATCTCCCTGATGACTATGCCCAGCTAATAAAGGAACACATATTTGCATGCTACTTTTAGCTGCCTTAATATCTCACCCTGGGCATTCACTTCTGTGCTGGAGAATGTAGGCATGTTACTATGTTCCAAGAAGAAACTTTCCTAATGGAAAGTAGAGGCTGCATAACCATTCTCTAAAGTTTAAAATCATGCAAGGGTTTGGGAAAACTTGTTAATAGCTGCAAGGATATTTGAAGCCCATTATACATTTAATTGAATAGATTTAGAGGATTTCCATATGATGATCAGCTTTAGGAATTTGCTGTGGTGTGCTGGCATGACGTGCTGCTGCAAGCAACATGGTGTGCATTATCTTAAGTTACAATTCTGTAAAGAAGCAGAATATATGCACCCAGTGGTCACTGTATTAGATTCACATGTACACCTTGTTAATGCAAATATCTAGACAGCCAATTATGTGGTAATTACACCATGGTAACTTAGCAGTTAGTGTGATGCTATAACAGCCAGGGACATTGGAGTTCAATTCTGGCATCCTCTATAAGAAAGTTTGTACATTCTTCCCGTATTGCATGGGTTTCCTCTGGGTGCTCCAGTTTCCTTTCTCAATTCAATTAATTAGTCATTGTAAATTGACCTGTAATTCAGGTAATTCAGTAGGTGGGTTGCTGAGCATTGCGCCTCTTTGGACCAGAAGGGCCTGTTTCACGCTGTATCTCTAAATAAATGAAATAATTCAATGTATAAAAGCATGCAGATATGGTCAGGAGGTCCAGTTGGTGCCGGGGTGGTCTGAGTATCTCAGAAACTGCTGATCTTCTGGGGTTTTCATGCACAGCAATCTCTGTCTGGAGATTACAGAGAATGGTTTAAACAAAAAAATCCTGTCAGCAGTAGATCTGTCAACAAAAATGACTTGTTGATGAGCGGTCATTGGAGAATGACCAGATTGCTGCAAACTGTAAGGAGATGACAGTAACTCGAGTAACTGTGTAACAGCGGTGGTGTGCAGTAGAGCATCTCTGAATGCACAACACATTGAACTTTGAAGTGGGATGAGCTACAGCAGCAGAAGACCACACCAGGTCCCACTCCTGTACCTGAAAAAGGTAGCATCTGAGTGGACATCAACAGGGATATATTGAGATTGTATGGCCTCAACCTTAGAATGACGAATAACTCCAGCTTTATCACTTCTTTATATATTTTCCACTTTTTCTTCAAGAAAAAGTGGAAAATCAATATGCTTACTCATAGCAGTAGTCCTGGAGGACCGAACACCTAATTTCAACTAGCATGTGTTGCAACAATAGATTGGACATTAACTTCAGACTCTGTCTTCATATTAAGATGGGATTCATAATTCATAATTTCCTTTGCACTAAATGAAGAACTTTGAGATTTTGTTTTGGCATCCTAACCAGTATGTTTCCGTAATATCGTGAGCTGATTGAACTTCTGTCATTTGCTGTGGTGGTCACTTTGCTTAAAGCTATACAGAACATTTGAGATATTAAAAGTTGATGAGCTTTTAACATGCTGATTCTTCCTTGATGGAAGAACATATAATTCAATATACTTTTACCAAATCAATTAAATTCTTTTACAGAACCTTCCTCCATCTGTAATAGACAATGTTGGTGGCAAAATATTTACGTTTGGTTCATACAGATTAGGAGTGCATACAAAAGGTATGTTGTACAAAATATATTCTTGAATTCGTATGCGTACAGTACTGTGCAGAAGTATGTAGGGTATGGACATGTGGCAGAGGAGAGACAGGGTGGTTAGGATGCAAACACACCCAGCTCTGAGACACCAGGCAAGGGAATTTCATTCCAAACAATTGGTTTATTGATCATTACAGAATGTCCCTCTGGTGCTTACCACTCCCTTCGCACTCCCTTCCCCTTTTCCCAACCATGATTCCTCCCTCCCTTCCCTCTTTCCATACTCTGTCCACAATAGAGACCCATATCAGAATTGGGTTTATCATTACTCACATATGTCATGAAATTTGTTGTTTTTTTTTGCAGCAGTGGCACAGTGCAATACATAAAATTACTTGTGTACTGTGCCAAAATCTTATGCGTGCGTGTGTGTGTATCTGTAGAATTGCTAATCCACAGTCTGCTTCATCGTCACTCTTTGTAGGTAAAGTCACCGTGTTACTACTGAGTAAAGATCCAACCTGTTGATTAGTTCCCATTTTATATATCTTCTATACTATAGACTCTGACATATAGGCATAATTTTTAATCTTGAGTGGGAAGGACAGAACAAGTATCCAGATTAGTGTTAATTAAAAAGTTTCATAAAACACTAAAAGTGGTGGGGAAAGGGAGTTGGCTTGTGCATATCACTGCCTGTTGATATAAGATGGAATGAGCAGTGTGGGAGATATGTGATGGGATGAAATTTGCAAGTTGTAAAACATAGAACAGTAAAGGCTCTCCAGCCCATGATGTTGTGCCGACCTATATACAACTACTCCACAATCAATCTAACCCTTTCTTCCTACATGGCTTATAACCTTCCATTTTTCTTACATCCATTTGTTGATCTAAGAGTCTCTTAAATTTCCCTATTGTATCACCCTCTGCCACCACTCTCAGCAGCACGTTCCAGCCACCTCCCACACTGTATAAAGAAACCTACTTTGACATCGCCCCTAAACTTTCCTTCACTCACCTTAAACAGATATTCGCAATAGCTTCCTTCAGAAAAAGGTGCTGGCTGTCTACTCTGTCTATGCCATCCATGATCTTATGCACCATTGTCAAGTCACCTCTCATCATCCTTCACTCCAAAGCAGAAAGCCTAGCTCGCTCAACCTTCCCTCGTAAGACATGCCCTCTAGTCCAGGCAGCATCCTGGTAAATCTCTGCACCCTTTCTAAAACTTCCACATCCTTCTTATAATGAGGCAACCAAAATTGAATACAATACGTGCGATTTAACCAGGGTTTTCTGGAGCTGCAACATTACCTATTCCCCTATCTAATGTAGGCCAACACACCATTACCATCTTAAACATCCTATAAACCTGTGCGGCAACTTTGAAGAACTTATCTTTCCTAGTGTTTTTCATAAGCTCCAACTCTGCCTCTTCCTTAACCTCGACATGATCCAGTATATTAGCCTGTATACGCTGAAACAATACATTCATTAAGGACTTACCTACCACCTCGTCTCCAGGCATGTGCTTCCCTTTATATTCCCTCGATCCCACTTCTTGATCAGGACAAAATCCCCAGGTTCTATGGTGGTTTAGTCACTCCTCTCTGCGGGGTAGTTCTCTTCCTTGTAAGCCTGTTATACCTGCGAATGTAATGCTTGGAGAATTTTGTTGGCATATATATTTCCCCATCTCTTCCCCCAGGGTATGCATATCCAATTTTTTTCTGGTAGACTTTCTGGGAGCAATGGTACACAAGATCCTGGTCCCCAGGATGTCCTCATGGGCCGTCCATAAATGATTTCTGCTGGTGACAACCCTGTTTTCCTCTGTGGGGGAACCCTCATGTGGAATAGGGCTAGTGGTAGGACCTTCAACCAAGTGAGTCCAGTCTCTGCCGTTAGTTTGGCCAATTTACTCTTCAGAGTGCCATTGGCTCTTTCCACTATGCCAGTGGCCCATGGGTGGTGTGCACAGTGGAAATGTTGCTTGATAGCTAGTTCGTTACTGTTACGTATTCAGGCAACAATAAATATATGTGAGTTAGGCAAGGGTTTTTACAGCAAATAACACGTTTATTAAACACTGAAAACAAACCCCCCAAAAGTAAACAAACACTAACGTAACCGGAAAACAGCTCTTAAAGCGATGCAGCTCAAACAGTTCTTAAAGCGATGTTGCAAAAACAGTTGTTTAAAGCGATATTGTCAAAAGTTCAAAATGCTCAGTCCATTTAAAAGGAGAGACTTTTTAAGGCGATTTAAATTCTCTTCCACGACGTTTTCCTTCGATCCCCGGCGTCGAACTCTTCCCACGTAGAATTTTTATGAAACGTAACGGTTTAAAGGCACTGACCTCTTCTTCCACACTATTCTCAATCTCCTGTTTTCCCGCAGAGATTAACACGAGAACAGTCAACAAAATCCTTCCGAATGAGGATCACACAAGGTCGAACCCAATCCACCGTCGAAAATCGATTCTCCTCAATCTTTAACTTCCTAAACTTTTATCTTCACTCTCCACAGTAAAGAAACTGCTGGCAATGACCTTTTAAACTTTAGGCATTAGATAAAGCTTCATCTTTTAACTAAACTGAGTCATCACATTAAATCACGCAGTGGCATGAAGTCAACTTGGCAAATCCAGCCACGAACTGCCCCACCTGACAGGGTGGGTCTTCCTTTTATACCCTGTAAAAAAAAACTGTCACATGATCTCTACTGGCGGGAAAATGACGTCACTCCACCATCACAAGACCATTACCTCAAGTCCAGTATAACTTCAACCCCAGTCACGTGACAAGGGTACCACTGTCACGTGTCACGGGTACGTAACAGTTACATACCCCTTTGTTTACTGTCGCCACAAAGTGTGGGCCATTATCAGAGCAAGCCGTACCTGGGAATTATTTCCCATAATAATACCTTTACAACAGTTATAGCAGTATTATTGGTAGTTGGAATAGCTTCAATCCATCTACTAAACACATCTATAATAACTAAGCAGTATCTATAGCAATGTACTCTAGGCAATTCAATAAAATCAATTTGTAGGCACGAAAAAGGTCCACCTGGCTAGGTGTGCAGGGTACAGGTTACCAACCATTCCCTCCTTTCCCAGGTGTGTAGGGTTATGTATACAATCGACCAATATTGGTAAAAACTGTGTAGGAACACTAACCTGCCCCGCTGGGGTGATCCAAAAACCTAGGTTGGGGTCTTTCTGGCACCCCATCTGGGACCACAGTTTGTGCTCTTCTTCAGAGGTGTCCCCTGAAAGTATGTACCTCCCGCATGTCTGGCAAACCTGTTCTGCTTAAGTCATGGAGAGTAGCTTGACGCGAACCCGAGGGGACTTACAGCTACCAAAGATTGTACCGCACTCTTCGCTGTCTCATCTGCTAAAGCATTGCCTTTGGTGACCCAGTCGGACATGCGAGTGTGGGCTGCACATTTAATGATAGACAAAACTCAAGGTAGCTGTAAAGCGGTGAGTAAGTTGTTTACAAAGGTAGCATCACTAATAGGGTGACCATAGGAAGTCAGGAATCCCCAGTGTTCCCAGAGAGCCCTTTAGTCATGTGCAACTCCAAATGCATGACGTGAGTCTGTGTAAACATTTGCACTTTTGTCTGTTGCTAGGATATAGGCACGAGTCAGAGCAAACAGCTCAGCCTTCTGGGCTGAGACAACTGCTTCAAAAGAGGCCTGCTGAATTACTTCACTATCGGATAGCCAGAAGTTTATTTCCCTGCTTGATCCACAAAAGAGCTTCCATCCTCATAAAACGTTGCCTCGGGCTTGAGGGGGTATTGCGGAATGGATGGGGGAGTCTGTCCTTCTTTCACGGTGATCTGGACAGGGGGGTGCAGTTGGTGCAGCCGACTTCATGGCCTGAAATTGCCCAGAGATGGGGTACAACGTCTTGGGTTCAGTCGATATTAGAAGAGGTCCCATCTTCACCTCAGACTCTTTCCAGTATTGGAGTTGGCCCGCGGCCAAGTCTTGCCAGTTTCCCTTGGTGTTGGAGGCTTGTTTCGTCAGGGTGTAGGCAAGGAACCCTAGGCTCTTTGCTTGAACCCAGGGCAAACCCTAACAGTAATATGGGGAAACACCAGTCCTGTCTGTTGCCAAAGGAAACCCGGAACTTCGGCCAGTAATGCACTTCCCTTTCAATCACCGTGACTGGGAATTTCTGTCCCTCGAAGGGTGCATTATATTGGCTTTCCTCAGTTGAGCACCCCGTACGGTCATTGCACAGGGTCATATGGGGGTCGACTGTTGGCAGAGGGGGTTTAAACAAAATGGAGTGCAGATTAAATGCCCGCCACTGGGAGGTAGGAAACTGGAGAAGCTGTCGGTTGTTCGCTAGTCCCAGGGTGATACCCTTGTCTGTGCATAGAATCTCGACTTCCAATGGACAGAGCAAGTCTCTCCCTGCTAGATTACACCCCAGACTGGTGGTGACTGTAAATGAAACCTCACCCTGAAATTCCACCTGCAGTGGCTGGGTACGTGAATACCAGTTCTTATAGTTACAGCAGTTTATTGTGCACCCTCCTGCAGGAGTTTGAGACCCAGTTGTCAGTGGGAAGGTATGTAAGTACTGCCACCATCCGACAAATGGACTCCTCCTCTCTGGTTACAGCTGTATATTTATACATAGTAAGTCCCATACCTTACTGTTGCAAGATGTCATTAGAACTGGTACACCCACCAAGTCTGTTGGTGCAAAACTTAGTTACAGATAAGAGAGACAGCTAAATCAAGGTTTAATTATGGATGGATGTGCTGTCCAGTCCTTATCAGTTATTCCCTTTGTTAGGCCCTGATTTAATTACAGGTGGATATTCATTCCTGTCCTTATCGGTGAGTCCTCCCCCCCCCCCCCCACTCAAACGAGGGTACAATGTACAATTTATCAAATTCTTAATGTCTGTCTGCAAATTAAAAGAGAACTGGTATAAGCCAGGTTTTATTGCTAACTGCTGAAGACTTCAGTTCAAAAATTACTGTTCCCAATTATTCTTTTAGCCAGAGGTTACATAGGTTTAAAATGATTTTTTTTAATATATCCTCAATTCCTCACTTCCTTGCAGTACATTCAAATGATAACAGAGAGTACAGGGGAAGGAATGTTAACCTTTAATTTTTTTGCAGTTCTTTCAGTTGAGTGGTTGAGTATTCTCTCACATTCCTCCCTAAGCCATTTTAGATAGTAGAAAGACTTGAGCTGTTTGAGTACCCACTATGTCCTGCTCTAATAACCATGGTGGTCTGCTTCAACTAAACAAATCATTCATTAGTAATAATTCCAATAGGATATTCATAGTTGAAGCAAGTGTGATTTGTTTCTGATCCCCTCTAGCTGCATTGTTTTATTCTCTCATAGACTATAAAATCAGTAAGTGGCCTTCTCATATCAGTTATGTTTATGATCTCTGCAATGATTGATGAGCTGTAGTTTAAGAACTGACCGATGGGTGACTTTCTTGAATATCAGAGATTCAATTTACACAGTAAAGCAACATAATCTGTGTGTGTGTGTGGAGGGATGCTCATGAGAGAAGTAGATCAAAGTAGTTGTTGGCATTCTTTTACTCAAAACACCTGGTTTCCTTTTGGGACCTGTTTAGGTTTGCTTTTTCTTAATCTGTTTACTTGTATATTTTCCCTGTGGATTAGATCAAGTTCATTTTTAAGGAGATAAAATATTGTTCCCAATATAGCCCAGCCCCATCGTCTCTAACCTACAGTTGTTTTTGCCTGTTTTGCTGCTGGAACATTAGGATTGGGCCCCTGTGGTTACATAGCTTACTTGGGTCTTGCTATCCAAACCTAGTGTAATTATTGAAAATCTTTATATACCCGTGGAGTTATAGTTAGAGTATACAGACTTTGAGAGAAAGGAGAGGGACTACTTAAGTGACAAAATCGATGTATCAGAAAACGCATGGCTTAAAAGAAGTTGGATAATTAACACTGGATCCACACAGTAAAACATGGATGTTTATTCTCTTAGGTGCTGATATTGATGCATTATGCGTTGCACCTCGTCATATTGAAAGAGTTGACTTCTTCTCCTCCTTCTGTGAAAAGCTGAAGCAGCAAGATGAAGTAAAAAATTTACGGGTGAGTACAGTGAATTCTGTGCTGATGATATGTTTGATAATTGTTGCAATGGGTCACTATTGACAACCATCTATTTATTTTGCAGGCTGTTGAAGAGGCATTTGTACCAGTCATTAAACTATCCTTTGATGGTATAGAGGTATTTTATTAAATAATAATTGACTTCATGCTTCAGTTAGATTTGTGGTATTTTATTTAAGGTCATTCATTTTGGAAATAATCTTCTAATAGTCATAAGTTCATACACTTTTGTGGTGCTTAATTCCCATGCTTGTGATTGTTACTGAAACATTGGTATAAGTTAATAGCATGATAAATGTTCTGTCCTTGTACAATGGAGTTTTCCTGCATTATAAGAGAGAGATATAAATCTAATTGAATGCATGGGTTTTAGTTAAATGTCTTTGAGGCAATTTTTAAATATATAAATCATATTCTAATTTTAGCAACCAGCCAGTTGGGAATGATACATTTTTCTGTCTTAGATTGATATATTGTTTGCAAGATTGGCTCTTCAGACAATCCCTGAAGATCTGGATCTTAGAGATGATGTGCTACTTAAAAACCTGGACTTGAGGTGCATTAGAAGTCTTAATGGTAAGAGGCTGTTCTCTTGCTATTCTCTGAGAGTGAAAATGAGTTAAAGAGAAGCAGAAAATCATGCAAAATGAGTCTTTCATAAGCGTGTGATTGCAGTCTGCTTACACTGTTCACATTTATTAATAAAGGATTTATATTTTAAAAATTAACATTTTGGTAAAATGGAAACTCTCCCAATTTGAAGAAATTGTCCTTTTTTTTTAAAGGGGTGTTAAAACAAAAAAAGCAGTTGATTTCATTACTTTCTGCCTCTTGGCGTGATCTGTAAAATGGTGTAAGTAGCACTTGGGTTCCTAAAGCTTGCAGTGCTTAAAATATTTTTGTAACTTTTACTGAGTGAGACACAATAGGCTGAAGATACTGGAATTTGGAACAAAAAAAGGCAAGCTGTTAGGGGAGTCGATGGGTCAGGCAGCATCCATGGAAAGGAAACAGGCAGTTAACACTTTGGGTCAAGACCCTTCATCTAGACTCCAGGTAAAGGCTATCAACAACAAGCACAGACTACCCATTTCCCACATCAAATGTTTCCTGACCTGGTGAGCTTCTCCAGCAGCTTGTTTTTCATTTTGAGTTACTGAGAGATGAGTAGTTAAGATTTTATCTTTTTAAAATCCTTGATAACAAAACAAAGTAAATTGTGCCAAACCTTTGTTTTTATTCTTCTCTTGACAGGTTGCAGGGTCACTGATGAGATATTACATTTAGTACCAAATATTGAAAATTTTAGACTGACACTGAGAGCGATTAAATTATGGGCAAAGCGTAAGTAAATTTCATTTACTTATAAGCAGTGATTTTTCTTGGCTAGTTTCCATCTTGACTAAACCTTGGAAACCTTTTTAAATGTAAGGCTAAGTGGCCTTTTTCCCTTAAGATTCTGTTTGTTGTAGGACTGTTGTCAATTTCTTTGGATTAGTCTATTAAGGATGCTAGTACCGTAGATTCCGGATTTTAAGCCGCTACTTTTTTCCCACATTTTGAACAGCTTTGAACTTTGCGGCCAATAATCCGAAGCGGCTAATGCAAGGTTTTTTTCATGCCGCCTCGTAAACATTTTGCCTCGTAACAGTAGACCAATAAAATTGATGAGTAGTTCACAGAGGTCCAATGAAATTGTACGATAAATCAAGCGCACTTTCACAATTAAATTATTGTAAATCAGTCATTTGTACTCACCCTCATCAACATGGAAAACACTCGAAGCATTGTGCTACCTACCCTACTTAGTTTAAACTATATTTGTTTTCTGTACTACATCGCGGGATGCTATGACGTCACACCCGGTTTCGCGGCGTCTTGTGGGAAAATGCCGTTTGCGATGAAACGGAAAGGAGGGGGGAGCGGATTACGCGAGCGGCTTTGGATCCGAGCGAAATCTGCTTTTAACTGCCGTTTGCGATGAAACGGAAAGGAGGGGGGAGCGGATTACGCGAGCGGCTTTGGATCCGAGCGAACTCTGCTTTTAAATGCCGTTTGCGATGAAACGGAAAGGAGGGGGGGAGCGGATTACGCGAGCGGCTTTGGATCTGAGCGAACTCTGCTTTTAAGTTAAAGGTATCAATAACTTTTCCTGGTAGGCTGCAGTATATATATTTTTTACCAGTCGTTAGGAGATATTGGAATGTTGTTCAGTAAAGAAGTATACGCAACGTATATTTAAAAGTAGCCGCGTACGGGCACGGTTCGAAAAAAAGCATTTGCAATATGTATTTGTTTTTGTTACCATATGGATTTAATTAAAAGTTAAAAAAATCCTCACGTGTAATATCTTTCTGTGTAAATATCTCATATTACAACGTGGGACACCTGCGGCCGAAAATCCGGTGCGGCCTAAAATCCGGTGCGGCCTTTACATTTAAAAAAATGATTTTATTTCTAAAATTAGTGCCAGCGGCTTAAAATCAGGTGCGCTCTGTAGTCCGGAATCTACGGTAATTGGTTTAACCTCCAGCTTCTCGCTGTAAATCCACTACCCCAGGTGGAACTGAGCTAAGATTAGAGTTTTTGGTCAGTAGTGAAGTACAGTTGGCTCTCCTTATCCGCCAGGGATTGGTTCTGGGTCCCCTCGT
Organism: Hemitrygon akajei; assembly: GCF_048418815.1. NCBI lineage: Eukaryota > Metazoa > Chordata > Chondrichthyes > Myliobatiformes > Dasyatidae > Hemitrygon > Hemitrygon akajei. The sequence continues at coordinate 19,829,605 of NC_133126.1, forward strand.
GGATACCAAAATTCGCGGATGCCCAAGTCCCTTATTCAACCTTTTTCAATGTGGTGGAACTTAGGACCCAGCGGAACTCAAGACCTTATTTAACCTGTCTCAGTGCGGTAGACATTAGGACCCAGTGGCAGAGATCTGAATCCGCAATGTTTCTGTTCACGAAAATAATCACGATAACGATTGAAAATAAAGTGGAAATAATAAAGCGATCAGAAAGAGGTGAAATGCCGTTGGTCATTGGAAAAGTGTTAGGCTACGTCGGTCAATGATCGGAACAATTTTAAAGGATAAAGTGAGAAAGGCTCTGCCCAATGAAAGCTATAATTATTACTAATTATAGCTATTTTTCTACTAATATAGCTAATTTTCCAATGTTCTATAGATTCAGGAGCAGTTCCTGCTGACTGGAGGGTGGCTAATGTTGTCCCACTTTTCAAGAAAGAAGGGAAGAGAAAACAGGGAATTATAGACCGGTTAGCCTGACGTCAGTGGTGGGAAAGATGCTGGAGTCAATTATAAAAGATGAAATTTCGACACATTTGGATAGCAGTAAAAGGATCAGTCCGAGTCAGCATGGATTTATGAAGGGAAAATCCTGCTTGACTAATCTTCTGGAGTTTTTTGAGGATGTATCTATGAAAATGGACAACAGAGAACCAGTGGATGTAGTGTACCTGGACTTCCAGAAAGCTTTTGATAAAGTCCCACATAGGAGATTAGTGGGCAAAATTAGGGCACATGGTATTGGGGGCAGAGTACTAACATGGATTGAAAATTGGCTGGCTGACAGGAAACAAAGAGTAGCGATTAACGGGTCCCTTTCAGAATGGCAGGCTGTGACCAGTGGGGTACCGCAAGGTTCGGTGCTGGGACCGCAGCTGTTTACAATATACATTAATGATTTAGATGAAGGGATTAAAAGTAACATTAGCAAATTTGCTGATGACACAAAGCTGGGTGGTAGTGTGAAATGTCATGAAGATGTTATGAGAATGCAGGGTGACTTGGATAGGTTGGGTGAGTGGGCAAATGTATGACAGATGCAGTTTAATGTGGATAAGTGTGAGGTTATCCACTTTGGTGGCAAGAACAGGAAGGCAGATTACTATCTAAATGGAGTCAAGTTAGGAAAAGGGGAAGCACAATGAGATCTAGGTATTCCTGTGCATCAGTTGTTACGAAAACCCCGTAACCAGGTAACTTACCAGCAAAGATAGATGGATCAGCTGAGTCGGATGCTACTATTTTCAAACGTTTTATTCAACAAGGGCACAAACGTATGGTTAATACAAAACATTCAGATCGTCAAAACTCAATCTAAAACACCGGTGTAACCATAATCAATCAGAAATAAGCTCTACAGTTGTCTAGGGGGTAATACTGAGTCCAACGGAAGTCTTAAGAGTCACTCAGAAGTTTGCAGGCTTTTTCCTTTATAATTTAGAAAAGATGCACACTTGCCCGTCGTCTTGGCAGAGCAAATCCTTGGAATCAGGGGAGCAGACTTCCCCGTTGTTATTTTAAAAGCAGTCTTTCGTTGGTTTTAGCCACAGATTCAAAGTCGGAATCTAGCGTACGTGGCTTCCTTCAAAATGGCGTCCCGCTCCCACGGGAATCGATCTCGTGTCTGCTGGGTGCATCTGAGGGTCCTCCCCTCAGACCCGCCTTTATACTTCTTCACGGGATCGCAGGTATCAATCAAGTTGCAGGTAATGCGATCTTTCTCTCAACCAGCCCACTTTGCCCGAGGGCTTTTCACGTGGTTTCCATGAGACAATAGTCAAAGTCACCGTTATTCTGCTTCTTGGGAGAACGTGGTCTTCCGCACGTCTCTCTCTTTTGGGTCAGCTGACCCCCCCCCTTAACTAGAGTTCTTGCAATTTTCACAAAGGAGGGGGCCAACGGCATAACACAGTCAATGAAAGCAAGTATGCAGGTACAGCAGGCAGTGAAGAAAGCTAATGGCATGCTGGCCTTTATAACAAGAGGAATTGAGTATAGGAGTAAAGAGGTCCTTCTGCAGCTGTACAGGGCCCTGGTGAGACCCCACCTGGAGTATTGTATGCAGTTTTGGTCTCCAAATTTGAGGAAGGACATTCTTGCTATTGAGGGAGTGCAGCGTAGGTTCACAAGGTTAATTCCCGGGATGGCGGGACTGTCATATGTTGAAAGATTGGAGCAACTGGGCTTGTATACACTGGAATTTAGAAGGATGAGAGGGGATCTGATTGAGACATATAAGATTATTAAGGGATTGGACACGCTGGAGGCAGGAAGCATGTTCCCGCTGATGGGTGAGTCCAGAACTAGAGGCCACAGTTTAAGAATAAGGGGTAGGCCATTTAGAACTGAGATGCGGAAAAACTTTTTCACCCAGAGAGTGGTGGATATATGGAATGCTCTGCCCCAGAAGGCAGTGGAGGCCAAGTCTCTGGATCCATTCAAGAGAGAGTTAGATAGAGCTCTTATAGATAGCGGGGTCAAGGGATATGGGGAGAGGGCAGGAACGGGGTACTGATTGTGGATGATCAGCCATGATCACAGTGAATGGTGGTGCTGGCTAGAAGGGCCGAATGGCCTACTCCTGCACCTATTGTCTATTGTCTAAGCAGCGCAGTGGTTTAATTATTGGGTTTTGGGTTTTTTTTGATCCTCCATATCAACCTGGCATGGTGGAGAGCACACTTGGGAGCGATCTGTCACTAGATCGAACTCGGAACTGACGCTAAATAATACCGGATGTACCTGTTCCAACTTACTTAGTAAGAGAACTTCCAATTCCGGTGTATTAGCTGAGAATTTGGCCCTAATTTTTGGTCCTAAAGTTAGGGGGTTGGCTTACACAGAGGGTGCCAACTTTGGAAAAACAAATACATGGAAGACAGGTCGTATTTATTGGCTGTTTTTGAGTCAAATTCGTTCCACTATCGATGCATGAATTCTTTGAATGGTTTGTTTAAACTCACATCTAGTGGCTGGAGCACGGACATCAAACCACTGGGGATGACTGCAATGTCTGTATTTTCAGCTTTCAGTGCTGCTTTTGTCTCACCTGACAAGTGCACTTTGAACATGACCCAGACAAGTAGCGACTTTTCCTCCCCAAAACCTTTGGGACATCAACGCCACATCTCTTTAACCTACTTCAAGCAACCCACTTCATCCATCCAGCAGCGTTCTTGAACGTAAACAACACCCCGTGGGAATTTTCTGAGCAATCTTTGTTTTTTGTCTCAACATAAGATCACATCTATTCATAAATCGGGTGCACCAACTTTGCGTAGCTTTGAAATTTTCGCTGACCTCACGGTGTTTTTCATCCCATTTCAACGCTTGAACTCGAATCATTTCTCTGGTAACAATGTATCCAGACGATCACTGGTGATTCACCCACTCTAAAACTTTTTCTTCCAGTTCTGGCCACCGGCATGTTTTCCTGCGGTTTTCGCATTTCGACTTTGGCATTTCCCTCAGTGTGTCCTCTGCCTTTCTTCCACTTTTTCACTTGTTTCTCGTTTACACTAAACTTCTTAACAGCTGCAGAATTATTCATTCCTTTAGCAAAATCAACAACCTTCGTTGAAGCCAGCATCATATCACATTCGTTTTAATCTTTTGTACATGGTGGTCGCGAACTCAATACTGAGTACACGTACTGATCCAGCCACCCCGTGTTATGTTCTAACGAGATTACGATGGGCACTAAATGGTTGCACGGGGGTTACATTTCAGAGGATTCTTTTCCATTGGAAACCTAATCCAAAATTTCCCTCCCTGATTTATTTATTAAGTATTTGCTTATAACGCTGTACAATGTGTAGGCCTGTTTTCTTAGAAGGTACAGGTTCACAAAATTTTCCGGTTCCGGATCCGTCAAAGCTGAGTACCGGCATGTGAGATCTTGAGATCTTTTTTGGTTAAATCGAAAACCTCTACAAAAGGGGGTCGGCTTATACAAAGGTAACATGAAAAAGAAAAGGTCACTTTTTTAACCTTGAAAATGAGGGGTTGCCTTATACTCCGGAATATACGGTAAGTTCACCGAAGGTCCTGGAAGCCAGTCACAGATCTCACATCTGGTGATATATTCTCAGTTCTTGTCAAAAATGTTTTTGTGGAAATATAAGACCACAGGTGTATTTTTTCTGTGATGCAAGCAGTTGAATGCTTCATTGGCACTAGGCTTTAAAGGGAAAAACAACTTGGACTAAACAGTGCTATTTGAATCATTCATGCAGCTGGTGACACATAATAAGATTATTTTGGTCAGATAAAATCATTTTAAGCATGCAACATTTCAACAAAGAACATTGAACATTTAGAGGAAGCAGCCAACATGGCAGCTGTCTTTGACAAAAGCAAGAATCAAGGTAAACATAGATTGGTAAGGGTAGATTATCTGAATGTTTATTGTAAATTTATCACCTGTGAAATTATGCTCTTTTTTTTTTACAGTAAATAAGATGTAAAAACAACCGGTTGTCATAGCCAGGGTGAGGGGAGGGATGTAGTGGGGATAAGCTCCCACTACCTATTAAATGCACCCTATGATGTGCGTCACAAATAGCTTCTGACAACCAAGTCCAACTTCTGGCCTTCAAGTGTGGCTTAGCTACTAAGCCAGGTGGAACCATTTTTACCAACAGGAGAAGGAGCAGACGTGGGTTACTGGTGCCGTAAAACCAGACACTCCAGGAAGATGGGCTTGACAGCTGTAGTTGGCAGCTCCTCGAGGAGAAAGAAAACTCTGATCTCAAATCTCCGCGGCTATATAGTTCTCGGGGGACTGCTTCAGGATTAAACCCCAAGGAAAATTTTGAAGCTGGGGTCCTTAAAGGCAGTCCTAAGTTGAGTTCAACACTGACTGCCAGCTCCTGCAACACTGCTGGTGCAAAACTGTATCGGGCTCTGTCGTTCCTTTGGATTCATCAGCTGCATGGAGAAGGGGAGCCTGCTGCGTGAGCAACAGCTTACCCTCCATATCATACTGCCCTGGCTGTGCACTGGGTTGCGTAAATGTAGATAGGTGGGATAGAACATCCATGGTTGACCCTGGTTAGTGGAGGCCTCCTCAAAACGAACAAAATGGAACTTTTACAAATTACTGGCATCAACTTTTTTCATATAACCTTTCCTTGGGAATAATAGAACAGCATTAACTTCGTTTTCTGACCTGCAATTTGTTCCTTCTCCAGTATGAATTAGCTAGTGGTGGTTTAAAGTAATAGTATTTGTTGGAAACTGGTTTCTGGTTCACGTTGTTCAACTTTGATTCCTATAGGACTGTAGCTGAACCATCCTTTGCACCATCTCCAAAGGCAATATGTTTTTCCTCAAGTAAGCAGACCAGAACTGCACATAGTACTCTAGCCTCACCAGTATTCTGTACATCTGCAGCATAACCTCTCTGCTCTTAAATTTGTTCCTTCTAACAGTGAAGGCCAACATTTCATTTGTCTTCTTGATAACCGTTTGAACTTGTGAACCACCCTTTTCTGATTTCTCCTGAGTTCCTTTGCACAACAACATGTTGCAATCTTTTACCATTTAAATAATCTGATCTTCTATTTTCACTTGTAAACATTGTACTCCGTTTGCCATATGCTTGCCTACTAGCTTAAATCTATTCTCTATCTCTCTACAGACTCTCCACATCCTCTGCACAGTTTGCTTTTCCACTCAATTTATTGTCATCAGCTAACTTGCATAAACTACACTCAGTCCCCTGTTGCATTTAGTGTATAATCTGTAGCTGGGAAACCATTGATGTAGGTTCAAGAAGTTGGAGTAGTGGCCTAGAATATTTAAAATTGTGATAAATATTGTAATGAATATCAAACATTTGCATCACCAGTGTTTAAAAGAAATCTGTTTTTACAGGTCACAACATTTATTCTAACATACTAGGCTTTCTGGGTGGTGTGTCATGGGCCATGTTGGTGGCAAGGACATGCCAACTGTACCCCAATGCTGTTGCATCAACCCTAGTACACAAGTTCTTCTTGGTTTTTTCAAAATGGTGAGTGTTGATTTCAGTGAATCTGATTGCAAAGTGATTTCACCAGATGTACTTGTTAGCCCTTGTTACACTGAAATTTTGGCTGTATGTGTAAACATTTTGTTTAAATGATTGATGTAAGTAAGGTGTTTAAAATGATAAAGGGATCTGACAGGTTTGTGGCTGACAAACTATTTCCTTTCAGAACAAGGCGGCAAAATCTAGTTAAAAGATAGTTAATGCACGACTGAAATCAGAAAACAGTTTGTCACAAATAAGGTAAATTAAATGTGCAACTATCTCTCCTAGATGTGTATAAATTAAAATGTAATGCTAATGATTGATATATTTTTAACTTAATGTGGGGTTGAGTTTTGTAAATGGAGTCAAGATGCAAATTATTCTTGATAAGCATACACTTTTAAGGACTAAAGGAGGAGGATGAAAGTTAATAGAATAAGTAATTTTTAATTGTTCATGTGTAAACTGATATCCCACATTTGTAGCTTGCTGCCTTTCCTATGGAATGTAGATGCCGTTGTGAAAGCTGCTGACTGTGATGTATATCAGTGTCTTGTTTCTGCTAGTTTGGAATTTCTTAATATATATTTGTTTAAATGTAAACTATCCTAACTAAATTTTGTCAACATACAAGATATTCTGCAGCTGCTGGAAATCTAGAACAACACACACACAAAATGGTAGAGGAATTCCTCCATCATTTTGTATAATTCCTTATTCAGTAAATAATTTGCATGTTATGTTAACGTCTACTAAATCCCAAGTATCTAACCAAAGTTGCAACAGTATATCTCAATTTTCAATTCTCTGGTTTGGAAAAGTCCCTTCAATATTGACTGGAGTACAATAGGTTTCCCAAAAGCTCTACAAATTTAAACAGTTTATTTTATAACTGATTGTGATCTTATTTTTTTATCATTTAAAATTGGCAGTGTGAAATCTCCATTCACTGTGCTGAAATATTTGTTCCCATCATCATGTACTGTTGCACTGACAGTCAAGTTAGTACAATGCAGAAGACAGATTAAGTGCCCAAATCTAAATAGAACTAAATTTAATCAGTCTTAAAATATTGCATTCGCCACTAATATAAAACAAATCCTTGGTTTGGCAAGACGATGAACCAAAAATGACAGAGAATAGAAAAGGCTTTCCTTATTAATATGGTTTTGAGATCTCTTCTGTCTGATTTGAGGCACAAGAAATATTTTTACCACCAGGTAGGCTAGCACTTCCATTTGCCTACATCTGTGAAAAGATCAATTTAATCTGTATACATATAATTAATGTAAACACTGATATAAAACATAATGTCAGTTACTGAGAAAGGAAACTACTAAAAATGTGCTTTTGTCAGTTAGAAGCTTGGTATGGAAATCATGAACATTCAATGAGTGTTGTTTCTTTCTTGGCAGGGAATGGCCAAATCCTGTTTTATTAAAACAGCCTGAGGACTGCAATCTCAATTTGCCAGTATGGGATCCACGGGTAGGTTAAGTGAGCGAACAGCTTTGAGTATGGTAGCATTGGTTCATATTTTTTAGTTGAAGATACTGTGTCATACTTAATGATTGGCCTTAATAAGATCTGTTCTGAGGATAGATGTGATTTATGGAAACTAGACACAAATATGATAGGAAAATAAAAATATGGGTATTGATTATTAAAATTTTGTGACAAATCTTTGTTTTCCAGGTGGGAGTTATTTTCTATCTTTACACCATAACTTCAAAGCATATTTAACTTTTATGATGATTATTATTGGATGCTTTAAACAATATGTTTTGACCCAGTTGCACTTAAAAAATCTAGATTTGTATGAGGGAGAGGAAGGTATTGGGAAGAGGCTCATAGAGAATTTGTTCAGTTCTGTCTGCTTTAAATTATGTAATATGACTCCAGAATTCAAAAATGACATCACTAAAAATGTTTAAAATTTACTATGTATATTAAAGGTTACTTCAATCATTTAAATTACCTTAAATACAAATAATACTTGAATTATATTTAGTCTTTGTATACTCATGTGTAACAGCAATGGATTATTATCTTTTGTGTAGGTTAACCCAAGTGACAGATACCACCTCATGCCAATTATTACACCAGCCTACCCACAACAAAACTCAACGTACAATGTTTCTGCATCTACCCGGGCTGTAATGATGGAGGAGTTCAAGCAAGGCAAGTAATTTAAATTTTTTGGAAGGTTTTGCCCTGTACTAAAAGTTTCTAAGGCTTTCATGAGATTTCTCTCAATTGTTCTCACATACTGATTATAAATACAGTTAAGCAATCCCTTTTGTCCCCACAGGTCTTTCGATCACAGATGAAATTTTAATGGGTAAAATGGAATGGTCCAAACTCTTTGAAGCTCCAAACTTCTTTCAAAAGTACAAGTATGTATTCAATTACCTTTTTGAGTAGGAAGTACATTGTGAGGGTTAGCTTCTATTTTGCTTGCTATTCAGGAAACCTGAAGCAGCTTCTCTTCCTGTTCCCAAGAGGAAAAAAGAAGTAAACGCTCCAAGCATTTGTGATTCAATCCAAAGCTGAGAGCGGCCAAGTAGTAATATTTCAAATAAGTAGCGATCTTCAGTTAATGACTAATGTTGATTGTGCTACGAAATGTTCCCTTTCAACCGGGTTATTAGTGACCTGTGTTCACTATGATCACAATAAGAATGCTAACTTTGAAGTGTGACAGACTGTGATATTATTGTACTTGAACTCTGGAAGTTCACTTGACTTGTGAATTAATTGAAGATTTTGAATATCTTTTTACTTCTCCCCAGATATTTATTTTATTTTTCACATCTAATGCCAAAATTAGATAGTAGCTGGAAACATTTATTTATCAAGACCTTTTTCTGAATTTGCCACTGGATGGCGTATTGCACCTTCCAACTGCTGCATGAGACTGCTTGTAATGCATACTCTACGTGATTGTTATCTATTTTTAAATGCATTAAAAATGTTAATTTTTAATGTACTGTGTCCTTTTGAGTTTTTCTACACTGCAGTCATTCTAGGAATCAGTTACATCTATATATTTTTTGAAAATTATGGAATACAGAAAACTAAGACCCAGTAGGTAAAAGTCATAAACTTTGAAATGAACACTTTCTTCTCCCAATAACTTTCTTCACCCATAAGGACAATGAAGACTTGTAATGTGATCTCATTTCTGTTCAGATCTTATTTAATTTTGACATGTGTAAAAATATTATATTAACCATAAATAAGGAAGGACAAATTAGCCATTATTTACTTTTTATTTATTTGTTGTGATGCAACATAAAATAGGCCCTTTCTGCCCTTTGAGTCAGGTCGTGCCCAGCAAATCCCCCGATTTAATCCTAGTCTGATCAGGGGACAATATACAGTGACCAATAAACTTACCAACTGGTACATCTTACTCAGGAAGAATAGGTGCGTTGAATGCTACGGGTGGGCACGTGAGACTAGAATTGTACTTTGTTATCTGATGTAGTATGGCATATATGTACTTGTGTAAAACTAGGTTACTTCCTTTTATTAAGGTGTTATTTAGGTAGTTGCCCTCTTTAACTCTACATTAGCAAGGAATCATAGACAAACTGTTGATTTTGCACTTAATGAACTTCTCACACTGAGGCATTTGCTTCACATTTAGGGGATTTAGATATTTAAATTATGCAACTTTCAGTAGGCTAGATGCCAACAAAATAAATTTGCAGTGTTTCTGACTGAAGTAATTAATTTTGAACATCAGTAGATTGTGAATCTGAACTACTCCCTCTGCTTTATCATTCAGTTAACAAACATAGATGCCTTTATAAATAGAGGGAAGGTACCAGACTTTATAAACCTAGTGTGTCCTTTCACTAGGGTAGATGCAGTATGATTTATTACTTGGCTTTTGGCTGACCGGAATGATGAAAATATACATCTATATAAAGTTTCTCATTTTGATAACTCAATTCACTTTTGAATTTAAACTTTTATCAATAATTAACATTGAACAATGTAAGTGACAGAAATAGTTGGTGCTTTGAACAAGTTATTAGTTAACTTGGGCATCTTTTAAGCTAAAATGCTTAACCAGTTATAGTTCGTGGCTTAGGAGCTTTGGCAGACTCTGGCCCCTGTGTAGGTTGGAGATGTAATCAGTGAAGAAAATCTTATATCAAAACCAAAAGTTGTTTGCCCTTACTGTATGGGAAATCACTTTTACAGCAGAAATAATAGATAATGGGGGCCTTAATCTATTATAATAAATTTTACTTATGATCTAGCTATGTATAGCATTGTATTTGTTTAGGTAAATTATTTGACAGGGTACTGGTGCCATAATAAATCAATTATGTTGACTTGAAAGATTATGTGCTTACTGAAAAATACAATATTAAGATTGGTTTCTTTCAGAATATTGTATTCGAAGTGAGACTTGGTGTTTAGAATCTGAATAATACATGTTCTCCAAAATAATTTGGCACATCCTAAATGTAGTCCAACAATAAACTGTGGGTTAATTTGTAATATTGCTAACGTTGTGTTAAGTGTATCCATTTTCCTAATAAAGACACTTTTCCTAGCAAAATGGTTGAATGTCTGTCTGTTAACAGCTGTCATCAAGAAATTCAGAATGTTATTAGCAGAAAGTGCTTGAAATTTAAACAACTACTAAAATAAGTTATGAGTTTTACATTCTCAGGGTATAAACCTAACTTGCCTAGCTCTGACATATGACCCCTAGTGGAATTGTGTTCTGGCTTGAGGATATTATATTTGGACTGTAGTTAAAATTGGAGCAGAGGTAAATGTAAATCCTGCATGAGATTGTTTAATAACTATATAATTAAGTGGTTTGGGTGGATTTGTTGTCTTGGATCATATTTACTGAATTACAGTAAGTAGAGTCATTCAATCTGGTGCCTGGTTTCATTTCAGATTTATAGTAATGTAAGATTAAAGATGATGGAAAACAGGAAATTAAAGCTACTCAAAATAATGAACTTCTAATTTTGTACCTTGCTTTCATTCATTCCCTGGATGATTATAACTTAATGTTAATGCTACCTAAAAGTTAAATACTGCAAATGCTGGAAATCTGAATCCAAATCTTATGCATTGTCATAAGACACGAGTATTGAACTAGGCACTCATTATCTTCCACCCGACACACACCCTTTCTCTCTGCTTCACCCTGCCCAACCACCTGTATCACTGCCATGAACACAAGAGACTCTGCAGATGCTGGAAATCCAGAGTAACACACAAAATGGTGGAGGAATTCAGCAGGTCAGGCAGCATCTATGGAAAGGAATAAACAGTTGACATTTCTAGATGAGACTGTTCATCAGGACAGTGCATGTTCTCAACCTGAAGCATCGACTGTTCATTCTTTTCCATAGATGTTACCTGACCTGCTGAGTTCATCCACCATTTTGTAAGTGTACCACTACCAAAGGCTTAATATTCACCAATCACAGCTAGAAGATGTTTGTCAGGTTAAATCACTTGCTCTAGGTTTAGTTGTGAATAATGTTACTTTCTCTCCTTTTCCAAAACATAGTGCAACCTGTGTTGAAACTAGATGTAATTTAGTGAATTTTATAATTTCCAGAAATAAAGTTTCCTTTCAGTCATTCAGTCCCCTTTAGAGTAAGCCTGAGGTGAACATTGAACAGATTTAGTTTAACTAGAAAGATTCTTCCCACAATTACTTGCCTTGAAACAAATATTCAACCCCTAACACTTTGTTCACATAAATGAGTGTTGCAACCAAAGATTTTGATCAATTTAACTGAGAATTTTTATTTGTAAATCAAGTGCTCCTTTCTCACTTTAGAGCCAAAAAACAAAGAAAATTGTAAAGCATGAAAAACTAAACATTTACACCACACTTACCACTTAGTGTTGAGGCCAAAAAGTTCCACTTTAGTCTCATCCAAACCACAAGACTTTCTTCCACATCTTTATAGTATCTTCTAAGTGATGCTTTGCAAAGTCTTTACAGGTAAGGATATGCTTTTTTTAGTGGTACGTGTGGCGTAAATCTAGTACTGCACATCAGCCAAGTAATGCCATCCCTACTGCAAAGTATAGTGGAGTTAGCATCATGCTATGGGGGTGCTCTTCAGCAGCGAGTACTGGAAATCTGGTCAGGATTGATGGGAAAATGAACGCTGATAAGTAAAGAGAGATCCTAGATTTTTTTAAAAAACCCTGCTTGCGTCTGCTAGAAAGCTTAAACTGGGGGAAAAGGTTCATCTTTCAGCAGGGCAATGACCCAAAGCACACTGCCAGAACAACCATGGAGTCTTCAGATGAAGAAAACTGATGCCTTTGAGTGGTTCAGTCTGAGTCCTGACCTGATTGAATATCTCTGACAAGACCTCAAGATTGCCATTCACTGCAGCTCCCCAACTAACCTTGCACAGCTTGAGCAATTTTGCAAGGAGGAATGAGCAAATCTTGCCCTATCATGTTGTGCAAAGTTGTTAAGAGATTTATCCAAAAAGACTAATGACTGTAATAGCTGTGAGAGGTGGTTCAACTAAGTATTGAGCAAAGGGGGATGAATACTTTTGAACTACTGACATTTCAGTTTTTCATACTTTGCAATTTTCCCTGTTTTGGGGCTCTACAGAGAAAAAAGGAGCATGTGATTCACCAATTAATAGTCTCAGTTAAATTAATCAAAATTTCTGGTTGAAATACTCAATGTGAACAAAGGGTTTGGGGCTGAATACTTTTTCAAAGCACTGTAAAATGCAAGAAAAGTTTGATGGGCCATCTGTCATGGGTTTTGTTAATATCTCACACAGTATATATTCCTGTGCCATGAATTCATATTTTACACCTGCGATTGTAGGCTTTAGTTTAACGATTGATACTCTAGATTTTCCAAGTGCATTCTTAGTTCCAAACAAGTTAGTCTTTAATGCCAATTTTCATCCTTATTTCTGAGGTGCAACAGAATAAGTTGAAATGAGACTGTAGTACGTTAGAGTATTGCACACTGAGAATTTCCCAAACACATTTCCAGATTGGAATCATTAGGCTGGAGTGCAAGTTAGTGTGCACTGGATAGTTTGCTGCACTTCCAAATATGGCTTCTTGTAAGGCAAAGGACTCCAAATGAACATAGAAAATGAGAATGCATAGGAACTAATCCTGCCAGTATAATATATTGAGAAATGCCTTTTTACTCATGGTAAAAAGCCTGAATGGGAACATTACTGATGTGGCAGAAACAAGATCTCAGAACAGACTGAGAGTGATGTTGGAGAAAACAGGAACATTCTGTGTTTGGAGCTGACAACTTTAGACAATTGATCCTGTGCAATGCATGCTAGGAACTTTTTTAAAAAATGCTCATAGGGTATAATCTGTTGAACAGTGCCCACACTGGTATAAGGATGAACAAATTAGGGAGCTGAGAAAAGGATCTGTCCCAGGTTCTTAACTAATTGAACTAAGTGGAAGCCCTCAAGATAAAGAGTTAATATGTATTCCAGATGAATAACATTGTGAAAAATAAGCAAAATTAGAGCAGTTGATCAGTAAACTAAAAATAAAATAATTAAATCTGTAGGGAGAAATTAGCAAGTATGTAAGAGTGGTTGTTAAGTGGCCAAAGTAAGCGTGTGCATGAAAGCAGAGTACAAGAAGAGGACTGAATTGCATACATGTGACATACCCATTACCATACCCTTTAATGAAGATTTTGGAATTTTTCTGACAACTTGGGTGAACAAGTAGTTAAATATTTTCTCCAACTCCTTTCTTGAATAGGCGTGTGACATTTGCCACATTCCAATCCATTGAGCGTATACGAGTTTACCAGGAATTTTGCAAGATCACCCCCAGTGCATTCATAACCTTTGCATCAAGCACTTTTAGGACCAGCATTTGTATGTCAGTAGTTCACAGGGGTCTGTCAGCTTTAAGTCCGTTAATTTCTCAAGTTTCTATTTATTACGATTATTCACTTTTCATTAGATGCTCTGCATTTTTCAGGTAAGTTTATTGTGTCTTATATATCAAAAAAGGTTGATTGCTTCAATTACTTCCTAGTGCCCTGTAAGCATTTCTTCTGCCTTCTTGTGTTAAGTCTTTTTCAATTTTATATGCTCTTGCAATCTACTTTTCTTGCCATGTTACTCATTTTCTATATTTTTACTTATTTGTAGATTTGTGAAACCCTGTCTTTTGGTTTATTCTTGTCAACATTGTCTTATTTAATATAATTCTAAATCATGTAAGTTGGTCTTGGATGGATTAATTTTCCCATGGAGATTTTATTTCTCAGTGAAATTTATTTTGTTATGGAATATTATATTAAATGCTCTCCCTTTGTATATCTACTGACGTTCCAGCTTCATGTTCAGTTTAATTTTAAAAGTGTAGCATCCATCAGTTGTTGCTTTCAAACTTGATACAGGACACCTCCATGTCATAGGGAACAGTGGGAGGGATTCTTTCCCAGTAAATGTGTCATATCATGATTTCATTTATCATGAAACCATGTCATCTGCACGTGTCAAGAAATGCAAGTTGAAAAAAATTGTGATTTTTTTTCACAAAGATTACAAAATATTTTACTCTGTATCTAAAACCTTTGGGTAGTGATTTGTGAATTCTGTAAGGGTAAATATCTACCCCAAACAGTTGCAACACTGGGATTTGCGTCTATCAATTTCTAAAGCATTGAAATATTTTTCCTTAATTAAACTGCCTTTTTACACAAGCGATAGTCAACTGTAACAAATTAATTCCATGAACTTATCCTCAAAAACTGCCTTCAGTAGTTTGATTGTATATATGGAGATTAAAGTTTCCCTCCTTTCTAATAAGGGAATCTGGTGGTGGGGATGGATATGTGAAAATTCTGGTGATTAAAATAGAATCACATCAGTTAAGAGCCTACAAGGAGAGGTAAGTGAATAGATTAAAGTATCATGAGCAGAGTTGAGACATTGTAGCATGGTTGTCTGTTGACCAACAGTATCATTTGTCCAGGGAGTAAAATGTAGAAACATAGAAAACCTACAGCACAATACAGGCCCTTCGTCCCACAATGCTGTGCCGAACATATACTTACTTCAAGGTTACCCATAGCCCTCTGTTTGTATGAATCCAGAGATTTATTATGTGTAGCAAGACAAATGATTGACCCTAGTTTGCATGAAGATTGTAAAAGTGGGCAAAGTTTTTTTTAAAAATCAAGTAAACCTTGAATGTGTTGAGAATAGCTTTGCAACTGTTCTAGAAGCAGCGATGTTAGATTTGATATAAATAGTGTACTAAATTCAGTGGACAGCCAATACCAACATCAGCGGACATAAAGCAATATGGTGAAAAAAATCATACCAGCCATGATCACATGATGAATGGTCTCTGTCTGAAGCATCAACTGTTTACTCTTTTCCACAAATGCTGCCTGGCCTGCTGAGTTCCTCCAGCACTTGTATCTGTTGCTTTGGATTTCCAGCATCTGCAGATTTTCTCAAGCCTGTTTCTGATGTTCACTGTTTCCACATTTTGTGTTTATTGTCACAATCACTGAAGTCTCTGTTCAGAATTGGATTCCTTCCTTTTGTTCTTGTGAAGTATTTAAGAGGCCATGGTTATCTTTATATCTCATTCTCTACAGTGGACAATAAAATGAAATATTGGAAAATGGGTATATTCACTCTGGGGAACATCTGTAAAGAAAGTCAGATGAAGATAGTTAATCAATCTTCCATTATTTTCCACCATTTTATGTAATTGCTGTAGATTTCAGTCAAAACTTAGGAAAGAACCCAGGGCAGGTGGTCCCATTAACTCTTCCTCACTATTAGGTAAGATCATGGCATTATCATCAACTCAACTGTGATCCTTTCAGTGTCCCCTATCTATTGGATGTCAACCTTGTTTGTACAGGATCATTGCAATTCTGAGGATAATTCACAACTCTCAGTAAATCTCAGCCTTAAGTGGCCCTACCAGTACATGAAGTTGTTATTCAGCATCTACCCTCTCAGAAGCTTTTTCAATAATATCACTTCTCTAAAGAGCAGTGACTTTGGACCCATCCTGTTTGTATCTTAGAGCAGTGAATTTACCATGGCAAAACCAAACAAGGCAGAATTGAATCACTCTTATATTTGTTAACGTGTTTCCCTGATTTTTAGTTGTGGCTTCTTTTGAATTTTATCAACTACTGTCTTTACAGTTTTTTATGGTTATCTGTTTTGTATCTCAATTAGTGAAATGCTCTATGAAATGTGTTTTGAAATATGGTTGCTTCATATTATATCCTACAATTCTCTAATTTAACTCCCAGATTGGTCTGTATACTTATTTTCCCTCTATCTTTTCTACTGGAAATACAGTGAAATTCCAAATCAACCTGTGTCTGCATCTAATCATTTAAAAACCCAAATGTTTTTCATTTTTATAGAAAACTAATCATTAACAACACTTGTGTGAGGAGATGACATTTTTTTTAAGGAACAACGTGGAAAAAAAAGCCAGCAGCAATAATGTGAGAGTAGTTATTCACAGATGTTCATCCTTTCTGTTTTGTTTATTTCATACTTTGATTTTTGGCGGTTGTGTCCAATGATATTCTGTTAGCTTTGATTATATGCCAGCAAAACAGCAAAAACGATTTAACTGTCTTACCTCTACTATTACTTTGAAGTTGAAGGCTGGGACTGATTTCAGCCACTTTAATTCAGTTAGTTGAATTTCTTTTTCACTTTGGTAGCAGTATTCATAGTACAGAATAATACTGGTAAAATTGATCCTATTTTGTGTTCAGTTTACATGACAGAGAAAATAATCTGCACCATTGGAGCAAGTATGGGTATTTTCCTTAAGTGGATCCTCCACAATACTATTTGCTTTATAAGGTCCAAAATGTTGTCCATGTGTCATGTCTCAAATTTGAAATTTACTGCGGCTAATAGCCACAACCAAGTATTCTATTTGTGATGTCAATAGTTATAATAAAGTAGCTTATGACTATAGTTAAATCTTTGTGTTTGCTTGTAGTGTCAATGTGTGAGCACCGGTGTTTATTTAGTATTGCTCTGCTCAGTTTGGTTATCTAATATATAACAGTGAAAATAACAGACTTCAGCACTACGAGAACAGCAACAACAATTTATGAAAGGGGGAACTGCCGTCTTGTTGAGGTTGACCAATCAAAAGAACAAATGCCCAGCCTCTCATAAGTGGCTCCAACTGGGTGCCCCTTTTCTGGATGGAAAACAAGGATGCATTCTCCCCAATTCCTCAGAAGTCAAAGCACCTTTCATAACTGGACATAAAACTTGATGTTGTCAGATAAATTAACAGTGGAAAACTGAACTTTGCTGAAAGAAAGATTGTATAACTTTGCACTAGGTGGTGATTGCTGTGTGTTCTGCTGAATTCGTGCTTGCTGCTAAGATGTTCTTTCTGTTACGCTTGCAGCCAGTTAGCAATTTTTTTGGACAAAGTTGTGTTGGTCCAGTTTCTTGAAGGTTTCAACTTCTGGTGCGTCAACCTCAGATGTTTTCCCATCCCTGCCATAAACAAGCTAAAAATGATCAAACCCAGACGTGACAGGCTAAACAGTGTACACAGTATTGTTGGAAGGACAAGAACTCACAGGTGGAAGGGTCATTAATTTTGATTCATTATGTTACCTAAATTCCTTAGCTTGGTGATCAGCAATGATGCATTGTATATGGCTTATCTTTTAAAAATAAATGACTTAGTCTTTAACTGGTGGATGTGACTCATTCAGTTTGTCATTGCTACGTTTCATTTTTATTGATGGTGATGGACACTTTCTATACAAACAAATGTTGACTAATGGGTATAAGAGAAAAGTTGCATGACCTTGTGCAACTAGTTGAGTTAAAGACGATTTAGGCAGCTTATTTTACTTTTCTTTTCATTTTACAAATATATTGACAGACAAAATTGTTTAGAGGGACCCCAAGCTAGTGCCTTGAGGGGATGATGAGATGTTAAGTTCTTCTATAGACTTGACCACCTGTGACATGAGATGTAAGTGGTGCACCAATCCCGCCAAATGGACCAGGATGAAGCACCATCAACGTGGTTGTTTGGTGTTCTTGATGGAGAAATCTCTGGTTTCGCTGAGCTCTGAGCCCCCTTTCTGCAAGGTCCCTTTAACCAAAACTAGTTTTTTTTAGGATCTTGACAGTTATCTATAGTAAGTGGAATTCAAATGCAAGAGATTAGAAAATCATGATGTTCCCAAAGGAACTGCAGTCCACGTGTAACCCAGAATTAAACATGTTTCAACCATGTATTACTATAAATCCACCAAAGGTGTGCAAAATGGAGCTGAAATAAACTATAAAATGCATAAAGTAAATTGAAGATTGGTGAGTATTTCACACCATGGTTGAAATACTTAATTTTTAAAAAAATTAAATACATAAAATAATTTTGTCCTCTCCATTTCAAAGGCATTATATTGTTCTACTGGCGAGCGCCCCAACGGAAAAACAGCACTTAGAATGGTAAGTCATAGAGGCTGTGGATATAGTGATGTCGGGTATTATCGTTCTATGATGGGAGTGAAGGACCATTAGCCATTTTTTTTTCCATTACATTTCTTTCAGAGTTCAGGTACAACAGTGGTATTAAAACTGCCGATATCATATTTCGTTATAGAAACAGCAAAATAACAGGCCCTTCCAGCCCAATGAGCCCACTCGTGTTGTTCAATTACAGCCAAGTGACCGATTAAGCTACTAATTTGGTATTTGGGAGGAAATCTGAGCACCCAGAAGAAACCCACTTTGTCATAGGGAGAGATTACAAACACCTTATAGATGATGGTGGGAATTGAACCAGGGTTGCTGGCACCGTAATGTGTTAAACTAACCAATCCTACCGTGCTGCCCCATGCTATTTAGACATACTTAGCTTCAGAGGCATGGTATTATGCAGCATAAATGCAGGCTTTTTATTAGATTCCTCTTATATTTAGTTCCTGTATAGGTCTCAGTCCATGGATGTCCCCTCTTTGTAAGCAGCCTGGTTTTACTTCTTTCAAACCTTGCCAAAGTGTACTACCATATATAGTTTTCTGGAAATCTTCATTTATTAACTTTTTCTTGATTTTAGGGTGGGATTGGTGGAGTCTAAAATCCGAATTCTAATTAGCAGCTTAGAAAAGAATGAGTTTATTACTCTGGCTCATGTTAATCCACAATCATTCCCAGCTCCAAAGGACAACCCTGAGAAGTGAGTAATTTCATCTGTTTGCAATTTTACTTTTAGGATTGTAATTTGGTTTTGTTTCAAGTGGTCAATGAACCAGAGAAAAAAAAAGCAAAATGAGCCTCAAGCAGTGCTAAAAGTTTGAGAGGGAAAATTCATTATGTTTGCTCTTTTATTTACAAACGCTCATGTATCCCACTGCAGTGTACCCTTTTTCTCCCTCAGAGATGAATTCAGTACCATGTGGGTCATTGGGATAGTCTTTAAGAAAGTGGAAAACAGTGAGAACCTGAGTGTTGACCTGACATATGACATTCAGTCATTCACAGATACTGGTAAGAATGTTTGCTTTTTTGGGAGAGTACTGTGACTACTGATACAAAGTGATTTCGGTATTTTTAATATTGCTTTTGGAGAAGAGGTACAAGAATTACTTTGCTTCATTGATGCCTCAGTACAATTTTATTTGTTTATCTGCAGTATTTTAACTGCAGATTCCATGCATTTTAGCATTGAATAATGGCTCTGTCGAAAGCTTACTGCATTTATAATCAGATCATTTTGGGATCTGTTGAGTGTAAATGAAACTGACTTTGGAGACAAGGGTGTCAATATTTAATAGGGGCCCCTCAACATTGTTCCATTGGCCTGTGTTTTGATCTGGCTGTGCTTCAGTCAAAATAAAAGTTTATTGTCCCACTTGCCAAAAGCTGTCATGTTCTTTAAGTCTCACAGTAAGGTTTATAGTTATGCTGCAAAGCGGGTTTTGAATGTCATATTCATGGTCACGCTTGCCCATGGTTGATTTGTTGCAGTTATTGTTCACCAGGACCAGATGTGTCTCTTTCTGAATCTTCAAACCTTTGGGTTTGACACTGATCCTTTTGATTTTTGAATGTTTCCTTCAAAGTTCAAAGTAGATTTATTATCAAAGTGTATATATATGTCACCACATACTACTTTAAGATTCATTTTCATGTGGGTAACTGTTGTTTCAATCTCAACTCATTTGAACCTGAAACATTTTGAGGTAATGTACTTGCACACCTTTGCCATTGCTGTTTGAAGGTTTGGTACTTCTTCCGTGTTCGGGAAACTTGTATCAAGAGAAATTGGAAGCCTTTGATGAAGGAAAGGAGAGTTGATTGATATGTAAACGAGTGACAATAACTTCCCTGCCTTTACAGTTTACAGACAAGCAATGAACAGCAAAATGTTTGAAACGGATATGAGGATAGCAGCAATGCATGTGAAAAGGAAGCAGCTCCATCTCCTCCTACCCAGTTATGTTCAGCAAAAAAAGAAAAAGGTAATGTTATTGGAATGGCAGAGCAGACTCATAGGTTGAATGACCTAATTCTGCTGCTACGTCTCTTGGTCTTGTGATCTAGCATTACAGTCAGATGTGCAACATGATTAATGTCTTCTTGGTATCTTGTTTTCAAGTGAACACTTGTAAATAAAATTGAAAACTTTTGGCAAGGTATATTACAAGAAGCTTGTACACATACCTGCAATTTATAAATCTGATCAATGTAAATCTTTGGGTGAAGTTAATCATTGATTTTATTGTCTCATAATTGAAGTGTTTGCATTGCAAGACTATAAATATTAAGAACTTTTACTTCATAAAAATGCTTTTAAAAGTTACAGTTAGAGGTTAGTAATGCCCAAAGGTAATTGCTAACTTTGCTAAATTTTGCTAAATTTTATAACTGTTGTTTAGTAGACGGTTGTTCCATTAATGACCATAAGACATAGGAGCAGAATTATCATAGCAGTTAGCGTGACACAATTACAGCCCAGGGTATCAGAGTTCATTTCCGACTCCATCTATAAGGAGTGTGTATGTTCTCCCTGTGGAATGTGTGGGTTTGATTTCTTTTTCCCCAGAGCTCTGGTCAAAGTGGAAGATAGTGGCATGAGCCTGTGCCCCAAAGGGACTATCTGATGACAGCAAACATTTTGATAGCCATTTGAATTAACTTCTAGGGAAACAGAGAAATTTATACTTTTTCAGTGCAGCAGTTTTTGTTGAGAAGTGAAACAGTGTTTCAGAATGAGTCCTGGTAAAGGGTCTCAGCCCAAAATGTCGACTACTTATTCCTCTCCACAGATGCTGCCTGACTATTGAGTCTCTCCAGCATTCTATGTGTGCTACTCTGAATTTTCAGGATCTAGAGAATCCCTAGTGTTCAGAATAATTCTAGTCATGTTTGGGGCTAAACTTGTAACTATCCTGTGTCCTCAGAGGAAACACTAATGAGGAGGCTTTTGTCCGCATCCTGAGAGGAAAATTACCATGACCCTTGTCAAATAGTTAGTGCATCCCGTTCTGATTTGTTGCTATACAAACTGCTGATGGAGAATGTATCAACAAATTTAGATCTCTATGGAGCAATTAATTTTTAAATTTATTTTTTACCCTAAGCATTCACTGGAGGGGAACAAAGCCAACTGTGAAGATGAAAATAGCATGGAAGCCTCACTGGACAGTGATCATAGCCTGCTAGTGCCTTCTAGTCCGTTACAGAATGCCAACAGTCCACAGAGGTAACGTTGATGTCACTTTTTCTTCCCAAAACAATTAGTAATGTTCTGTTTGCAAATACATCCAGAATATTTAATTTAATAATCTAATAAAATTTAATACAAACTCCATTTACAAAACTGATGCAAGTTAACTGGGATTGAAGGGGCGCAGTTGTGCAGAGTTGCTGACGTGTTGGCTAAAATAACATGATCCGGTAGGAAAGGATTCCTTTTACTAATAGAAGAATAGATCAAATCAATCATTTGAAATAGAAGCATTCAAAGAACACTGGGTGTTTTTAAGTTTGAGGCATAGGTTGCAAACTTCCGTTTTTAGTCCTTAAAGCAGGGGTTCCCAACCATTTTATGCCATTGACTGCTACAATTAAACGAAGATTCCATGGACCCCAGGTTGGGAACCCCTGCCTTAAAAGTTGCTTGTTGGTGTTGTGGACATTGATATTTAGGATGTCCCCATGTTTCAAATGCTTGACTTAAGAACATCTTTGCATATAAACAAGCACCCGTAATATTGTATTCAAAAATCTGTCATGCATATGTGTTCTTTCCTATGAACAACAGCAAGACTAGTTTTCCCCTCTGCAGTTTAAATAATTGTCCTTTCCTATCAATTTTGTGGATTTTTAATGCCATTCATTACAATATGGGAGTAGACTCTCACATAGTGGATTGGATAGTGGACTACTTGACAGATAGACCTCAGTATGTGCGGTTGGGAGACTGTAGGTCTGACACGGTGGTCAACAGCACAGGAGCGCCGCAGGGAACCGTACTCTCTCCGGTCCTGTTCACCCTGTACACATCAGACTTCCAATATAACTCGGAGTCCTGCCATGTGCAGAAGTTCGCTGATGACACGGCCATAGTGGGGTGTGTCAGGAATGGACAGGAGGAGGAGTATAGGAAACTAATACAGGACTTTGTGATATGGTGCAACTCAAACTACCTGCGTCTCAATATCACCAAGACCAAGGAGATGGTGGTGGACTTTAGGAGATCTAGGCCTCATATGGAGCCAGTGATCATTAATGGAGAATGTGTGGAGCAGGTTAAGACCTACAAGTATCTGGGAGTACAGTTAGACGAGAAGCTAGACTGGACTGCCAACACAGATGCCTTGTGCAGGAAGGCACAGAGTCGACTGTACTTCCTTAGAAGGTTGGCGTCATTCAATGTCTGTAGTGAGATGCTGAAGATGTTCTATAGGTCAGTTGTGGAGAGCGCCCTCTTCTTTGTGGTGGCGTGTTGGGGAGGAAGCATTAAGAAGAGGGACGCCTCACGTCTTAATAAGCTGGTAAGGAAGGCGGGCTCTGTCGTGGGCAAAGTACTGGAGAGTTTAACATCGGTTGCTGAGCGAAGGGCGCTGAGTAGGCTACGGTCAATTATGGAAAACTCTGAACATCCTCTACATAGCACCATCCAGAGACAGAGAAGCAGTTTCAGCGACAGGCTACTGTCGATGCAATGCTCCTCAGACAGGAAGAAGAGGTCAATACTCCCCAATGCCATTAGGCTTTACAATTCTACCGCCAGGACTTAAGAACTTTTTAAAAGCTATTATTAGTGCTTTTTGAGATAGTGATTTGGATGCATATCATATTTTTTTGCTGAGTTAAGTATTGTATGTGGTTAGTTTTGCTACAACAAGTGTATGGGACATTGGGAAAAAAGTTGAATTTCCCCACGGGGATGAATAAAGTATCTATCTATCTATATTTTGGAGGTATGGTTACCATATGGAGTGATTTTTGTGTGCTTTTAGGCTTAAGGACAAAATTGACTTGTGGCCATCTGAAGAAGTTGGAGCCCCTTTTTTTAACCCAGGGTTGGCTTGTATTGAAAATTTAAAGTAAAACTGATGAGGATTAAGGAAAAATTGCAAAGATAATTTCTGAGTTTTTCCCTATCTTCTTAGCTACATTAAATGTTCTTCAATTTTTCCCCCTTCTCACCTTTAGCAGTCCTGTTACTGCTGCGTCAACAGTGAATGTGATCAGTGTTCCGAGTTTTGAATCCCAGGTGGAATTGGAAGCCATCTTTTCCAAAGGAAATTCCATTTCCAACACCGAGGGTAAGCAGCAGCTCTTTCAATTTATTTAATGGGGACAATTTGAGTGAAGGAATTTATTTGGGATAACTTCAAACCATGAACCTAAATACAAAATGCCAAGTCTTTATCTCCAGTCTGGAAACAATGTTATTCAATCAGTCTGTTTACTTTGATTATATTGAGGAATTACACTTGCACTGGAGAATTTGTCTGAAATAATATTTTAGCTTATGAGCAGTCTTGGAGGAAGGAAATGTCATATTGGAAGGCCATGTGAGATCTAAATGTTTCATATAGCACAGAAAATACATGGCATCATTCTCAACGACTTCTAATTTTCCTTGTTTTACTGCATCTTTGCAGTTGGCTAGGGTTGCTGTCCAGTTCACACTATAATTATGGTGTTATAACAGTTTCTGCTCTATTCCAACTGGATGTGCAGGCTTAATAACAGCTCTTTGTAGCAGCAATCAGGCTCTTTCACACCTTCTTCCTGATGGTGCCACAATCTCAGACCCTTATTCTATCTCACTCGCTCATTGCCACTTCAGTGTTTCTTTTAGCACTGCAATCTTTATTCATTTTTTTTCTTTTACACCTGTTTATTATTGCTATGTATACAGTGAGCTTTATGCAAATGAGCTTATTTGCACCCTGCTGTATATGACAATAAAGAGTGATGTTTTCCTTCCTCCAATGTTGATGCTGCCCTCACCAACATCTTTTCCATTTTCCGAATATCCATCCTCACCCCATCTTCCTGCCACCTTAACAGGAATTAGAGTTCCGCTTGTCCTAACCTCCCACCCCATGAGCCTCTGCATCCAGCACATCGTTCTCCACAGCGTCAGCCATCTTCGTTGGAATCGTACCACCCAACACATCTTCACCTTCCCCCTCCACTGCCACCCTAAACTCTGCTTTCTGCAAGGATTGCTACCTTCGTGACTCTTGCCCGTTTGTCCATCACCTCTATTCTCCCATCTGGCACTTACCTTTGCAAGTGAGAGAAGAGCTGCATCTGCCCATTCATCTCCTCCCTCACCTCCAGTTATGGTCCCAAACAGTCCTTCCAGGTGAGGTAACACTTCACCTGTGACTCTTTGGGGGTTGCCTATTATATCCAGTGCTTCCCACGTGTCTTCCTCTACTTTGATGATACCTGATGTAGACTGGGGGACTGCTTTGTCAAGCTCCATACCAAGAAGCTGGATTTCCTGGTGGCCAACCATTTTAATTACATTCCCCATTCCTATTCCAAAATATCGGTCCACGGCCTCCTCAGCTGCCATGATGAGGCCACTCTCAGGTTAGAGAAGCAACACCTTGTATTCCATCTAGATAACCTCCAACCTGATAGCATGAACATTGATTTAACTGACTTCTGGTGATTTCACCCCCCCCCCCCCCAAAACAACCACCACCACCAACTTACAAACTTACTCCTTCACTTCCCTGCTCTGGCTCCCCTTTTACCTCTCCTTTACTCCTCACCTGCCTATCATCTCCCCATGGTACCCCTCCTGTTTCCCTTTCTCCCATGGTCCACTCTCCTCTCCTATCAGATTATTTCTTTGGCCCTTTTCCTTTTCCTCCTATCACCTCCCAGCTTGCTTCATTCCCCCTCCCCCACTCACCTGGCTTCACCTATTACCTTCCAGCATCTTGTATGTCTTGCACTGACAATAAGCTAATCTAGTTCTGGAATACAGCTCCTGCATGAACAATGTCATCATTTTTAAATGGATAGATAAATAACTTTGTTTTTGACTTCTAGGTGCAGCTGCATCATCCAGTGACCACATTCCTCATGCCTCTCCTGTATCAGCTTCTACTGAGCAGCCAAAATCAGCAGTCAGCCTGGTTTCGTCCACATACGTCAGCAGTCAGCCTGCAAGTTCAACGACAAAGGCATCCGTTCCCACCACCTCTGTAGGGAAGAGACCAACATCACCTGCTGCAAATGATTCTGCAAAGGCTGAGGTCTCTGCATTTGTAGTTCTGTTCATTTTCAACCACAGTTTAAAAGTCTAAAGTACCTTTTCAGTTATTTTCTTAGTGCTTTTACTTAGTGATACAGAAATTTTGTATTGGGAAAGACAATATCTGAATTTTTGGGGGGAGGGGAATGGGTGATAAAAAAATTTATTTGCTAATTGTGATGTCTTTATACCTCACAGGATGTTATTGTTTTGCTGCTTGTTAAACTGTTACCTAGCTGCTTATTTTCATCTTGCACAGACCAAGCTCTATGTTACATTCAAAAGTGCACCACTTGATTTACTAAAGCAAATACAGGAATTTGAAACTATTACTTTCAAACAAAGACATCTAAAGAGATGCAATTAGACTGATAAACCATACATTTTCAATTAATGTGCAAGGTTAACAGAATAAAAACTTAGAAGTGTATCTGAGCTCTCATCACAGACTCAGTTTGTCACTCCCATTGTTGTCCTCAATATCGTAACTTGCTTTAAGTTGGTTATTTTCTACTAGCTTTCGCTTACAATAGGGCGATAAAATGGTATTAATCTGCTAAATTGATGTTGCACATAAATTTAAGGTTAATTAATTGAGAATTATATAAATGTTAATTAGGAATGTGATTGGTCCAATGGTCAAGGTAGAAATAGCTTTGTACATTGAAGCCTCCAATTTTTAACTTTACCTTAATGAACCCTTTCATCTACTGCTTCCATTAAGCAGATTTTAAAACCACCATATGTTAGTAACATTCCTAATTTCTCTTATGTTGCCATGTAAATGTATAGGTAATTGCCACAAGAGAAGTATATGGTTTTGTAGCCCCAGATAGAGTGTTGTTTTATTTATTTTAAAAGAGTAGTTTTACAAATGATGACTCTTCAAGGAGAAACAATGATGTTATCTCTCTTATGTTTATTCTTTAGGAACCTGCAACAAATGGGGTACCAGTGGATCAGAATCTATCAAAAGGTTTAAAGAGAACATCTACACAGATAACTGAAGGCTCACCAAAGAGAAAAAAGTTGGATGTAAGTTGGATTCTCTATGGGGTATTAAATATTTGCTTTTATTTTATATAACTTCATACTTGGTTCCTCCTGACTTGTCTTTCCAAGGAGAAAAGCTATCTATTTATACTTAAATAATCCCATTTGCTATCTTTGTCCCTTGCAATGAGTCTTTATCTTGTCAATCATGCATTTGATTTGCTCACCAGTCTTTGTGCAGAGGGTGGTACAAATGTAAATTTTTTTAGTCAAAGAAAGGGCATGAAATTTTTTAGTCCCCAGATAAGTCATTTTTAATTAGTCTAAATTAGGATACAAATTATAAAAACAGAATCAGTCATCTTTGTATGAATGTTTCATATTTACTAGGGATCTGCCTCTGTGAAGGAGCATGGTGACTGTTCAACAAGTCCTATTTGTGAGAAAAAAATTGATGAAAATGTGAAGGTAAGATGCAATTTCCAGTAGAATGCTTATTGTTGAATTTTAATTTCTTGACCACTTCCCACAAATTATGAAAAGAACAAATGAAAATGAACAATTGTCTTATAAGAAAACTTCCATATATTTTGGATAAGTGGTCCATAATTTGCATTTTTTTTGGTGCAGGATACTGAGTCTGAAGAAAAGACGCTGCCAACCCAATCCAAGACTTCGGTCTCACAGGCAAGTTATGAACGATGTTCATTAGAATTTATTAGATACGTTGCTAACTTTGCAACTGAATGGGGACAAATGTTGATGTTCTTTCTGAAAGCACCAATTCCTGATGGGACTGCATTTTCCCAAAGCAAGCTTAACCAGTGTTGGTTAAATGGCAGTTTTTCATTTGTGTGAACACAATGAGTTTTGGTGGGCGTTGTAACAATGGGGACATTTGCTGGAGAATATAAGTACATGCATAACCTAACTACGTTATTGGGCAAGGTTGAATAGGTTAGGGCTTTATTCCCTGCAGTGCAGGAGAGTGAGGGGAGATTTGATAGAGGTAAACAAAATTATTAAGGGTACAGATAGGGTAAATGCAAGCAGGCTTTTTCCACTGAGGTTGGTTGAGACTAGAACTAGAGGTCATGGGTTAAAGGTGAAATGTTTAAGAGGAGCCTGAGGGAGCTTCTTCATTCAGAGGGTCATGCAAATGTGAAGTGGTGGATGTGGATTTACCTGCAACGTTTAAGAGAAGTTTGGATAAGTACATGGATGGGAAGGGCATGGAGGGATGTAGTCCAGCTGCAGGTCAATAGGACTAGCAAGAACAATAGTTCAGCACAGACTAGATGGGCCAAAAGGGCTGCTTCTGTGCTGTAGTGCTCTATGACGCAATAACTATAACTAGGAACATTGGCTAGAGTTAGCAACCATGACTCTTTTAATTTTTCACTCTCAGTTAGAAGCCGCAGTACTTTCCTTTATCAGTCCTAACACAAATCATACTAATAGTCAAAACTGTAACCTCTATATAGTTCCTAGTTAACCATTGTTTGTCTGAACTAACCAAACTATTTTTTGTTTCCTTAATAACTATACGCCATTCTCATCTTGCTATTCTAACTGCTACCAGCAAGTTGCTAATACCTGGCAGCTCTTGGCTGTTAATTCATCTTGCTTCACTACACAACAGATCGCAACACTAGCTTGTGTTTCCCTCATGTTAAGCTTGAAAGTTGAATAGAGATTACAGATAAATAAAGTTTGCAATGCCCAGCATCATAGGCCGAGGGCTCTGCTGTACTGTTCTATATTCTAAGCATGCCTGATAAATTATACAAACATTAATCCAGCACCTTCAAGGTCAGAAAAAAAGTGAATCAGCAGTATAGGTGCTTTACCTTTCAATGCGTGGCATACACTGTCCAGCAACATAGTGGAGATGTATAAAAAGTTTTAGTAAGATGCTTGATAGTTGCAATAAAATCTGTTGATAGGGATTGTCATGTGGTATACATCAATCATGTTTTAGTATCTGTTGTCTATATTGAAGACTTTCAGATGTTCAGCTTAAGAGCATTATTATTGCATTGATGTATGAACTACATATTTTCTTTTTGTACACAGGAACCAACAAGCACAGAACTTTCTGATGTCTCCTCCCTTCCTGTAAACCCTATTCCAGTAGTTAAAAATTCAATAAAGCTGAGGCTGAATCGGTAAAATTGTTACCACTCCTGGGGCCATAGAACATGAAAGACGTGCATGCACATGCACAGAATGAATACCTATGGGAAGAGTTATCATCTGTGTGCTGGCTGCAGATTCCTCCATGGAAACATTTTAAAACGTTCTTTGGACAAAGGTGATGGTGGTAAATGGTGAAGTTGGACGATAAAGGCTGTAGATTTTTTTTAAAAACATGTCCTCAAAGACTTGATCATTGTCGAATCTGGAGTCTGGTAGAACTCGACCAGTGATACGGATGCACTGCGGACTGACTGGTCATGCAGCAAGTGCATCTTGGCGGAGTACTGCTGATGTGTTGGCAACAGTTATGTTAGTTGAAACAGTTTTTTCCAAGAACTTTCCCCCCCTCCCCCCCCCCCCCCCCCCACTTTCCATTACTTTTGCTCTTAAACTGCTTGCAATTGTGTAAAGGTTTTTAAAATTGTTTTTGTTGACCAATTGTTCATCATATGGGCATTACTTGTGAATTTAGGATAGTGGTGGTATTGAGGGAGATTCAGTATGGAAGGACCCTTATACTGGGACATCCCGTTATTGATATCAGAGCACTAATCTTCTTTGATCCAGATGATTCATTCAAGCAAAAACGTGAAATCAGAGTTTTGTTCCTGGTGCACCGTGCACCAGGAAAGGGGACAAAGGCTGCTACTATTCCTCAGTTGTTTTTATTCTTCGTATGCTGATTTTTGTGGAGTTAGATACTGATTTGACTTCCAGTTTGTGCCGCTGTCAGGAATGGGTTGTCTTAAAATTAAATTTTTGTTGGTTGGTTCATGACTGGAAGGTGTCATGTTAAGATACTGAACATTTCAATTTGAAGCTGGTTTCAGATCATACCTAAATGGATAGGATTTGAGATCTACTCCCACTAGGATGAATAACCGCTTGACCAACATTAAATCACTTCCCAGCCAATTTTCAATCTAGTGTAAAACTCATCCATATTTGACATTGATTGAATGCAATTATATTTGACATTGAGACTCTTGGGTGAATTTTACCTGCTTGTAAAAAGTAAACTTTGTGCTTCTGCATGGTACATGGTTCTGCAAACTGCATGGCCCAAATGCATACATGAAGCATGCCAAACTGGATTTAGGATTCACCTTGTTCAGCTAGGATTCTGCTGTTTTGAAATAGAGTTGTTTACCTTGATCCATTTGACCATGGACAGTTCCACTGCATATCCTTAGCATGCCAGCGATTCTTTCTTTTCCTTAAAACTACCATGAGAAATGTTATATTTTTTAAAGACTAAACCTTTCTTCTTTGGATTGGTACAACAACAACAAAATTGTTGTTTGTCCTCCAAAGCTTATCTTTTTTTAAATCTTCAAGGCAAAGTGTGTGGGGGTGAATGTTCTGTAGGCACGTGATGCCAAGTATATCAAAGTCTGTCACATAACTGTATGAAGGGAAAATCTTATTAATTCTATGATCCAGGATGTATTATGTCAGCATTGAGATACATAATGGCAGCATGTCAGGAAAACAGACTCTTTCTCAAATTTAATGCATCAATACAGCACAGTAACATTACAGCTACTATTAAGATTCATATTTTTTGGAGACTGGCTTGCACTTGCAAAATAAAATTATAGTAAAGGGAGTTCTGTAAGCCAGTCACACGGATTTAATTTTTTTTAAATTGCAAAATAATAGCACATATGATTCATGCTTAGCCATGCCTGAATTTGAGTTGCTTGACATGAACAGGTTGGTTGTTAGCTCAGTCTAAACTATTTCACTCATTGTCAGTCTGGGTACATCATCTGCGGACCGCAAGGTGTTATTATCTCTGGTTCTCCGTTGTAAAACTCCAGTGCTCAAGTTTTTAATGAGTTGATGGAGGATTTCCTCCATGAATTGAATCCTTTGTGTTTTCATTGACTATAATACTTGAAACTATTTTTCATCAGTTTATTAAAAACAAGAGTGAGAGTTGCAATATTGTAAACTTTTGTCTGAGAAGTGCTTTTGAAAGTACTAACATTTTGTAGTTTTGATTCTATTTTAATTTATAAACATGAGGACCACCCTTTTCACATCACATCTCTATCCCATGCAGAGACCCTAAGAGTGAGACTATACTGTTAACTAAAAAGGTAATGCATTTGCAAACCTCATTAAACTTGAAATGTGGGCAGTTGAAATAATTGTGAAATGGTCGACTCACTCTGGCAGAGCTGAGTTATCTATCTTTGCAAAATTATTTATTGAATAACTCAGTTGCCTATGTTCCAAGTTTACTAATTTTTTTAGGTTTTTTCCCCCAATTTTTTAAAAACTTTGAATGTACGATAATTCAAATGGGCTTAAAAAATCATCAGGTCATTTACTAAACTGTAATATTTTGTAAATTATTCCATGTTTTTATATGCATGGTGGACTGCCAAGATTTTTGTTCAAACAAGGGTGGTAGGGAGAGAACACTGTTCCAATGAAAGGAGCCATTTGAAATTTTCTGGTAATTGACCAATGCAGTCTCTGCAAGAAATAGAGCCTTCCTTTTATTCTGACTGACTCATCTCTACCAATTTATTTATAATTGGTAGTTAATGATTTATGCTGAAATCGGTGTTTCTGCCACTAGCGATTCTAGTGGTATTTAGAAACACCTGTTTAGGTTTGCTTTCTATCTGACAGCAGCTCCTTTGGTGAGAATGAGTGGTATAATGAAGATAGAAGCAGCTATGATTGTGCTCTTACAGCTAGACAGCCATTGATTTGGAGTTCTTCATTGTGATTTCCTCTTGACGGCAGACGTGCAGTCAGCTCCTTCCATCCTCTGCTTTCATGTAGTGTGCTGGACTGTGGTGGGCCAGAAAGATTCAAAGTTATAGGAAAAGGAAAAAAAAATGATTAAAAATGTAAGAAAATGGGTTAGGAACATGCATTTTCTGAATGAAGGCCTACATTAGCCTTTGTTGATAAAGGCCATCTCTTTTAAATGCAGTAGAGAATAAATGCAGCAGATTTTGTATTCAGAGCATTGAAAAAAAAAGCCTGGGTAGCCTGATCTTTGCCTGCCAAAGAGCTACCCAGTCTAGTTGCATGTCCGTAGTAGGAAGAGAGTTGCTCAATTAATTTTATGTAGGAGTAATGAAATGAATGCTGACTAACCAAGAAAGTGCTTGCATTGTAGCCTATTGCATATTGTAATGTCTAAGGAATTTTTTTGTGCAAAAAGACTATCTTTTTTTTTGAAGAGACCCATAACTAACATCATCAGGGATCCTCTTAATTTTATTATTAATATCCTAAGAAATTGGATTGAGAAGAAATCTTGATGTGCAGAAAACAAGTGTATGGCAGGGATGACTTTTTGGCATATATCCATTGTGCCATTTGAATTGCAATATGAGATGCACTTGTAAGTGTGGATTTGCGGCAGTTATGTGAAGGTCTCAGGAATGTCAGGGTTCATATGCACAAGTGCATGGCATTGATGAGTGCCAGGCTGATGAACCCTTAAG
Source organism: Hemitrygon akajei (assembly GCF_048418815.1). Classification (NCBI taxonomy): domain Eukaryota; kingdom Metazoa; phylum Chordata; class Chondrichthyes; order Myliobatiformes; family Dasyatidae; genus Hemitrygon; species Hemitrygon akajei. The sequence goes on from NC_133126.1 coordinate 19,862,098, forward strand.
CTTACTTCCTATTCAGGTGCATTTGCAATAAACAAAGTAAGATTCTCTCCAACAGCCCACAACCACCACCACCAATACAGAAATCAACTTTAGCTGTAATTCCAAACATTCCTAGAAAGATAATCATACAGGTTGTTTATACCCATCATAGTTGACCCATTTACCCATCTTTGGACTTTCTTTCAGTGACCAGATGGGAAATTGAATAAGACTTAGATTTTAACATGGCGGCAGCAGCTCGATGTTAAGTACAACATCTGCTTGGGCCTTTCACCAATGTTCTGTTTTCAATCTGTTTGAGCCATCTATATTAAGATCTTTAACTGTGTTATCTTTTTGAATGCCATTGTGTGCTAAGCTGCTGGTTTTCCCCATGGGAGCACATGCATGACAGTTAAAGCACATTAACTGCAGCTGAAGACCATTGTAAACCAGCATTTTTTTATTCGAATATAAAATGGTGCTGTATTGACCTGTTCTCATTTAGCAGGGTGATTGATAACTGGCTTTTATGGAATTGAAAGAAAACATGTTGCAACAGTCATTTTCAGGAATCAAAATGTTTCTGTTCATCTGCCTGAATGTGAAGTAATACCGGGTTGTGGTTGGGTGGGCTATTTGTGGACAAGCAAGAACTTTAAAAGCTTTCATGTGAATGCACCTAGTGTTCTGCCAAGAAGAGTGCTAAAACTAACTTTTTTCATTGTTGGTGAACTAGTCATAGTTTTTCCTTCCTCACAGTTTAACTGTTGCTTTCGCAAGCTGTACTCTGCGGCTCACAGATGGAGTTCTGTTTTTTTTTCATAGTGTCTGTACACTAGTAATTTTCAGAAGCTATTTTGTATAGAGATGTATTTCTTCATTTAAAATAAAAAAATAAAAATGCAGCACAGAATTAAGTGATGTGTGAGTTCTTTGAGTGACGTACTCGGGTTTTGGCTTGGCTGCGGTCTCAGCCGTGACTCGGAAGTCTGAAGAATGTGAGTTTGAGACTTATTCCAGAATCGTGCTCAAAATATAGGTTAAACACTAAACACCAGAGGAACTCAGCAGGTCAGGCAGCTTCCTTGGGGGGGAAATGGTCAGCTGACATTTCTTGTTGCGACACTTCATCTGGACAAAAGTTCAGTGGAAACATTGACTGTTCATTGCTTTTGATAGATGCTACTTGGGTTTCTCTAGCATTTTCGTTCATTGTGGCAAATTGCAGTACTTGCAGACTTTTGTATCTCCAAATGTAGGCAGATGCTTCAGTGCCATGAGCTGTCTTCTATCTTAAGTTAATGTGTTATGGAACTTGGTGTGCAATTTTCTGTGCAGTACGCACTACAATTAAGATGTGTTTTGAAGTATAACTATATGGTGCACCAGGTCACTGCAGAATTGTACAAGTTCCTCTGCAAGTACGTTCTCTGATCAGTAGAACACGCTGGAGGAACTTCAGCACGTTGGGGCTGATGAAGGGTCTCAGCCCAAAACATTGAATGTTTGTTTCCACGGATGCTGCCCGACCTGCTGAGTTCGTTCAGCATGTTGTACATGTTGCTTTGACCCCAGCATCTGCAGTGTACTTTGTGTTCTGTGATCAGTGATTTCTCTGTTTTGTTGGAGTTCACAGTTGAAGACATTTCACATTTGTCCATCTTCACTTGTTGGGAAAGCCTGTTCCTGACCCAGTCTTCACACTTTTTAAAAAATGTTTTACCAACCCCAGCCCAGCTGTTTTCTTCTCTGGGTACCTTACTTTAGCTGTGTTTGCCTTTACTTGCTAATTACAAGTGCACCAGGTAAAGTCCAAGCTCCACCAACAACATGGACATCAGCCATGTCACCATCTCTTGTGCCCTACTTCTAACTCTAACTTTTCAGGCAAGTTATCTGATATATTGCAAGGACAAGGAGTTATTGCCAATGTATTGGAACTATCAATGCTGTTGATTTTGACAAACTGGTTTATTATTGTTTTATATTCTGTGGTAAGATAAAAATTGATGAGGGTTAAGGGGGCATCCCAAACTTCTTTAGCATCCTGAGGAAGTAGCGGTCCTGGTACACTTTCTTGGCCATGGTGTCTGTGTATTTGGATCAGAACAGGCTATTAGTATATTCACTTATAGAAACTTGAGGTTCTTAACCCTCATGACCTCAGCATCACTGATGTAAACAGGAGCATGTGCACCATCCCCTACCTAAAGTCAATGATCAGCTTTTTTGCTGACATTGAGGGTGAGGCAGTTGTCATGACACCATGTTACTGGGCTCCTTATCTCCTTTCTGTACTCTATGACTCCTTATTTAAAACTTAGTTTAGTACTCAGTGTCATCTGCAAATTTCTAAACGGCATTGGGGTGGAATCTGGCCATGTGGTGGAAGTGAAGCTACTCATCCTTACCGATTGCAGCCTGATGGTCAAGAAGTCAATGATTCAGTTGCAAAGGTTGGTGTTAAAACCCCAGGCCTAAGTCTAGGATTTTGGAGATGAGTTTTCTTGGAGTTCTAGTAAAGACACCAATGCCTGTCTATTGCTTATTGTCAACCAGATGTCCAGACTGTAGGGCAATAGAGCTGGGTGTCAGCTTGGGGACCTGTTGGGGTGGTAGGCCAAAAGCAATGTGTTGATGTCTGGGAGACTGGAGTTGATATATGCCATAACCAGCCTTGAAGCACTTCATGAAAGTGGATGTCAGAACCACTGGACAATAGTTATTAAGGCACATTATTTTAGGTACTGGAATGATGGCTGTTTTAGAGCAGGTGGGAACCACAGATTAAAGTAGAGATTAAAAATATCTGCAAATACTCCCGTACAGGGTCTGAGGACACAACCAAGAATGCAGGACTGAAGCTGCTGTATTTAAATGCTTGTAGCATTCGGAATGAAGTGGGCGAACTCGTGGTGCAATTTATTAGTCAGTATGACACTGTGGGCATCACAGGTCATGGCTGAAAGAAGGCCATCGTTGGGAGCTTAACATCAAAGGATATGCTTTGTATCAAAAGGACAGACAGGAAGGCGTAAGTGATGGTATAGCTCTGTTGGTAAGAGATGGAATTACATCTTTAGAAAGAGGTGACAGGGTCAGAGAATGTTCAATCTTTGTGGGAGGAGTTAAGAAACTGCAAGGGTAAAAAAAACATTATGGGAATCACACATAGGCCACCAAATAATAGCCAAGATGTGGGGTTGAGATTGCAAAGGGAGCTAGAAAAGGTATGTAATAAGGGTAATGTCACAATTGTAATGGGGACTACAATATGCAAGGTGAATGGGAAAATCAGGTTGGTGTTAGACAAGAGAGGGAGTTTGTTGAATGCCTATGAGATGGCTTTTTAGAACATCTTGTGCTTGAGCCTGCTTGGGGAAAGGCCATCTTAGATTGGGTGTTGTGTAATAACCCAGATCTTATTAGGGAGCTTACTGTAAACAAATCCTTAGGAGGCAGTGATCATAATATGAGAGAGAGAAGCATAACTCACATGTATCAGTATCGCAATAGAATAAAGGGAATTACAGAGGCATGAGAGAGGAGCTTGCTCAGGTGGATTGGAGGAGGATACTGGCGGGGTTGACAGCAGAACAGAGGTGGCTGAAGTTTCTGGGAATAGTTCACAAGCTGCAGGCTAGATATGTTCCACGGAAGAAGTAGTTCTCAAATGCAAGAGATGGGCAACCTTAGCTGACAAAGAAAGTTAAAGACTGCATAAAAGCCAACGAAAGGGCAAATAAGATAGCAAAGGTGAGTGGGAAGTTGGATGATTGGAAAGGTTTTAAAAGGCAACTAAAAATGCTATAAGAAGGGAAAAGATTAAATATGCAGGCAATCTAGCCAATGATATAAATCAGGATTCTACAAGTTTTTTTCAGTTACATAAAGTAATAGTGAGGTGAGTGTTGATATTGGACCCCTGGAAAATGGTGCTGGTGAGGTAGTAATGGGGGACAAAGAAATGGCAGATGAACTTAATGGGTACCTTGCATCAGTCTTCACAGTGGAACACACTAGCAATGTGCCAGAGATCTGTGGGTGTCAGGGAGCAGGAATGAGCAATGTTGCTATTACAAAGGAAGAAGTGCAGGCAAACTCAAAGGTCTTGAGGTGGATAAGTCACCTGGACCATTGAACTACATCCTGGAGTTCTGAGAGAGGTTGCTGTAGAGATTATGGATGGATTGGTCGTGATCTTTTAAGAATCACTTGATTCTGGCACGGTTCTGGAGGACTGGAAGAAGGGAGGAAGGCAAAAGAAATTATATGCCATTTAGCCTAACATAGGTGGTTGGGTAAGTTTTGGAGTCTTCTTAAGGATGAGGCTTTGGGGTACATGGAGACTAATGATAAAATAATTCTAAGTCAAAGTATGGTTTGTGTCAAGGGAAATCTTGCCTGACAAATCTTGTTAGAGTTCTTCAAGGAAGCAACAAGCAGGGTAGGCAAAGGAGAGGCAGTGGATGTTATTTACTTGGACCTTCAGAAGGTGTTTGATAAGATGTCGCACATGAGGGTGCTTAACAAGATGAAATCCTGGCGTTATAGGAAATACACTAGTGCGGATAGAGGAATGGCTGACAGTGAATGGGATGAAGGGGGCCTTTTCTGGTTGGCTGCCTGTGATTAGTGGTGTTCCTCAGGGGTCAGTATTGGGTCCACTATTCATTTCATTTTTCAATCTTTTTATTGATTTTCCAGTTAAAAATATACAAATCAGAGGAGAAATTTGGCAAACAGATGATACAAAAGACGTACAAACAGCAGTTAAAAAAAAGTATATATTGTCAAAATCAGATAGGTAAAATGTTACTCTTATATATACAATATAATCAAGAAACCACAACTTCTCTTAACAAATTGTAAAAAAAAAATTGGAAATTTTATTTAATAAAAGGAAAAAAAAACCCACTAAACTAAACTGGAACAACAAAAAAAAGGAAAGAAAAGAAAGATTGGGCAGTCCATTTGAGGATAAAATTAGAAGAAAAAGACAGAGAGAAAACATCCTTCCAGTCACCTCTGAACCTTCATGGATAAGTTATTTTCCCTAAAGAGAATAAAGATAAATAAATTAAATCATATGAAAATATTGAATAAAGGGTTGCCAGACTTGCTCAAAATTAAACGATGTATCAAACGTCCGGCTTCTAATTTTCTCCAAACTTAGACATGACATAATGGAGGAGAGCCAATAAAAAACAGTAGATGGATTAGAGTCTTTCCAGTATAACAAGATAGCTCTCCTAGCCAGTAAAGTTGAAAAGGCTATCACATGTTGAGCGGAAGCAGATACTCTGCCTGCTTCCTCTGGAATGATCCCAAAAATTGCCATAAGTGAATTGGGTTGAACATCCACACCTATAACTTCAGATAATATTCTAAACACATCACTCCAAAAATTATTTAGCTTACACAGGACCAAAACATATGAGTTAGAGTAGCCACCTCTACGTTACATCTGTCACAAATAGGGCTTATATTAGGAAAAATGCGCCAATTTAAGGGCCTTGTGTACTATCTTAAACTGAATTAAGGAATGGCGTGCACAGATAGATGAATTATTAACTAGATAATAAATTTTACTCCATTGATCATCTGAAAGTGAATGTTGAAGTTCTATTTCCCAAGTGCGTCGAACCCTATCATTAGGTGACATGCGAGCATTCATTAACTGTTTATAAATGATAGCTATTAATCGTTTTTGAAATGGTTTAAGCTGAAAAATAGCATAAGCCAAATTTGAAGAGTAGGCTAAGGGATAATTCAGTAAAAAAATCACGTAAAAAATTCCTAACCTGTAAGTATCTAAAAAAAATGTGTATTAGCGATGTCATATTTATCTATTAACTGCGAAAAAGACATTAAAATTAAACAATCCTGTAAGAACAAACCTAAAAAAAAGTTTTTATCCCTTAATTTTCCATGTTATAAAAAGTTATAAACCAGAGTTGATGGTTTAAAAAAAAGAATAAATATTACTAGAGAGTAGAAAATTATTTAATTCAAAAAATCTACGAAACTGAAACCAGATTTTTAAAGTATGTTTAACAATAGGGTTGAGAGCTTGTCTGCCTATTCTGGAGAACAAAAACGGAAGAGGAGCTCCTAATAAAGAAGCCAAAGAAAACCCAGTTACCAAATTTTCCTCAAAATGTAACCATGAAGGGCGATCCTGGTTATCTATATCATTAATCCAAAAAGTAATATAACGAATATTAATTGCCCAATAATAAAATCTAAAGTTTGGTAAGACCAGTCCTCCATCTTTTTTGATTTTTGCAATAAAAGTTTATTCACTCTAGAGCTTTTATTATTACAAACGTAAGACAAAATCATAGGACTTTTCACATTGTTTGGCAATGATTTGGATAATGGAGTTAATGGCTTTGTGGCAAAGTTTGTAGATGATACAAAGATAGGTGGAGGGGTAGGTAGTGCTGAGGAAGCAATGCAATTGCAGTAGGATGTAGACAAATTGGAAGAATGGTCAAAAAATGTGGAGAAGGTACAGAGGGATGTGGGAGTCCTCATGCAAGACTCCCAGAAGGTTAATTTACTGGTCAAGTCTATCGTAAAGAAGGCAAATGCAATGTTGGCATTTATTTCAAGGGGAATAGAATATGAAAGTAAGGAGATAATGCTGAGGCTTTATAAGACACTAGGCAGGCCACACTTGGAGTATTGTCAATAGTTTTGGGCCCCATATCTCAGAAAAGATGTGTGTCACTGGAGACAGTCCAGAGGAAATTCACAAGGATGATTCCACGAATGAAGGGGTTAACATATGCAGAATGTTTGGCAGCTTTGGGCCTGCACTCAGGGGGGGGGGGGGGGGGGGGGGGGGGGGGGGGGGGGAAGGATCTCATTGAAGTCTATCGAATGTGGAGAGGACTAGATAGAGTGGACATGGAGAGGATGTTTCCTGTGGTGGAGGTATCCAGAACTAGAGGCCACAGCCTCAAAATTAAGGGATGGCCTTTTAGAACGGAGGTGAAGAGGAATTTTTTTTAGCCAGAGTAGTGAATCTGTGGAATGCTCTGCCACAGACTGTGGTAGAGGCCAAGTCCATGGGTGTAGTTAAGGCAGAAGTTGATCATTTCCTGATTGGACAGGGCATCAAAGAATATGGTGCCGTTTATGGAGTTGTGTAGGATCTGGGATCAGCCATGATGGGATAGTGAAGTAGACTCAAGGGGCTGAATGGCCTGATTCTGCTCCTATGTCTTATGGTCTAACTCCATCCAGGCCAGTTGCCTTCATGGTTTTAAATCTCAGAAAGACTTTATTTCATGTGTGGAACAATGATTACTGTGGGTTTCAGTACATTGAAGGTTCTCAGTACAGCTGTGAAATTCCAATTCCCTCCTATTCCAAACGTTCATGGAGTGTGTTTTCATCAGGATACCCAGCAGTCCTTCAGTGCTGGAATTCTGATGGGGAATGTAATCCTGCGTAAGGGTGAATTGTTCCATGAAGTGGGTGTCTAATTTCCTGATGGTGGGAATGGAACAGGAAATGATCACCAGCACGTTAAAGCTAAAGTGCTTTAAAATAATTTTGAAGTATTTCTTTTAAATAATTGCAAGAAATAGGCACTTACAGAGTGAGAATCGCAAGCTCAAACCTGAGTTGTCTGTGTGGAGTTCACACATTCTCCCCATGACCGTGTTGGTTTGTCTGGTTTCCTCCAACATCGCAAAGGTGTGAGGGGAGATAGGGGAATCAGCCACTGCAGTTTGTCCAAGGATATGAATCTGGTGGGGTTTAGAAAACTTAGAGACAAAGGTACGAATGTAGGATTAGTATGCTTTGCGTGTTTCTCAGTGTTGTGACTGCGATCAAAGTCACCAGAAAGACACTGAAGTTGGTGGATAATAGAAGTCTTTATTGAGCAGAACAAGCAGGGATCATACTGGAGACACTCTTGGAAGAAAAGGCCTCCTGACCCAATATTAGAATCAGAATCAGGCTTTATATCACCAGCATATGTCGTGACAATACAGAAAAAAAGTCAATTACAGTAGGTATATATGTATATTAAATAGTTAAATTAAAATGGTGCAAAACAAATAATTTTTAAAAATCAATATTCTCATTGTATATATTAAAGAACAAAGGTAAATTTCTATCGTTCCAATGCATTCATGATGCTTCCTTTCAGTTGCAGGTAATTTCAAACACCTAGTTTTCACACCAGCTCACCCAAAATGAGTGTTAACCACTGCCGTCTCAGAGCTGCATTGATGCATAAGCAGACATCTCAGGTGAACAAGGTGCTTCCTGGTTTACAATCAACCCCAGTCTGCAGCTCCGGGAACACCATGTTTCAGAGCTGCATTTTAAAACTCAATCTACAGTCCACATTCAGATCTGAAGTCTGGTTGCTGTTGAAATTAATATCTGCTGTCTTCCATAACTCCAGAATATGCCCTAACAGTCCTTCCCCTTGGCCCTCCTGGATAAAAGTAAATTTGTTCCAGACAGGCCAAACTTTGAGGAGGATCTAATCAAGCAGGGCAGCAAAGATGCCCTGTACTTTGGGGACCCTTCCCCAAATGTTTTATCATATACCTACATTTACACTGTCATCTCTGATGACAACCTACAAGACTAAGCAGAGCTTGTTCCAGAAATTTGACCAGCAGTCCTTTAAATTCAGCTTAATTATTTGTATGCCTGTTGCATGCCTCTTCTGGCCAATTGCGGTATAATCACGTTCTTATTTTCACCCCTCCATTCTCTAATAGCAACTCTGAATAAGGTTTGTATGTTCAGAGTGATCACATAAGATTTCACTTTTGAATATCAATACTTTGAGCTGGACCTTATCATATCATAAAGTGAATTGGTTCGAAACCAATGTGTAAGGTAAGAGCTCTCTGCTCTCCAAAATATGTAATGGGATCCTTATCATTCACATGAATATTCTCTCAAACAGATGGAATTTGTTTTTAATGTCCCAACCAGACAATACCAAACTGCTGGGGAAATTTTTTTGCAATGCCTCATCCCACGAGACAAGACCTGTAGTAGACAGCAGTCTGCCTGGAGAATGCGTGTGCAAACCCTGCCTTGAACTTCAACCCACAGCCTAATCAAAAGCACGCTCTCTTCTTGGAGAGGATAGAAGTCTGCCGAGGGTCACCGAGGGCCATTGCAGTGCTAATAAAAAGCAGCACTTAGCTTATAGCAGATATTGTTTGTTGTTCTGAGAAGCAGTGGTGCTGGAAGGAGGGGGTGGGGGGGTGGGGACCAGAACTGTTCTGATGGTCTTAAATTAGAACAGTCTGTGCTGTTTCAGAGGGCTTGTCGAACTGAGGAGATCAAAGCTAGGCCAGATTCTGCCACAGGCACTGCCTCGCCCAAACCTGGAATTAGCAAAAACCTCTGGTAGTGCTCATTCTACCTATTGGAGCTCCTGGGAGTTGAGTATTGTGACCTGCTCTATGGTCTAGTCAGCAATCTAATCCTGGTTTCCATTTCAAAGACCATACTGCCTGGATATTTTAGCACAAAAGTGGGGAGGAATAAACATCTTGTGCCTGGAGATAATGAGTTTCAGTTGAGGCAATTTGACATTGGTTGTTCATCACTGCTACTGCACTCTCAATTTTGTTTGAGATAATTAGGAGTTCAGAGATTAGCTGTATTTGTCACATGCATGGAAACATACAATTGAAGTGCATCTCTTTTGTGTCAAAGACCAACACAATTCAAGGATGTGCAAGTGTCACCATACAAGCCAGGGCACCCGGGGGAAACCCACGCAGTCACGGGGAGAACATAGAAACTCTTTACAGACAGCACCCTGATCAGCGATGTAAAGCCTTGCTACGTTATTAGTCTTTGTAGGTTTGCAGAATTCTTCCTAATCTCCGCAATATGTCTTCAAGATTCCTTGCATTTCCTGCTCCCACATTCCCAGAATCTCTGGATTGATTTCAGAGGATTTAATAGAGTTTAGATAAGAGATACAAGTTAAAATACCATCATTGTTAGCTCTGCACAGTTAGACCTGATTAATTAAAAGCATTCTGGTTTAAGTTATAACTTCACTAAAGATAAACCAGGAGCTACATGAGGAATATTCTTCTGCCATTTTTCTTTGGCCCAGTTTAATGTGACTTTCTCTGAAATGGGCAATACCTTCAGTTTAAGGGCATTAAGCCGTGGACAAGAAATACCAATCAGGACAAGAGCATATAATGAATAACTATAAATGAATACTTGAGTGTAGATGAATGAGGCACAACCCCACTGAAATCAACTCTCGAGGGAACTGGCAGGGTGGACTCTGAGGGGAAGTTGACTTTGACTAAAGCATCTAGACTGGGGAGGGGTGGCTTGGCTCAAGTCAAGAATTTTGCCATTACGGTCTGAACTGAGGATTTTTATTCCACTCTGTGTGGAATGTGACTGGATGTTGAGACAGAGGTTGGTGTACTTTTGATCACTGAGGAAATCATGGGATCAGGACAGGAGTGATTGTGACCTTGTTGGGGCTCAGCAGCAAATTGTATTACCTATTTGTTATCATTTTGTATCTCTGATTCTGTTTCTTGGAATCTATTACATATTCCCATTTCATATCCTGCAAAATTCTTGGTGTTTTGCTATTGCTGAGAGATGTTCGATCAGTTATGGGAGTAATTGATTGAACATCTCTTAAGGATGAACTTTCCATGAGAAAAAAGTCATATTTCTGATTTGACCTTCCCTTCCTCTTCCTAAAATTAATATTGTCTGGCCCAGGAGAGTTAACCCTCTCTGTACCAGCTCTCACTTTCTTCATACTTTGCCCTCTCTCCCTCAAGAGTATGGCTTTAAGGTGAGAAGAAGCAAGATTCAACAACAAGACTTAGAAGGATTAGGCCATTTGGTCCATCAAGGTGGTTCTGCCATCAATCATGGCTGATTTATTTCATCTATCAGCCCCGTTCTCCTACCTCCTCCCTGTAACGTTTCAAAGTTCAAAGTGCATTTATTATCAAAGTATGTATTCATAAAACAACCTTGAGATTCATCTCCTCACAGGCAGCCACAAAACAAAGAGACCCAAAGGAACCCGTAAAATAGAAGACCATCAAACATCCAATGCGCAGAAAGAGAAAGAAAAGCAAATTGTGCAAACAATAGAAGTAAGCAAATAGCTTCAGAACTGAACGTTTGCAAAAGACAAAAAACCAGACGTCACAGCAGCTGGCACTGACAACAGCCACAATCCATCGGGAAAGCCAAGTAAACATTATAAGTCCACAGGTGTGAAGCCAGACATCACTGCAGTTCAGCGTAGAGCTGAGTAAATGTCCTCGTCTTGCCCCCGGTCCCCGCACCCTGGCCTTTTCAATCTGTTCAATTGCTCAAACATCAGGTTGCTCCTCGCACTGGGGTCTGGACCCCGCCGCCACAATTTGGCCCTTTCTAACCAAGAGCTAATCAACTTCTGCTTATCAACCCAATGGCTTGGCCCCCACAGTAATCTGCGGCAGTGAATACCAGATTCACCACCGTCTGGCTAAAAGGAGATTTACAAGGGAAGTGGTCTAGTGCCTGGAACACTCTGCTGGGGCCAGTGATGGAAGCAGTGATGTTAGTAATGTTTGACACATTTAGAGGGATGTAGACCATGTACAGGTAAGTGGGTGTAGTTTAGATTGGGATTATGTCACAGCTCAGATACTGAGGGTCAAACACCCTGTTCCTGTGCTATAGTTTCTCCACTCCCACTGTCCTCTATTACCCACTCTGAACTTTTACTTCTTCTCACCTACCTATTACTTCCCCTGGGTCCCCTCCTCCAACCCTTTCTCCTATTGTCCACTCTCCACTGCTATCAACTTCCTTCCTCTCCAGCACTTTGCTTTATATTGTTCTATGTAAAGCTCTACTGAAGGACCTATGCATTTACTTGTGGAAAGGTGTTATTAAGCATATTCCCAATTACTCTTTGAACAGAACACTTATCAAAAAACTGCTTAAATATGATCTTAAATATCTTAACGTAGGTTAAAAGGTTAGCACAACATTGTGGACTGAATGGCCTTTACCATTCTATGTTCTATACTTCTGCCACTATCAATCATGAAAAACGGTACATTGGTTTTTATCACAAGAAGGTTTGATTGCAAGAATAAAGATTACTTACTGCAATTACACGCAGTTTTGGAGAGACCATACCTGGAGAATTGTGTAGTGCTTTGATTTCCTTACCCCTGCAGGCGGGGTGCTGAGTGCAGGGAGATGGGGACGGCTAGGCCTGTATTCTCTATAAGAATGAAGGAGATTTCACTGAAGCTTGCAACCTTCTGATGGAGCTCAACAGCTTGGCAGAGAAATCTAAAAGCCTTGGAATAAAAGTTCAGCTACTTTAGATCGATACGAGGAGGAAGTACTCCACTCAAAGCGTGCTGAATTATTGGAATTCTCTACTCCTGAGAGCCATGGAGATTGAGTTATTGGGTTCATTCAAAGCAGAGATTGGGCATTTGGGGATCAAGGGAATAGCAGCAGTGAACTAAAATGGCTTTGAGGTGAAAGGTCAGCCATGGTCCCACCATACGATGGAGCGGAGTTGAAGAGCCAAATGGCCTTCACATACACCAGTTTGCTGTTTGGTTGTGCTTAGGAGATAATTAGTTGATTTCTTGAAAACAGGTTTTGTTGCAGTCCACTGATGTTGGTCAAGTTGCCATGGGATTGGTAGGTACTTACCCCACCCCTCCCCTCTCCACAGTAGCAGGCACTTTGCTTCAGCAGAGAGATAAGGGGTCGGGGGTGAGCCAAGGATTCAATGTTGATGCCCTTCCTCCTGACCCTGAGCAGCTGACACTGAACAGGGTGTGGCAGAGGGCAGCTGGAGTCATAGCTACAGCAGTATCAGTATCACCCAGCAAGGACGCCAGCAGAGTTGGGCTGACCACAAGCAGCTGTCCTTTGGCAAATGAAATTGATTGTGATGGATCCTACCCTGCCCTTTCCCATTTGTCGTCTGTGCCACCTTTCACATCTCTGCCTCTTTCCCCAATAATGTCCTTCAACTGGGATTGCTGGCAGATTCTCTTTCACCCCTGCAATTTGAGTCCTCCCTGTCCTGTGCTTTTAGTGTTTTATGGTTCTCCCACTCCACTGGGGTTTATCTCTAGTTGCTGGCACTGACTTTGGTTCAGACAAACTATTCCTTTGTGACTCTGGTCACACACAGCATCTGCTTGTTCTCTTTGCTGGACCTTAACGGTACACTCTATGGAAAATGTTGCAGACTCTCCTTTCGCTTTAGTTCATGGCTTGTGAGGAGCTCCAAACTCCACTCCAAACTAGATTTCTGATCTCAGCTGTATCTTCATCTATCTTTTCTCCTCTTCTTGACATTTTCTACCCTCTTCCCTCTATTTCTTCCACTTAGCTCTTCTCTCTTCCCTCTATTTCTCCCTTGCACACTCTCTCACTCTGCCCCCATTCTCCCTCTCCATCGCTGCCCTGTTCTCCCTCTCTGCCTCCCAGTCTCCACTCTCTACCCCTCCATCTCTGCTCTGTTCTCCCTCTCTGCACCCGTCTCTCCCCTCCTCCTCTTCCTCCCTCCATCCCCCCCACCCCAACCTCCCTACTCCCTAGTCTCCCCTCCTCCCTCTCTGCCTCCTCCCTTGATCTCCCCCCTCCCTCTGCACCCTGGTCTTCCCCTTCCCTCTTCTCCCTCCTGCCGTCTGGGAAAAGGCTCCGAAGCATTCGGGCTCTCACGACCAGACTATGTAACAGTTTCTTCCCCCAAGCTATCAGACTCCTCAATACCCGAAGCCTGGACTGACACCTTGCCCTACTGTCCTGTTTATTATTTATTGTAATGCCTGCACTGTTTTTGTGCACTTTATGCAGTCCTGGGTAGGTCTGTAGTCTAGTGTAGCTTTCTCTGTGTTGTTTTTTTTTACATAGTTCAGTCTAGTTTTTGTACTGTGTCATGTAACACCATGGTCCTGAAAAACATTGTCTCATTTTTATTATGTACTGTACCAGCAGTTATGGTCAAAATGACAATAAAAGTGATTCGACTTGACTTGATTCTTTCCACTTAACAATGTTTAGACATAGAAACCTAATACCCATTTTGTGACGTGTATGTGGGACAGGAGTACTGATGTTTGAATGTTTGCCCGTTGCTGTCCCCTCCCTTTCAAAGTCTGGCCAGTCCCTGTCTTTATGAAAAGGCACACACAAAACAAAGACCAATCAGTGTCTACGTTCCTCTCCATCGAGTCAGGGAGAGCTACTGGCCCTTTAGCCAAGTGATTCCAGGCTGACCTTGGCACCCATCTGCTTTACACTAATTCTATCCGATCCCGCTTTATCAACAGTAACCTTTGTGCATGTGATCCTACAACAAGTTACAGAGGCCAGTTAAACCAATCAATCACACGTCTCTGGGATGTGGGAGGAAACCAGAGCACCTGGAGGAAACCCATGCGGTCACGGGGAGAACATGCAAACTCCGCCGAGCCAACACCCAGCATTAGTATCGAACCGGGGACAATGCAGCTCTATGCTTGTGCCACTGTGCCGTCCGAAGAGATCGATGTGGACAACTCAGCAGGGCAGGCGGCATCTGTGGAAAAAATTGCAGTCGCCATTTCGGGGGGAGACCCTTGGCCCTGCAATCTTTTCCATAGATGCCACCCGGCCTGCTGAGTTCCTCCAGCATTTTGTGTGTGTTGCTCGGATCTCCAGCATCTGCAGACTTTCCCCTGTTTGCGATGTAGACTATTCATTGTCACTATCATCGCTATTGCCGGACATCGGTGTTTTTGATCCAGAGGTTCAGAAGTCAAGGATGCAGGTGTAAAACTCTTTGCTCTCAGCCATTTTATTAAGGGCTACAAGAACAAAAGATCGAACGAAAAAGAAAGCCGAGAACAAAGATGTCTCAGGCCAATCTCATACAGAAAAATAAGTTCCGGCTGAAAAGGTAGCAACATTCCAAAGATAACAATTAATCCATAAAATAGTCAAAAGCAAGTGGTATGACAGCTGCCCCAGGAGAAGCTAAGAAGCTTCTAGAAAAATACACATAAACAGGTGATTATATAGAAGCAGAAGCAAGCATTGTGAAGTTAAAGCTACAAGAAAAATGTCAATCCTATGCCCTGTTCGTGAAGATCTACATCTCCACTGGCTATACTGGAACACGACCCCACCTTCAGTGGACAGAAAGCATGAAGTCTGATAACCAGCTGAGGAGAAGGCCTACTCACCTTTTCTGTTGAGCGGCGTGTGCAGGGGTACAAAACAAAATAAATGTCAGTAGGCTAAGTTAATTAAAGTTCGTGATGGTAGGTGGTTCTTCCAGTTAAACGAAATCATATGGATAACCCACAGAGTTTCACTCCACAAATTCAAAATTAAACAGCATCTGTTTTTTATTTGAAATTTCTTAGCACCAGACATCAGGCAGGAATGTAATCTACTAAAAACGCACGTTAAAAACACTCTTCAACTGTCATTGTATTCCGTGTCCGACGCAACATTAATCTCCCGTTAACTAAAATTCATAAGTGTTTGATCTAGTGCACATCTTTTTACTCAGGCTTGCGTGCATGTGCTCATGATAATTTTATACATGTTTGTGGCACATGCAAATTTAAGCGAGTGTTTCTGCAAATGCGAAGCGTGTCTACGTGCGGAGATCTCAGACCCCTTGGCTGAAAATGCTTTGCACGCATTTGCACGCACTGAAAGCTTTCTTGTTGGCTTTTTCCCCTCATCTGTTTGCTGATAATTGTTTCCAAACATTCCAAAAGGGAATGACTCCCGGAATTCTGTTCCACTTCCCAGCTTATTCCACAAACCACTTTTTGCTTTTCTTTCTGGCGTAAGCGACAGGGACAGGTGTCCAAAGACGTAGCGGTAAGCATAATGCATTTAGAGCTAGTAACCTATATTCAATTACGCCGCAGTCTGTCAGGAGTTTGGACGTTCTCCCCGTGACTGTGTGGGTTTCCTCCGGGTGCTCCGATTTCCTCCCACATTCCAAAGCCAGTTAATTGGCCAACTGGGTGTAATTGGGTGACATGGGCTCATTGTGCTGGAAGGCTGTGGGATATGATTAATCATTAAAATTTATTTTGTGGAGTGCCTCTGCCAAGTGTTAGTCTGGCTCTGTGATTTACTTGGGTGGTGAACTGCCGATGATTAGAGTCACCAAGTGTGTTCAAATGCGTGCCCAACCAAGTCGAAGTTTATGTACCTGTACCGACCACTTCCTCTGGCAGTTCAGTTTATATAAGGACCACTCTCTGGGTGGCAAAAATGCCAAGACTTGTTCTGGACTACACGATCCAGATTCACATTCCACTCACTCCTGGGATGAGGTGCTGTCACAGTGGTGAAGATGCTACAGAGAAAGTCCATCTACTGCCTCAGGTAATCTCCGGCAGCCCTGTTACAGAAATTATCCACAGTTCCCGATGAATCCTTTCAGCTTCTCCGTGGTTACTGTACCGTGGGCCACATGGTAGTGCAGAAGCTGGTGGAACACTTTGCAGCACCAGCAATAAGATCAGGATTCAACTCCCACTGTTGTCTGTGAGGAATTTCCTTTGGGTGCTCCAGTTTCCTCTCAAATTCCAAAAGACATGGGTTAGGTTTAGTAAGTTGTGGGAATGATGGGTTGGTGCTATCATCTCCACTTCCAGTCTGCACCCAACCAATCCTCAGACTGTGTCGGTCGTTATCCATTTCAATGTTTTGATGTACATGTGACAAATAAAGCTAATCCCTAATTTAATCTGATTTTTAATCTTCACAAGAGGCAGACTGTCTGGGAGATCTCTGCTCGTGGGAGATTGCAATTGCGTCAAGGCTGCATTTGGGATGTCCCAAGGAGCTGAAAGGTTTCCCAAAGATCCACGTTGGACTTTCTGAGGACCTGTAATACAGTGTGGAGAAGGTGAAGGGATGATCAGCAACGTCACCCTCTTCTTAATGCTTCAGTGATACGATGTGGGAGATTTGACTGAAGGATCCCAGGTAAAGAAATTATTTCCTCAACGGTGATTTGTTAACAAAGATCATAAACCCGTGAGCCCAAAAGTGGAAGGGTGTAGAAAGAACATTTTCCACACAAGGTTCGAAGTTCAAGATAGATAGATAGATACTTTATTCATCCCCATGGGGAAATTCAACATTTTTTCCAATGTCCCATACACTTATTGTAGCAAAACTAATTACATACATACGGCACTTTAACATATCTTACTCCTGGCGGTAGAATTGTAAAGCCTAATGGCATTGGGGAGTATTGACCTCTTCATCCTGTCTGAGGAGCATTGCATCGATAGCAACCTGTCGCTGAAACTGCTTCTCTGTACATTTATTATCAAGATATATATACATTTTACGACCTTGAGATTTGTCTCCTTACAGGCAGCTACAAAACAACGGGATCCAAAAGAACCCGTTAAAAAAACGTCTAGCACCCAATGTGCAAAAGAAAAAAATAGCAGCAAACAATAAAAGCATGCAAATAGTGATAAGAATTGAAGTCCACAAAAGACAGCCCATCCACAGGCACAGCCTCAGTTCACCGCAGAGCCGAGTAAACATCTTGGAGCAGCGAGCTGAACCAGCCCATCCCTCGCCTCAGGCCCTAACACTCCGGCCTTTTCAATCTGGCCCGGCACTTAAATCGTCATCCAAACGTTGGTTCTCCTGCCTCAATACGCTCTGAGGCCTGGACCCCGCCACCTCGATTCAGTCTGTTCCTGACCTCTCCAAGTTGGTCTGGCTCTTAAGCTGTTGTCCGAACATCAGATTCAGTTGCTTCAAAGTGCTCTGAGGCCTAGAACCCACTGCCTCGATTTGGCCTGTACCTGACCTTTCCAATTCGGCCTGGTGGTTAAATTGATCAAACCTCAGGTCCTGGCGATGGGCTCACTACCTCACCTCAACTCGGTTCTGCCGCACTGAACTGCCTCCAAGTCCAAAGGGAAGTTAGACGCTATTGTTTGTGATGATCATATACCAGAAAAAGTGCGATTAACGAAGTTTATTTGACCTCTATATTTTATTGGCCACCAGCCAGAAGCCAGTACCATCTTAAACTGGAATTGCGAAGATGTGGAGAGGATTACCAACACCTTTTGTATCTGTTTTAGCCAATGAATGCAGCAAGCTTGGCGAACAATGTATGCACAGTAAGATCCCACCAATAATGACCAGATAATCTTTGTCCGGGATGAGTCCCTTGGATACACTTGGGATAACTCCCATGTTCCTCTTTGAATGACGGAACGGACTCTCTGATCTCCAGCTGAGAGGACAGGCAATGTAGCACTTCCCCAGCACCGGGATGGAGTATCCGGCTTGGATTTTCATGCTCGTCCGGAGCTGGTTTTGAAACTGTATCCATCTGACTCAGCTATGAGAGTGTTACCCCTAAGGCCATGCTCAACACTGTAAGGCTCTTATCAAGGAGTATGATTGGTTCTTCACTGAGACTGAGCTCACCATGTAAGCTGCTTAGTTATGTATGGCCTGAGGTTTCTTCTTTGATGGTTGCCCTTTCCTAGGGTCACAGAGTTGTCAGGAATCGAGGAAGGCTGTCATATATTGTCATTAGACTCCTGTCGTTATTGGAATTGGACAGGAGTTATTTTATACACTGAGCACTCACAACCTGCTGGTTTGCCACGGACTCCGTGCATCTTAATCTTCTGGATTCGCCCCCCATGAGGGGTTTTGTCAAACACCTTACTAAAATCCGCGTAGACAACATCCACTGCCCTATTCTCATCAATCTCTCACGTCACCTTGTCAAAAAACTCAACCAAGTTGCTAAGGCACGACCTGCCCTGCACAAATCCATGCTGACTTTGCCTAATTAGGCCATGGGATTCCAAATGCTCATATATCCTATCCCTAAGGATTTTCTCCAGCAATTTCCCCGACAACAAATTTGAGTCTCATTGGTCTATAGTTCCCAGAATTTCCTCTTGTTCCATCTTAAAACGTGGTACAACATTAACCCCTCACTAGTCCTCTAGGACCTCACCTGTGGCTAGGGAGGACACAAAGATACCGGTCAAGGGCCCAGCAATCTCGTCTCTTGCCTCCTTCAATGACCTGGGGTAAATCTCATCAGGCCCTTATCTATCGCTTTTCATCAATTGTATTCTATTTCTATATTTCTCTGTAGATGCCTGCAAGAAAATGAATCTCAAGGCTGTATATGATAACATACAGTATAATGCATCTGATAATAAATTTGACTTTGACGGGAAGGAGTGGGAAAGTGTATGGATGGATTGGATGGTCTCAGTTATGGGGAGATTGGGTGGGCAGGGCGGAAGGTTCAAAAGGTTGTACTGATAGAATTTCATGTGATCATGGGAGACACAGAGATGGTGAAAGTCTTTTTTTCCCTCAAGGCTTGGGTACATTAAAAAGCAAGAGGTTCACGGTGAGAGGAAAGAGGATTTCAGAGCCTGAGGTGGTGAGTCATAGATTAGAAACAGGCCCTTTGGCCCACACAGAGTGCCCACTTGCTGATCCAATTTTCCTGCATTAATTCCACATGCCTCAATGCGCTACTCTTTCAACTATCTCTGAGGATACTCGTTGCTGCCTCATCTGGCAGCTCATTCCAGATGCCACCTACTCCTTGTGTGAGAGGAGTATCCCTCAGATTCTCTTCAAATCTCCGTCCACTCATCTTAAACCCACGTCCTCTAGCTTAAGACATCATTACCATGGGAACTGGACTCTGTCCACCCACCTCTCTAAGCCTCCCCTAATTTTGTGTGGCTCTATCTGGCCACACCTCAGACTCCTTCAGTCCAGGAAAAAAAAAGACTTCCTCCATGAGACATAGGAGCAGAATTAGGTGATTTGGCACATTGAGTCCACCATTCCATCGTGGCTGATTTATGATCCCTCTCAACCCCATTCTCCTGCCTTCTCTCCATAACCTTTCACACCATTACAAATCAAGAACCTATCAGTCACCACTTTAAATATGCCCAATGACCTGGCGTTCACAGCCCTCTGTGGCGATGATGCCCCCTCGTTCTTTGATTCTCCAGTGAGTACAAGCCCAGAGACATCAAACAGGGCTCAAACGTTAACCCTTTCATTCCCAAGATCATTCTTGTGAACCTCATTTAGACCCTTTCCAATGCCAGCACATCCTTTCTCAGATGAGGTCCCCTACACTGCTCACAATGCCCCCTGTGTGGTCTGACCAACACCTTATAAAGCCTTGGCATGACATCCTGGATTTTATCTTCCAGTCCTCTCAAATGAATGCTAACATTGGGAGATCTTGTGCAGGATCCGGTCCAGGTGATTTTTCTACCTTCAGACCTTTCAGCTTCCCAAGCACTTTCTCCTTGGTAACAGTGACTGCACTCACTTCTGGCCCCTGACACTCTGAAATGTCTGGCATACAGTTAATGATGCAATATAAAGGTTGTCTGTCATCTCCTTGTCCCACGTAATGACCTCTCCAGTGTTATTTTCCAGCAGTCTAATACCTACTCTCACCTCTCTTTTAATCGTTATATGTCTGAAAAACTTCTGGTATTGAACCACGGCATCGGCGCCCATAATGTTCTGACGTGCTCTTACTGCGCGTAAATAGGATTAGTGAGGGCAAAGGGTTAGTATGGACTTGGTGGGCTGAAGGGCCTGTAACAGAAGCTGAATCCTTGAAGGATGGATTTCCCGTTGAGGAGATTGGGACTGCAGAAGGCCACTCGGCAGGGGGCCGATGGGTGCCCCAGGAACAGGCTGACCGCATTACCCTTCGCTCGTCCTTGACAACAATAAGTAATATCTCTGTGGGAGGATAAGTGTTCCCAGCCCAGTTCCGCGGGTAAGGCGCTGGTCATTGTGTGCTGTTTGCGTAACTGCATTCACGTGAAGGCAGCAGTGCGCTGCAAAGCCTTCAAAGGAATCTCAGGCTCTTGACATGTGCCAGCAATCTTGCTCACTGTGATGGTCAAATTAATTTACTGCAGCCTTCTTTGTTCCCTCACAAGTCTTTAGTGGAACCAGATGTTTTAGCATCAGCGGAGCCATTAGACTAAATTAACCTGTTTCATGTACTCAACAAAACGCAGAGCAAATGGCAGCTCAGATGTTTGGGGATCACTTGGTCCTTTTACTCGCTCTTTGTGCTGCCTGGTGTTTGGCAGGAGGGGGGAAGGATTAGCTGAATGACATTGCCTGGGTTCTAACAGCCTGTGTCTGGCGGTGGTGATTTGAAAGGTCCAGCTTATTATGATAACCGATCAGATCCCTCTGCTGCCCTGACTGAAAGGAGGGTCGGAACAGGGCTTAGCCACCGAAGAGCAGACTGTGGAATAATATAGCATGGAATCAGGCCATTTGGCCCAACCCATCCATACTGACCAAGGTGGCATCAGCTTGCATTTGGCCCACATCCCACTAAACCTCTGCTATCCATGTACCTGTCCAAGTAGCTTTCAAATATTGCTATCAAATGTAATTGTCTCCTCCAAGAAGTTTCAAACATGAACAGTCTGTTGAAAACACACAATTTAGGGTACTCGTCTTTCATCTCAGGGGGCCCTTACAGACCTGCAGTTAATAGAGCTGCTGCCTCTCAGTTCTTGATACGTGGGTTCACTCCCAATCTCCATTGCTGTCTGCGTGGAGTTTGCGCGCTCTCACCGTGACCATGTGGGCTTTTCTCTGTGTCTTCCAGTTTACCCCACATCTCAAAATTTAAAAAATATATATCATTCTTAAAATACAGCTTGTTAGGTTAATTCGCTGCTGTAAATTTCACCTAACGTAGGTGGGTGGTGGAACCTGGAGGGGGAGTGTGTGCGGAAATCGATGGTTTTGTAGGAAGGATGTGGAAGCTTCAGAGAGGGTGTAGAAGAGATTTACCAGGACGCTGCCTGGATTAGAGAGAATGTCTTATGAGGAAAGTTTAACTGAGCTCTTTGCAGGGAAGGGGGATAGGAGCTAACTTGATAGAGGTGTACAAGATAAGGGGCATAGATAGAGTGGACAAGCAGAGACTTTTCCCAGGGCAGAAATGGCTGATATTAGAGGGCATAATTTTAAGTTGATTGGAGGGAGGTATGGGGAGGTTGTCAGAGGTAGGGTTTTTTACACAGATGCCTGGAATGCACTGGTGGGCATGGTGGTAGAGTTCAAAGTTCAAGGTAGATTTTATTATCAAAGTACAGATATGTCACCATATACAGTCCTGAGATTCATTTTCCTTTTGGGCATACTCAGCAAATCTGTAGAGTACTAACTGTAACAGGATCATTGAAAGATCGACCAGAGTGCAGAAGACATCAAACTGTGCAAATGCAAATATAAATAAATTGCAGTAAGAAATGAGAACATGAGATAATGAGAAAATAAGTCCTTGAAGTGAGATAATTGGTTGTAGGAACATTTCAAAAATGGGGCAAATGACAAGCGATGGGGTAGACGCAGATACATTAGGACGTTTAAGAGATGTTTGGATAGGCACATGGATGAAAGAAAAATGGAGGGCTGTGTGGGAAGGAAGGGTTAGATTGATCCTGGAATAGATTAGCGAGTTGTCACAGCATCATGGGCCGAAGGGCATATACGGTGCTGTAACGTTCAATGTACAGGGGGAATACGATTGCTCTGTGAGCCAGCATGGACTTGATGCATGGAATGGCCTCCACTGTCATGAGAAAATATGTAGAAAATGCAGTGAGTTACTCTTAAGAAAATCTCAGCCACAAATACCTTGTTCTGACTGTTCAATCCAGGTCTGTTCTCTATTCTTTCTGACCATGTATCTACTTTGTCTATTCTATAGTTCAGCTTTTTGTCCTCTCACACACAGGAGGCAGGTGTCAACCAGCAGGCCCAATATTGATTGGCCACCCCTAATTGTCTTTGAGAAGGTAACTGTGAACTGCCTCTTAAGCACCATCTGGTAAAGGTGTTTGAACCGTGCAGTAATGTATGAATGAATTTTAAAATTTGACGATTTTCAAAATTTATTTATCACTTGTATACCAAAACATACATTCAGTGGCCACTTTATAGGTATGCCTGTACATACCTATGCCTGCTCATTAATGCAAATATCTAATGAGCCAGTTACTCAATGCATAAAGCATGCAGACAGGGTCACCAGGTTCAGTTCAAACCAAATACTGTATCAGAATGGGGAAGAAATGTGAATTTCACCATCGAATGGTGCCTGATAGAGTGGTTTGAGTATCTTACACATGCACATCGGTCTCTAGAGTTTACAGAGAATGGTCCAATAAACAAATAAAAATCCAGTGAGCTGCAGTTGTTTGGGTGAAAATGCCTTGTTGAGGAGGGAAGTCAGAGGAGAGGGGTCAGACTGGTGCAAGCTGAAGGGAAGCTACAGCCCTTCCTCCTTCACTTTCTCCCATGATCCAGTCTCCCCTCCTATTAAATTTCTTCTTCTCCAGCCCTTTGCCTTTTCCACCTATCACCTCCCGGCTTCTTACTCCCCCACCCACCTGGCTCCACCTATCACCTCCCGGCTTCTTACTCCCCCACCCACCTGGTTTCACCTATCACCTCCCGGCTTCTTACTCCCCCACCCACCTGGCTCCACCTATCACCTCCCGGCTTCTTACTCCCCCACCCACCTGGTTTCACCTATCACCTCCCGGCTTCTTACTCCCCCACCCACCTGGCTCCACCTATCACCTCCCGGCTTCTTACTCCCCCACCCACCTGGCTCCACCTATCACCTCCCGGCTTCTTACTCCCCCCACCCGTCTGGTTTCACCTATCACCTCCCGGCTTCTTACTCCCCCACCCACCTGGTTTCACCTATCACCTCCCGGCTTCTTACTCCCCCACCCACCTGGCTCCACCTATCACCTCCCGGCTTCTTACTCCCCCACCCACCTGGTTTCACCTATCACCTCCCGGCTTCTTACTCCCCCACCCACCTGGCTCCACCTATCACCTCCCGGCTTCTTACTCCCCCACCCACCTGGCTCCACCTATCACCTCCCGGCTTCTTACTCCCCCACCCACCTGGTTTCACCTATCACCTCCCGGCTTCTTACTCCCCCACCCACCTGGCTCCACCTATCACCTCCCGGCTTCTTACTCCCCCACCCGCCTGGCTCCACCTATCACCTCCCGGCTTCTTACTCCCCCACCCGCCTGGTTTCACCTATCACCTCCCGGCTTCTTACTCCCCCACCCGCCTGGTTTCACCTATCACCTCCCGGCTTCTTACTCCCCCACCCGCCTGGCTTCACCTATCACCTCCCAGCTTCTTACTCCCCCACCCGCCTGGCTCCACCTATCACCTCCCAGCTTCTTACTCCCCCACCCGCCTGGTTTCACCTATCACCTCCTGGCTTCTTACTCCCCCACCTGCCTGGCTTCACCTATCACCTCCCGGCTTGTCCTCCCTCCCCTCTCCCCACATTTTCACCCTGGCATCTTTCCCCTTCCTTTCCAGGTCTGATAAAGAGTCTTGGCCCAAAACATCGACAGTTTATTCTTCTCCACTGAGTTCCTCCAGCATTTTGTGTGAATAACTCAAACAGCCGTGTGATACAGCAGTGTTGTGCAGAAGAGCATCTCTAAATGCACTGGATGTTGAACTTTGAAGTGGACGGGCTACAGCAGCAGAAGACCACGCTGGGTTCCACTCCTGTCCTAATAAAGTGGCCACTGAGTGTACAATGAAATGTGTTATCTACACTAAACTGGAAACTGTTTGAACGATGCTGTAAGGTGGAGCTTGTGGAGAAGTTCTGAACAGGGCTTCCCCTGAGGAATTAGGTGGCTGACTGAGCCAGAGTGTGGAAAGGCTAAAGAGAAGCTCTTTCCCTTTATGGCCTCATTTTGTCCACTATTTGCTGAAAAACTGGCAATTCTGGATTTACAATTCCCGCAATACTGATTGGAGGAAATATCACTTGTTCTGTTCCACCCCCCCCCCCCCACCCACTATTAACGGGAGTGTTACACCGAAGGCCAAGCTGGAGCAGATTGTTGAAATTAGTTTGGTTTTCCTTTCTCCAGCTGGTGAATGACCCCAGCGGCAGGAAAGGGCACAGGGCTGGAATGCCATCCCACATCCAGTCCTCCTTTGTATACACACAGCCCACCATAGTGTACCTCCATTCTTGCTCAGAGTGCTTAGAACAATGACTCATCCAATACCTACTGTGTTATTTGCTCTTTGCCAAAATAAAGAGGGGCCCTCTGTTACATCTGGTGAGTACAGTATGTGGCTCAATAATCAGGTCCTCCCCAAATGAACACTCGACTTATTCAGCCTATCTTCTGTATTCTCTCTTCTTCCCCTTTCCAGCATATAGATGAGCATTTGGGAGAGCAGTTGGGTGAATTTGCCGGCTGCCGTGAGGATGCAGGCACCTTCTGACCCGTGGAAACACGCACAAAATGCTGGAGGAACTCAGCAGTTCAGGCAGAATCTGTGGTGAGGAATAAACAGCAGCATCATACAGCCCAGGTGAAGGGTCTTGGCCTGAAACATTGACTGTTTATACCCCTCCATAGATGCTGCCTGACCTGCTGTGTTCCTCCAGCACTCTGTCTGCGTTGCTCTGAATGTTCAGTGTCTGCAGAATCTCTTGCATTTATGATTTTCTGCCCTGTGGGCACTTGATTTGCTCCAACCATATCAACGCAATGGCTAAGGAAACATCAGCACCTCTCTTACCCCACCCCCCTTCCTTTCCAGTCCTGATACGGGTCTTGGCTAGAAACTTCGAGCGTTAACTCCCCTCCGTAGATGCTTCTTGGTTTGCTGAATTTCATCCAACATTTTGTATGCGTTGCTAAGGAAATTTGTCATGTCCCTTCCACCCTCACCGGTGCTGACAGATGCACCACAGAAAGGATTCGATCTGGATGCATGTCGTTCTGGTGTGGCAACTGCTCTGCCCGAGGCTGCAAGGAACATCACAGGAACCAGCCTCCCCTCTCTGGACTCTGTCTACCCTTTCCACTCAGTAAAGCAGCCAGCATAAGCAAAGACCCCACCCAGCCCAGACATTCTCTCCTCTTCCTCTTTCTGTACCTTGCAGAAGATACAAAACACAAAGTACACTGCAGATGCTGGAGTCAGAGCAACACGACAACACGCTGGAGGAACTCAGCAGGTCGAGCAGCATCCGTGGAAACCGAAACCCTTCTGTGGTGAACTACATATACCTGTCTGGACACGCCCCCCCGCTGACTGCTCCTGTGGCTCCTCCCACGGACCCCGGTATAAAGGCAATTGGAGACACAGCCCCAGCCTCAGTCTCCAGGATGTAGTGTGGTGGTCATTTGCTGCTTGTTCTTTCTTCCGGCCAATAAAAGCCGATATCTCGCCTCACGTCTCCGAGAGTTATTGATGGTGCATCACCTTCATCAGGACTCAAAAGCAGATACAAAAGCCTGAAAGCACAGACACCACAAGGCTCATAAACATTTTATGTTCCACCTTGCACTAAAATGGAATTTGTTTTTATTTGTTCTAATTGTGTTCTTTCTTGTAAAATTGTTTGTTTCTTTCTCAGCAGTCCTGCTTATTTGATGCTATGTGCCTGTGAGGCCAGTGCAGATGTTTTTCATTACACTTGCACAAACTTGTGCTTATGAAAATAAACTTGATTTTGGATAGAGGAGATATAGAGGCATGTGGACTAAAATGGGACAAATTAGGCAACACTTTGCCTGCGAACCTGCTGGGGTCGTCCATTGTACCTGGTGCTCCCGATGCAGCCCCCTCTATACTGGTACGAGCCATCATAATTTGGGGGACTGCTTCGTCGAGCTCCTCTGCTCCATGCGCCAAAAACAGAACTTCCTGGTGGCCAAAAATTTCTATTGTGATTCCCATTACCGTTCAAACTCGCGCCACGAAGGGGCCACCCCTCAGGGTGGGGGAGCAACACCTTATATTCTGTCAGAGTAGCATTCAACCTGATGGCATAAATATTGATTTCTCCTTCTGGTAAAAAAAAACCTTTCCTCCCCCTCTCCTCTTCTATTCCCTACTCTGGCCTCCTACCTTTTCTCACCTGCCTATCACCCCATCCCCCAGGTTCCCTCCTCTTTCCCTTTCTCCTATAGCCACTCCTCTCTCCTATCAGATTCCTTCCTCTCTGACCTATTTTATCCACCTACCTGGCTCTATCCTCCTTTCCCTCCCCCAACCTTCTTATTCTGGCATCCTCCCCCTTCCTTTCCCGTCATGGTGATTGGTTTTGTCCTGAAACGCCAACTGTTTATTTATTTCATAGATGCTGCCTGACCTGCTGAGATCCCCCAGCATCTGTTTAGCTGGTATCTTGGTTTGAATGGGCCAACTGGGCCAAAGGGCCTTATCCATGCTGTATGACTAAACCGTCCTGCTGAGTCATATCCTACAGCACTCAGGAATGCAGGTTTGTCTATCTGTGTAACTCCTTGCCTGTGGTGCCTTTCCTTCAGTTTGGCTAATGTGTCTGTGAATGATGACTGGCCCAATGGCTGAAGGCCAGAGGCCTGGAGTCCTGTCTAGGTGTAGGAAGACTGCCTGTGTGTGTGAGTGGAATCGAGGAAAGGGGCTTTTTTAGTTGTTGTTTTGTTGCTTCTTGCGATCTGCTTTGTTGTGCCCGGTGTTGTTCTGTCAAGCAGTGTGGGCCTACTGTGCTGGTGCTGGAATGTGCGTGCTTGGGTGTGTTGGTTGTTAATGCAAACAGCGCTTTTCACTTCGATGCATGCGTGATAGATACATCTGACTCTGAGAGGGTACACCAGGCAGACCCAGCCTGAGCAATTGGCAGGTTAGGGATATGGCCATGGAAGACCAGCTGAAGTTGGGAAAGGAAGACTGGAGGGTCAGCGGGAGTAGGGAGCTGAGGAAGGACTGTGGTCACCCATTCCAATTCGACTTCCCATTCCCATTCTGATATGTCTGTCCCCGGCCTCCTCTATTGACTCTGTGAGGCCACACTCAGGTTGGAGGAGCAACACCTTATATTCTGTCTGGGTAGCCTCCAACCTGATGGCACGAACATTGATTTCTCCAGCTTCTGGTAATTTCTCCCTCATCACTCTTCTTTTTTTTCCATTCACCTTTCTGGTTCCCCTTTCATCCCTTCTCATCTCCTCTTTCCCCCTATTGGGTAGAAGATACAAACTTAAAGGAATTCTCTAACCTGATTTCTCTAACTTCTGGTAATTTCTTCCCTCTCCCCCTTCTCTATTTTTTCATTCCCAATTCTGGTTCCTCTTTCACCCCTTCTCTTCTCTTCACCTGCCCATCACTTCCCTGTGGTTTCCCTCCTTCTTCCCTTTCTTCCATAGTCCTCTCCTATCAGATTCCTTCTTGTTCAACCCTTTACCTCTTTCACCTATCATCTGCCAGCTTCCTACTTCATCTCTCCCTCTCCCACCTACCACCTTTCCCCTCACCTGGTCTCACCTATCACCTGCCAGCTTGTACACCATCCCCTCCACCCCCACTTTCTTATTCTGCCTTTTGCCTCTTCCTTTCCAGTCCTGAAGAAGGGTCTCGGCTGGAAACTTTGACTTTTTATTCCCCTCCATGGATGCTGCTTGACTTGGTGAGTCCATCTACCATTTTGTGAGTTGTGTGTGCTGAGAGATCCCTGGATCAGGTACTGAGAGGCATTGACAGGGATTAGCAAGAGCATGCACCTTCCTTCAACCAGTCATCATTAGTGATCCCTACACTGAGGCGCTTAAACTGCTCCTATTTTCCACTGCCTTGGTAGAGCAGCCAACATAATCAATGTCCCTTCGCACGTGGGTCAATCTCTTTTCTCCCGTTTCAATGACACAAAATGCTTGTAAGCTCGCACTGATAGGCTGAAGGACACTTTCTATCCCACTGTTATAAGACCTTGAATGGACCTCTTCATTTCTCAATCTGCCGCTCTGTGGCCCTTGCACTTTCATTGTTGGCCATCAATGCACTTTATAACTGTAACACTAGAATCTGTCTTCCGGTTTGTTACCCTTTGTACCACCTCAATGTATTAATATATGGAATGATTTGATTGGAAGGATCACAAACAAAACAAGCTTATTGTTGTATCTTGGTACATGTGACCAAAACAAGCCAGCTACCAAATTGCCAAAAGCAGTCATTAAAAACAAATTAAATTACTAGGAAAATCTCAGCTGAATGAAGATTGGGGATCGGGACCATTATAGGAAGGAAGTGGAAGCTTTAGAGAGGGTGCAGACGTGATTTACCAGGATGCTGCCTGGATTACAGAGATCATGTCTTATGAGAAAGGTTGAGTGAACCAGGGCTTTTTTTCTTTGGAGGTAAGCAGGATGAGAGACCCTCTATTGGTTGGGGTTGACCATGCGTGTTACGTCCTAACTGTCTGTGTGATATGAAAGCCAGTACGCATGCCAGGACAGTGCAATATGGAGAGCGAATTGTTGCCCATGCCACAGGTTCCCCCTCTTCACACAGTTGATGAATCCAGGAGTAGCAGAGACCGATACCGTTTAGCGCTAACGGCGCTGTGGGAGTTGTCAGTCAGTGTATAGGACTCAACACAGGACTGTCTTAAGGACTCCAGCTCTAGATTGTTCCTCGGGGTTTACTCCCGAAGACTTCCCCATGAGTGGGTATAGTGGCAAAGCAGCAGAGGTTTGAGATCAGAGTTTTCCTTCTCCTAGGTGAGCTGCCAACCACGGCTGACAGGCCCCATCTGCCCGAGGTGACTGGTTCTAAGGCACCAGTGACCTGCTTTTGCCACTCTTCTCCTGTCAGTAGAAATGGTTCCACCGGGCTTGGTAATTAAGCCACGTGTGAAGGCCAGGAGCTAGACTTGGTTTTCAGAGGCTGTTTGAGATGTACGCCATTGGGAGCATTTAATAGGTAGTGGGAGGGGACTTGACAAAGGTGTATAAGATGAACAGAAGCAGTGGTAGAGATTCATATTGCAGAGACAGCACCTTTTTCCCAGGGCGGCAATTACTAGAACAAGAGGGCATAATTTTAAAGAGATTTGGGGGAAGGTCAGGGGTAGTTTTTTTTTTACACAGAAAATATACTAAGTGTGTGGAACAGACTACCAGGGGTCATGGTAGAGGCAGGTGCATTAGGGAGATTTAAGAGACTCCCAGACAGGCACATGAATGAAGAAAAAATGGAGGGCTATGTGGGAGGGAAGGTTCAGATCGATCCAGGGTTAAAAGTTTTGGACAACCTCTTGGGATGAAAGGCCTGTACCATGCTGTAGGGTTCTATGTTGCAGTACTAGGATCCTCTCAGGGTTCACGGTTGGCTTTTGAGATGACTGCAGGACTTGGGCTATTTTTATTCATTAGTATCTCATTAACTGGATTATCTGAAGTGACATGATGTGGTAACATCCTCCGGTGCTGGAGGGCCCATCACTTCATTGGGGTTAACTCAGGTTGCAAGGCAATGGCTGCAGATATGGATCCAAGCTCCTAGTGAACTCCACCATCTGTCTAATAGAACACACCATCTTCAGCTCCTAATACACCATTCATTCAGGAACTGTTGGGTGTAATTTGAAAATTAGAGGCATCCTGTGTAGCATTTTCTGACTTACTGCAGTTCTCACTGCCTCAGTAAAGCAGCCAACATAATTAAATACCGTAAGATACAGGAGAAGGTTTAGGACATTTGGCTGATCGAGGGCTGTATCCTCTGGTCTTAGACTCCCCCACCATAGGAAACATTCTCTCCATATCCACTCTATTGAGGCCTTTCAACATTCAATAGGTTTCAATCAGAACCTCATTCTTCTAAATTCCAGTAAGTCCAGACCCAGAGCCATCAAATGCTCCTCATATGACATGCCTTTCAATTTGGAATTACTTTTGTGAACCTCCTTTGAACCATCTCCAATGTCAGCACATCCTTTCTTAGATACGGGGCCCAAAACTATTCACAATATTCCAAGTGACCTCACCCACACCAAATATTCGCTCTTCTCTCCCCCTCCCACCAGGCACAAGGTACAAAAGCCTGAAAGCAAGTAGTGGCAGGCTGAAGGGCAGCTTCTACCCTGCTGTAAGAGACCATTCTGTGTTCCCGTCGTATGATGAGATGGACTCCTGACCTCACAATCTGCCTCCTGAATTCCATGTCCACATCTGTGGAAAATGGTCACCCATTAATAGTCACGTCTGCTGGGCAAATCGCACAAGTTTGTTATTACATACTCCAGGAGGCTTAATATGTGAGTAAATGCCCTGATTAGGACATACTGACACTCCCTTTGGGCTACACTCCATTCCCTCCTCTTTTCTCTTTTTGAAAACTAGCTTGCAACTCTCTTTCCCATCTTTGACAGACTGGAAATGTTTCTCTTTCCAGAGCTGCTGCTTGACTCCCCGAGTTTTTTCCAGCATTTTCTGTTTTTAGAACACTGAACGTAGAACAGTATAGACCCTTCAGCCCATGACACAGGGTTGACCTGTTCACAACTCTCAGATCAATGTAAAACTTCCTCCCAGATAGCCCTCCATTGTTCTATCATCCATATGCTTATCAATGAGTCTCTTAATTGTCCCAAATGTATCTGCCTCCACCACCCCCATCTGCCCCCTAGCAATGCATTCCACACACCTACCACTCTGTGTAAAAACTTACCCCCGACATCCTTCCTATACTTTCCTCCAATCACCTTAAAATTATGCCCTCATGTATTGGCCATTTCTGGGTAAAAGTCTCTGGCTATATTCTTACTCTATGTTCCTTCTCATCTTGTATATCTCTATCAAGTTACCCCTCAGCCTCCTTTGTGCTAAAGAGGAAAGCCCTTACTCACTCAATCTATCCTCATGAGATATGTTCTCTAATCCAGGCAGTATCCTGGTAAATCTCCTCTGCACCCTCTCTAAAGCTTCCACCTCCTTCCTATAATAAGGTGACCAGAACTGAACACAATATTCCAAGCGTGGTCTAACCAGAGTTTTATAGAGCTCTTGAACTCAGTCCCAATTAATGAAGGTCAACACACCATGCACCTTCTTAACAATCCTATCAACTTGTGCAGCAACTTTGAGGGATCAAATTTTACTTCAGAATTTCACCATCTGCCTAGTTATTATTTCATTATCATAACTAAAACTTAAACTGAGATAAGCAAAAAATATATACATTTGCCAGTTAATGATTTTATTGAAAGACAAAATAGATGATAAATGATGCTTTCTTTTCACATTGAACATAAGTCCCTTAGAAACACATTGTCTCACAGTAGTGCACCTTCAATCATGTAAAACAATTAAGTCTTATTTCTTAA
The DNA here is from genome assembly GCF_048418815.1 of Hemitrygon akajei. Classification (NCBI taxonomy): domain Eukaryota; kingdom Metazoa; phylum Chordata; class Chondrichthyes; order Myliobatiformes; family Dasyatidae; genus Hemitrygon; species Hemitrygon akajei. The sequence continues at coordinate 19,894,368 of NC_133126.1, forward strand.
GCATTAAACACAGACAATAAATACTGTACAAGAAACTCACAATTACAGTAAGCTATTAAGTTCTTACATTATGCACAAGATTCCTTTATATAGAGAAATAATCTGCAGCAACTTGTTTGCAGGTAATCTTCTTGAGAACAGTGGGATCTCATTTTGAAATGTGACAAGAAAATATAATGGAAAAATCTCAGTAAAGTGCCTCAGATTTGGAGTAAGGATCTGTATCTTACTCCAAAATGTTAGACGAGCTAAACTTCTTAGTTTAGCTCCTGAACTTTGTTCCCAAGGTGTGGTGGACCTGTGTCAATGTACATAAGGTCCTTCGGATACATAAAGCGTTCTGCTATCGCTCCATCACAAGTCAATGCATTTGTGTGTGATGTGATGCATTTTGGCTGAATGGATTGCCATCCTTTCAACTGTCCTCATTGCAGGGAAGGGGGTCACCAGAGCAGGAAATCACTACTGATTCATCCCTTTTCTCATCTGGTTGACACTGATAGTAGTGAACAGGGTGCCCTAGCCTTTACAATGAAGTCAACCTAAGGAAGTGGTAGAAATGTTAGGTGCAGGATCAGCAAAGATGTTCACTTCATGTCCATTCAAGGATTCTCAGTGAGCAAAGTCCCAGTGACTGTATCAGTCAGACAGCCCAAGAGATCACAAAGACATTGGAGAGAGAGGGATAGAGAGGGAGAGCAAGAGTGGGAGAGACAGATATAGAGAGGAAGAAGAGGGAAGAGGAGAGAGAGGACAGAGAGAGAGAGAGAGAGAGAGAGACAAAGAGAGGGAAAGAGCTAGAGAGACAGAAAGAGGGAAGAAAGGGTGATAGAAGGGGGGGGGGGTGAAACAGACAGACAGATGAACAGACCAACAGACTCTAGAGTGGTCCAGTGAGATCCTTGTTGCCTATGAAGTGAACCCAAATATTGCCCTGCGTATAACTGAACCAACAGGGCACAGAAGGCCTTCACCAATGGAAGGAAGTGCTCTTTACAATTCCACACGATGTTCCACAGCCTATTCAGATCAGGGACCTGAGGTAGGCCTGGGGTTCACCCACTTCGGTTCCACCCTCCCACCTTTCTCCTGCCACCTCTTCAACAATACAACAGCACCGAAGCTCAGGGAACAAATCATTAAAACACACAAAACTTAAACATTCAAAGATAACAGGAAGCCAGGGCTGAGTCTCATGGAGGTATTCAAGTTAAACCTTCACAAGTGGTGTTGCTGAATTCTTTAAACAGTAATTTCTTCCAGTCCTTTGTCAAATCGACCTTGCAATAACTGGAAGTCAAATCCAGTTATAACGCCTCCAATGCAGAGGCAATGTTACATCCTGTTCTGTGTGACAAAATGCCAGCAGCTGAGAGTGATGGACGATGTTTAAGATATACGTACAACACCGGCTCCTGTGACGCTTTGATCACATTCATTTAATACAACACCAGAGTTTATGGCAGTGGATGCGGAAGGAAATGCTGGAGGAAGGGTGTTTGACTTCTGCTAATGATTTGTAAATGATGAATGCTCTCAGGTCCCATCTCCCGTTTCTGGAGCCACAACAGGGCATGGGTTGGTCCTGTTCTACTGGGTATACTATGTTGGCACTAGAGGCATAGCAACATTTGTGGGCTCTCCTCAGCACATCGCTGGACTGCGTTGGTTGTTAACACAAGTGACACATTTCACTATATGCATCGATGTACGTGTGACAAATAGCAGTAATCTTTTAAAAAATTAGCCCAGACCTTTCTGAATGCTCTGAAGGTATGACCCTCTCTCCTCCCCCCATCCTGTTAGACCCCTTACAACAACAGGGTGGTCAGATGTACTGATGCCATCACAGTAGTTTTGGTGGGCATTTGGTGTGAACATTGGAAAATGATGACCTACATCAGTTGGAATTACCTCACCTACCTTCAAATCCACGTGGCCTCCTTGGAACAACTTCCAGTCGCTCAAGCACTGATAGAACTCTAGTAACATTGTAAGTGTTACATGCAAGGAAGATTTTGGAAGATACCCTTACAAATTCTTCCAGCACCTTGGGCAGAGTCACATGGACTCAAGAGATTTGAAATGTTGAATCTTGGTACAAAGGTCTTTCTGAAGGGATTGGCAACATGGTCTTGAGGTGTTTCTCATGCTCTGGACAATTCTACCAAGGATACGGTGCCAGAACACCACAATGAAGAGATTTACATGAAGATGAATATCCAACACCAAGGCATTTAAACACAAGAAACTCTCGACCCAGGATTCTGCCTTCTGCCCCTTTTCTTTCCGGTCCTGATGAAAGGTCCTGGCCATAAATGTCAAATGTCTATTCTCCTCCATAGATACTGCCAACTTGCTGAGTGCCTCCAGTCCCCAGCAGAGTGCGAGTGTGTGTGTGTTTGTTTGTTTGTTTTTGCCCAGGATTTCTAGCATCTGCAGAATCTCGTGTCATGGAATATAATTTAATATCCATTCTTGACAGAGTGATGGTGAGCCATTGCCCACATTATAGTGAAGGCACCTTCACGGTGTTAAGTGAGGAGATCCAGGACTTTGTCCCAGTGATGACCATGGAACCAGGAACCTGTGGCTAGTGATATTCCTTGGGCTTTCTGTCTTTAACCTTCCAGTTGCAAGAGGCCAGGTTTCTGGGAGATGATGCTGTAAATGATAGAGGGTGTGTGTGGTTAATGGGGAACCAACCAAGCTTGTTACTCTGTCCTTGACCTGTTTCTGATCGATTAGATAGGCTGTGTAGTTTTCAAAATTATCAAGGGGATTATATTGGGTAACTAGAATCGTCTGTCGAAACTAAAAAGGTATAAGGTGAGCAACTCACAAAATGATGGAGGAACTCAGGTGGTCAGGCATCATCTATGTTGAATAATCAACCTGAAATACTGACTGTTTATTCCCCTCCACTGATGCTGCCTCAGACTGCTGAGTTCCTCCATTTTGTGTCTGCCGCTCAAGGTTTCCAGTATCTGCACAATCTCTTACGGGAGCCTTAGAAAGGATCTGCTAGGTGATATGTTCCACACAGAGATCCAGTACGCTCTGCCTGAGTTGGTGTTGGAGGAAGGTGCCCTCATAATATTGAAGAAGGAGTGAGACAAGCACCTGACTTACCAAGGCATAGAGACTACATACCTAATGGGGTGAATGGGGCTAGTTCAGCAGTACGGGTGTGGTGGGCTGTGGGACCTGATTCTCTGCTGTACAACTCTCTATGACTCTTTTTAACGGAAGGACTGCCAGACAATCTGCCAGCTCTTGCATGTTGAAGGTTGGTTGTGGGTGCAGGTAGGGATTCAGTGATGGGGAGGTGGGCCAATTATCCAAGAGGCAACTCCTCGAATAGCTCAGCACTCCCTCTGTACAGCCTGGATCACACACAGCCACCTAGAGTGGAGCCTGAGCAATGGCCCTCTGACACAGTAAGGACCATCAAGCGAACTGTAATTTCCAGATTTACATTCCATGTCTCATTTTGTGCTCACCACAGTTCACATTTATACAAACTATAAAAATCAGCTTCATTTGTCATTTGTACACCAAAGCATGCAGTGAAATACGTTGTCTTGTGTCAAATCAAATCATTGAGGAATGTGTGTACTTCTGGCACCAACATAGCATGCCCACAACTCACTAACCCTGGCCCGTGTGTGTTAAAATGTGGGAGGAAACTGGAGCAGCCGGGGTGAACGTACAAACTCCTTACAGGCAGCGGAAGCAATCAAACCGGTGCTGTAAAGCGTTGCACTAGCCACTACGCTAGTGCGTCCCCTTTGAATTTAGATATAAAACAAAACCTCCTTTACTTTGGACCGATGCATTCCGAAATATACTTACATGTTAGGAATGTATGGAATGAATAAAGTCCTTACAGGTGCTGGGAGGGTCGACACAGGGAGGCAGGAGGGTCAGGGTCTGAGGGCTGAGATTTGAGGGCTGTGAATGCGTGGGGCTCTTCTACCAGGAGAATGGTGGCTGTTCGCACTTTAGAACATTCAGATCTGTCACTGATACACTGATGGATGGCCAGAGAGAGCGGCACAGGGGAAGTAGAACTGAGACTGTGGGCGGTGTGGTAGCGTAGCGGTTACTATAACACTACTACCACGACAGTGACCTGGGTTCACTTCCTGCAGTTGTCTGTAAGGAGTTTGTATGTTCTCCCCGGGACCATGCGGGTTTCCTCTGGGTGCTCTGGTTTCCTCCCACATTCCAAAGACATACGAGTTATGGTTAGTGAAGTGAGCTAGGGCTTTCCTCATTAGACATGCTCCCTAATCCAGGCGGCATCCTGGTAAATCTCCTCTGCGCCCTCTCTAAAGCTTCCACATCCTTCCTATAATGGTCCTGATCCCCAGCATTCATTCAGCAGGGATTTTCTTAAGCTTTAAATTCTACCCTGTCCAATGGTCCCACATCCTTCCTACAAGGAGGTGACCAGAACTGAACACAATACTCCAACCAGCGACCTAAGTAAGGATGATTATGTTTGTTCTACAGTCCTCTGCTCTACCAGCTGAGCTACTGAATGAAAGCCAAAGGAACAATTAGATTCATGGATACTCAAGAGGCCAGAAAAAGGAGCAGTTACTCCCTTGATTTGTTCCCTGGAAACTGGGCATAAACAGAAAAACAAGTTGAAATTCTGGAAGTCAGATTTTCCTTTGACTTTTGGCCCTGGCTTGGCTGAGTTAGACTGTTTGCTGAACTGAGGTAAATTAACCAGAGGTAAATGGCAATTGTGTGCGGAGGTTTATGGACATGGGCCTGTTGTTCCTCAGGCTTGGTTGCACAATTATGAGAATTATAGATAGTGAAATCCGCTTTGAAAGGGCGACCATGCTGACTAGTCTGAGTGAGCAAGCAGCCATTACGGCAAAAGGCAGCTGCAGCATCGAAACCAAGATGGATCTGTCACCATGTCAAATGTCCCAAAGCAAGTTACATTCAGTGAAATACTTCCAAAGCTGTAGTGGCAGCTGTAATGTAGGAATTTCAGCTGACATTGACGGATGTTTACAGAGCTATTGTGTAATAATGGGCTCCCTCAAGATACTCCCCCATTGAGGCACATCCCTCGTCCTCAACCATCCACCCTCCAGTGAGATTCACTTTAAATCCTGCGCCGATGCAAGGGGAGAGTCGTGGGTTTTGAGCGATGCCGAAGATCCCGCAGATTATTCCTCCAGAAGTCTGGTGTGAAGTAGGTCCGGGAAAGCCAAGGATGATGGGATCTCAGCGCAGATGAGATGGGCACCGTTCAGGTCTCGGAGCTGCTGGGAAAATGGGCGAGGAAATCCGACTATGGGATCCCGACAATGTTGCTGAGTGTGAAACAACCATGGAACTTCCCGCTATACCACACAAAGGCTGTGAATAAAACACAGGGAAGTCACATCTGTGACAATATCTCAGTTTATCCTCTTGTGGTCAACACCTTGTTGTAGAAATGATCCCTTTCTTTGGATGAACACAGTTATATGCAAATATATATATTTTTTTAATGTTAGCACCATCCCGGTACTGTTTCTAATCAATACTGATGGCTGCCAGGTAAAAACTGACTGATATTACCAGATGTGAGGTGGTTTGTCATCAGTGAAAAACATCCATTTTTGAAATTATTTTTCTCAATACTCTTTTGCTTCCTTGAGCTGAGCCATAAAGTCATCTTCCAAGGGGTTTTCCGAACAGTTCAGGCCGTTATTGGGCGGGCGCACCGCATTATAACGGCTCCAGTCCCCTTTGCACAGAATCCACGGCAGCACGTCCACCTTGTAGTGCAGCTCGGGCGAGAACTCCGTGCTGATCAGGTTGGGGGCCCCCGCGCCCTTCCCCCGGGTTATCAGCCGCATCTGGTCGTCGTAGCAACAGTGCTGAGCGGCCAGGGTGGCGCTGTCGAAGGAGAGCATGGAGCGGATGCAGAACTTGGAGGTGGGCTTGTAGATGTCGAGGCGCTCCTTTGGGCCGCTGGCGTCGCGCCAGCGGTAGAACCTGCCCTTGCCATCTTCGCGGACGCTGACGATGCTGTACACGGCCTCGGTGGGGTAGGTGCAGGGGCAGCTGGGCAGGTCAGTCAGCGCCTTTGTCAGATACTTCTTCAGGAACTCGCTCTTGCAGTTCAACCACTTCTCGCAGCTGTCCACCTCTGTGGGGACGAAAGTCAATTGAATAAAAACACAACATTGGATGAAGCAAAGACCAGTCAGCATCCTTGGAGAGAGAAACAGTGTTAATATTTTAGGCCCGTCAGAAATGGGGAAAATAGAGATAACACATGAAGCACAGGAGGAACTCCGTGCGTCAAGCAGCGTGAACGTCTAAGTAAGATTTATTATCGAACTATGTATATGTCACCATACACCTTGAGATTAGTTTTCTTGCAGGCATTTACAGGAACATAAAGGAATAAAATAGAATTTATGAAAAGTTATGTCTGACCAAGGACTAACATACAGTGAGAGTTATGGAGGGTTGAGTTGTGGGTCAAAGGGTCTAGGCAGTTCAGCATTGTCTAGATGGGACAATGGGGCAATTTCTGTGCTGAAATGCTCTATGACTCGAAAACAACCAAAAGAAGACAAATGGTAAGAATGATAAAAAAATACTGAGAACATCAGCTGTAAAGAGTCATTGAAAGTGACTCTTTCCTTTCATTCGATTGCTGAATATTTTTGGCCACAGACAGGTTGGATTGTGGAGCTTGCTCCCACAATGTGAGGTTGAAATGATCAATAGGAGGCAACCTAGTACATGTGGGAGAAAGCCCACCAGTACATGCTGTGGTGGGAGAGGTTGGGAGAAGTGACACCGGTTTAGAGCTATTGAGTTGCTGGTCCAGTCCTGCGTTAGATTTATGGAACTGATAACACTAGGCATCACTGACAGTGAAAAAGGCTATCTTAAATTGATCAGCTGCAAAAGTGGGCCAAGAAATGGCAAATAGAGTTTAATTCAGATCAGTGTAAGGTGTTGGGAAGTGAAACCAGAGTAGAACAGAGGGGTGGACCTTCTGTTTCCTGAAAATTCGAGTCACGTGTAGATAGAGTGGTGAAGAAGGCTTGAAGCATGCTGACCTTCAGTCAAGGCATTGAGTCTAGGAGTTAAGATGCAATGATGTTGCAGTTGTATAAGTCATTGGGCGAGTTATGCTTGGTTTTGGTTAACCTACTAAAGGAAAGATACCACTAAACTGTAAAGAGTGCAGAAAAGATTTATAAGGACATTGCTAAGATGAGAGACTGGGCAGGCTAAGATTTTATATCTTGGAGCACAGGAGACTGATGGGTGACCTCCTGGAGATGTATAACATAATGAAGGGCATCAATAGGGTAAACTCATACAATCTTTTTTCCAGGATTGGGGATCAAGAGGTAGGGTGTGGTCCATATTTGGAACAAACTGCCAGAGGAAGTGGTTGAGATAGGTAGATTAACAACATTTAAAAGATATTTGGACAGGTACATGGATAGGAAAGGTTTAGAGAGATATATGACAAGCACAAGTAAATGGGATTTGGTCTTCTTGGTTGGCATAGATGAGTTGGGCAAAAGGGCTTATTACCATGTTGAATGACTGTGATAACTCTGCCATGGATGGTCCCAGCTCCAACTGCAAAAGGAGGTAGGTTGTGTATGGGGCTAGCAACCCATCCCATAAAAGCCCAGAGGCTACAGAAACACCAACAGAAGTTCCAAAGACCGCATCCCTGGGAGAGGAAGGAGGAGATGGGCTGCACCTGGGATAACTTGAAATATTGGCCTGGGACAGAGGATTCTGGTGAGCTGCTGTCAGTGGACTATGCCCCATAAAGGATAATGGGCTTAACTCAACTCATGACTCTGACTCTATTTGAAGCCCCGAGATACTGGACAACCTTGGGGTTATTAAAGTTCAAATTACAGTTGCAGATTGACACTTTACCGGAACCCTCTCTTCTTACCAGCAAGAGAACTCGGACTTGCACTTTTTCTGCGCACAATCCCAGGCAGTCAATGAACCAATGAGTTCTGGGTGTCAGGGTGTACAGACATGCCTGGTGCTACCAGAAAGGACTGGCTGACCCATTCTTCCGATTTCCCCCAGCCAGCGTATTCTCACCACGTTGACGTTGAGGCTGTGCACTCACCTGTGTCAAACAACTCTGTTCCATTTTCTTTCTCATCCAGAAGTTTTTCTGTGGCTGCGCTCACATCATCTTCCACCCCTGCAGGAAAAGAGCACTGTGAGTTTCAGGCTTGGCCCAACAAACCAGCCTGTCAGAGGTGTGATTTTCCCACGTGAACACTCAGTACCAGCCTGGAAACCGCCCCAACAGCTACTTGATACCCGTTTATTTGTTGGACCTGCCGCAGTGTTGTTCAATTGAGACAATCAAATTCTGGAATGGCCTTATCGCAACAATCCCTCATCCCAGAACCTCCATGGATCGGGAATAGAGTTTTACATCCCAACTACTGAGCATTTAGTTGGTAAATATATTGGTCGCATATTATTCTCGCACATACCAAGGTGCAGTGAAAAACTGTCTTGCATAGTTTGTTTACATACCTATGTTAATAGATTCATTAATGCATTATAGTATTGTAGGAAACCACTGTTTTTTTCATAATTTTTTAATAAGATTTGTACTTTTTAACTAACATATTTTTCACACTCACTGGCAGAAGGTAGTATAGCAGCTCAACTAAAGCTTATCACCTTTATTATTTTTCATTGGCTAAGTACTAGAGCATTACCCACATGATGTAATAGTTTCAATTATGTAGCCTGTTAACTAATTAATTTCTATCTAAGGAATTTCTTTATCTTATTTATAAAAGAGATGAATTTTTCAGAAGTGACATCCTGGCTTCTTTATTCCTTTGTCTTTTCCCTCTTAGCATTGTCTCTTAGCTCTTTACTTAGTTTGCTTAGCATTTGAATATTTGTATTCTAGAATAAACTGAAATTTTTGAATTGAGACTACTCATCATTCTTGATTCCAGGAAGAAACCCAAGGATCAGAAATTAAACAGAGATCAAACAGTACTAAGATTGTTACATCCAATTTGTCCATTTTTTGTATTTAGAGGTACAACACATGGGCCAAAGGGCCTGTATGGGTTAGTAGGTTAATTGGTCATATAGGTGTAATTGGGTGGCATGGTCTTGTTGGGCCAGGATGGCTTGTGCTGTCGTGTTCTAAGTTCAACGTGGTAACAGGCCCTTCCGGCCCAACGAGTTTACGCTGCCCCAGGAAATCCACACGGTCATGCAGAGGATGTACGATCTCTACAGACAGTGGTGGAGTTGAACCTGGGTCGCTGCATGGTAATAGCATTACGCTAACCACTATGCCATCGTGCCATGGTGATGAAGGCTGGGAGGGAGAGATGAATGAAATGTATGAGAGGTTGTTATAGATACAAGGGGAGAAAATGCAGAGGCTTTCCAATCATCACTGGCTGGAGGAGAGCGACTGGAGGACTTCTGAAGTAGTACTGTATTGTTGTGTAAAAGTAAAAGATAAACCAAACAATTAATCTTCCCTTTGACCGGAGCTTAGTGAGACCCTCTCTCACTGCTCTGTGGTCTCTGCTGCTCTCTGAACTATTGCCTGCCATCTTGAACTCCTTCAGCTCACCCCACCTTCTCGTTCTGGCTTCTTCCCGCTTCCCTTCCTATCCTGAAACATCTTCTCCATAGATGCCGCCTGACCTGCTGAGTTCCTCCAGCATTTTGTGTATGTTGCCCTCTATGGATGCTCCATGACCTGCTGAGTTCCTCCAGCGTTTTGAGTGCATTGCTCTGGATTTCCAGCATCTGCAGAATCTCTTGTGTTTATAATTACTGGGCAGTTCGTTTTAACTTCAGAAGTGGGCAAATTATTAGAAACATCCTTCATGGACAGTCAAAGCCTTGGTTTAGAAAGGCACAGATTAACCAGGGGTAGTCTGCATGAATTTATTAAAGGAAGGCCAGACTGGACTAATGATATAATTTTTGAACAGGTGGAGGGTCAGTAAGGGCCTTGACTTTGATGTCATGTTCATGAAATTTTTTATTGTTCGACAGAGAGACATGGTAGTGTCGCAGTTAGCGCAGTTGCTTTACAGTGTCAGTTATCATCGACTGGGGGTTCGATTCCTTTGCCGTCCTACAAGGAGTTTGTATGTTCTCCCCGTGGCTGTGTGTTCCGGTTTCTCCCACATCCCAAAGGTGTATGGGTTAGGGTTAGTGAGTTGTGAGTCTGCTATGTTGGTACCGGAAGCACTTACAGGCTGCTCCCAGAACAATTCCGACTGTGTTGCTCATTGACACAAAATGACACGTTTAGATGCACACGTGACTAATAATACAGCTAACCTAGTTCTGCGGTACAACTGGCCAAAAACTACGTGGGAGATAGCAGCATGCCTGTAAAAGGTGTTTAATGGCAGGAAGCAAAGGGTAGTGAGTTATCAGTGATTTTGCAACTGGAAGGCCGTGGAACGCTACGAGTTCAGAACCCAGTTCCTTCATTTTGTAACATGGATGAATGTTTAAGACCTAGATGTACAGAGTTTGCAGTTCATACAAAAATTGGCCTTGCAATTGATGGGGGTGGGGTGAGGCAAAGATTTATTTTTGACTTAGACAATGACAGGAATTGAACCCAGGTCACCTGTACTGCGAAGTGTTGTGCTAACCACTACACTACCCTGGTACTCCAAAGATGATCAGGTCATTTGGGTAGAAAGGTGTCCATTGGAAACTAGTGAAGGAGTGATTTTGGGAACCAAAGTGAGACAGTGGAATAAATTGAAATGGGAGGACATTGAGAGGAGAAACAGAGAGACTTTGGTGTGGATGTCCACAGTTCACTACAGGCAGCAGGATGGAAAGAGAAAGTGGTTAAAAAGAGAAAAGACTGATGATAAAGACCATATGACATAGGAGCAGAATTGGCCATTCAACCCATCAAGTCTGCCCCACTATTCCATCAAGGCTGATTTATTATCCATCCTTTTACCTGCCTTCTCCCTGTAACCTTTGACGCCCTAATCAAAAGGCTATCAACCTACGCTTTAAATATACCCAGTGACTTGACCTCCAGAATACAGATCAGCTTTATTTGTTACATGTACAAAACAAAAATGCATAATTTTACGTCAATGAATAATACAGTCTGAGGATTTGCTGGAAGCAGCCATAAATGGCACCAATATAGCATTAGCAATAGTAATTGTACATCTTTGTAATATGGGAGGAAGCAGAAACACCCAGATGAAATTCACACAGTCATGGGAAAAAGTACAATTTCTTTACAGACTGTAGCGGGAATCGAACCCTGATCTGTGATCACTGGCACTGTAATGCCTTTGCGCTAATCGCTACTTTACTGTGCCAGCTCAAAGGGATATAGAATTGCTTTTTTCTTATAGGCTGTCAAAGAATTCTTAAAATACAGCTCGATACCAGACTTCAAGTGTGAATCCTAGTTACGTAGACTTGCAACTTAATTGGGAAAACACAGGATATCCACAGGATCACAAAGCTTTAGCAACATTCAGCCTTTTTAATGCTATATTCACAATTTTCTTCCACATAAGCCAAGTCATTGAATATACTGCAAGAACAGGAAAGTTAGTTAGAGAATCCATGTGGATGTTGCCAACACTGGAACATTGTATCCATAAGGAAATATTTGATAGCTGGGGATGTTTTTCTTTGGAAAATAGGAGGCTAAGGGGACAGTTAGTTCGAAGAGTAAATGGGAAGGGTCTTCAACACCCAAGGGACAGAGAGCTCAAAAACCAGGGGACAGGAATTTTAAATTTTAAAGTACTGTAATTGATAGAAGGGTTAGAGGAGAGATGAAAGAAGATCTTCTTTCCTTCCGCGGGTGAGAACCTGCTTCTTGAAAGGCCGGTGGAAACAAAAGCCCTTCTCATTAGGTGGTAGGCTAACTTGCCACTGTCAATCACTCCGAGTGTATAAGGGAAGGGAATTGATTGTAATTTGGGGAGAATAAAATAGGTTTGGGGTAGATGGGTGCTTTCTGGCTGCCCCACACTGAGCCTGTTGTATGCTTGTGACTGCAGTACAGTACTTGAAATTACATTGACGTGCACTTAAAGAGCCATGAACTCCAATTCAGTGATGGAAACCAGGATTAGGCTGGATGGACCTTTTTCAACTGGAACAGACACAATGGGCTGAGTGGCGGTCTATGGTGTAAATGTGCAAGATTCAAGTTCGGGAAAATACATTTCAAAGCAGTGAATTGGAAAATGTTTCTCTGTTGAATATGAGATGTCTGTTAAGAGTTGCTCAATGCCTTTGAAGACAAGTTGATACATCTGTCATTCATATGTTGACTGGCATCCAAATCTTTACTTGGAGGGTGTTAATCACAGAACCCTAGAGATCTGTGTCCAGTCAGCACACTGCGACCATGCTGAACAAATAAAGAGCAAAACAATATGCTGTAGGAAAATGTATGATCATGCGTTTTGGTAGAAAGAATAAAGGTGTAGACTATTTTCTAAATGTGGAATGAATTCAGAAATCAAAGAGTCTTGGGAGCCCTTGTGCACGATTCCCTAAATGTTAACTTGCAGGTTGAGTCGGTGGTAAGGAAGGCAAATGCAATGTTAGCATTCATTTCGAGAGAGCTAGAATTTAAAAGCAAGCATGTAATATTGTGGTTTTACCAGGCCACGCTTGGAGCATTGTGAGCAGTTTTGGCCCCTTATCTAAGAAACAATGTGCTGACATTGGGAAAGGGATCAGAAGGGTATCGTGAGAATGATCCTGAGAATGGAGGTGTTCATGAATCAGAAGCATTTGGTGGCTCTGGGCCTGTGCTCGCTGGAGTTTAGAATACAGGGAGGGGAGAATCATGTTGAAACCTACCAAATGTACGAAGTACTAGAAAGAGTGGACGTGGAGAGGATGTTGGGAGAGCCTAGGATCAGAGGGCACAGAGATGAGGAGGCATTTCTTTATCCAGAGGCTGGTGAATCTCTGGAATTCATTGCCACAGACGGCTGTAGAGGCTAAGTCACTTGACATATTTAAAGCAAAGTTTGATAGGTTCTTGATTAGTCAGGGCGTTAAAGGTAATGGAGAGAAGGCAGAGGAATGGGGTTGAGAGGGGTAATATATCAGTCATGATGGAATGGCGGAGCAGACTTGATGGGCTGAATGGCCTAATTCTACTCCTATATATTAATTGTCTTATTGAGCCTGATCCCTCTCTCAGTCCCGAACACAACATACCAAGTGTTCATCTTGTATGTGGGGGTGAGAGTTCTGACCTCACTACTCATCTGGTGGATTCCCCATCTCCTATCACTGTCTTGGTGAGAACACCTCCCTAATGCCCGTTACCCAGACAGCGAGACCTTGGGGCTTCCCTCCCTGCATTGTCCAGTCAAATCTACCCTGAACACCCCTCACCCACTCACCCGGGCATCGCATCAGGTCACAGGTCCGTGACTCGGTGGCGGTGCAGGCATAACCGCACGACCTGGTGCGCTTCTGGTTGCCAGAGCCGCATGTCACCGTGCAGGGGGACCAGGCGCTCCAGTCTTCATCGTCCTTGTAGTCTGTAAAGCAGAGGGTAATGCGTCAGAGTTGCCCGAGGCACAGAGGAGCCCAGGCAGTGTGCAGAGTGACATTGCAGGTAAATACAGCTGCAGACAAGGCCGCGGCCACACCTGCTCACACTCAGTAAGGTGCCAGGGCTGGAAACAATTCAGAGTCTTTTAATGTGTTCAGTTTTGGTCGCCCCATTGTAGGAAGGACATGGAAACTTTAAAAAAAAAGGTGGAGAGGAGATTTACCAGGGTGCTGCCTGGATAGGTTGAGTGAGCTAGGGATTCTCTCTTTGGATGAAGGAGGAAGAGAGCTGACGATAGAGCTGTGTAAGACAATGAGAGACAGAGATGGAGTGGACAGCCAGAGAACTTTTCCCAGGGTGGAAATGGCAAATATGAGGGGGCATAATTTTACCACCCTCGTGCTAAAGAAATTCCTCCTCATCTAATTTCTAAAGGGACATCCTTGTATTCTAAGGGTGTGTCCTCTGGTCCTGGATCCTTCCCAAGATAGGAAGCATCCCCTCCACGTCCACTCTATATAGGCTTTTCAATATTCAATAGGTTTCAAGGAGAACCGCCTTCATCCTTCTGAACTCCAGTGACTACAGGCCTAGAACCTCCGCAGATATTAACCCTTTCATTCCCAGAATTATTTGCATGAACCTCCTCTGGACCCTCACCAATGCCAGCTTATCTTTTCTTAGATAAGGGGCCCAAAACTGCTCACAATACTCCAAGTGCTGTTTGAGAAATGCCTTGTAAAGCCCCAATATTACATCCTGGCTTTTATATTCTAGTCCTCAAAATGAATGCTAAAGTTCTATTTGCCTTCCTTACCATCTTTGATTTTTGAATTTTCTCTGTTTAGAAAATAGGTAACACCTTTATTCCTTCTACCAAAGTGCATGATCATACACTTCCCAACACTGTATTCCATCTGCCACTTCTTTGTCCATTCTCCTAATATGTCTAAGTCCTTCTGTCGACTTCTACTTCCTCGACCTACCTGTCCCTCCACTATTTTTGTATCATCTGCAAACTTGGCCGTCAATTCCACCATCTACAGCACTGTGCAAATGTCTTAGGCACATGTATATAGTAGGGAGCCCAAGAGTTCTGCACAGTACTGTATTTGTCAACGTGGATCGGAGAGCGAGTTTGTAAATCAGGTGGGAGCAAGAGATGTTGGGAATGAGGAGAGTGGAGTGCTGTGGGAGAGGTGTGGGACAGGTAGCAGAGAAGGGGTGCCAGGGGCAGGGGCAGGAGCAGGAGCAGACAACCCAGCCCCGAGACACCAGGCAAGATAGTTTGATTCCGAACAATTGGTTTATTGATCATTACAGAATATCTCTCTGGTGCTTACCACTCCTTTCGCTCTCCCTTCCCCTTTTCCCCCCTTGATTCCACTCTTCCTGCCCCCTTCTCACTCCCTGTCCACAAGAGAGACTCATATCAGAATCAGGTTGTTTTTTTTTACGGCAGCAGTACAGTGCGATACATAAAATTAGTATAGTACTGTGCAAAAGTCTTAGGTACCCTAGCTAATATATGTGCCTGATAGTTTTGCACAGTACTGTAAATTATTGACATATAACTCAAAAAGAAGCAGTCCCAATACTGACCACTAAGGAGTACTACTGGTTACCACTTGCCAAGCAAATAAAGCATCCTTCATTTCCACACTTCGCCTCCAGCCAATCTTCTATCCATGCCAGTAACTTTCCTGTCATACCATGGGCTCTTATCTTATTCAGCAGCCTCATGTGTGGCATCTTGTCAAGGGCCTTTTGAAAATCCAAGTAAACAACATCCATTGACTTTCCTTTGTCCATCCTGCCTGTTATTTCTCAAAGAATTCTAACAGTTTTTTCAGGCAAGGACACCATGCTGACTTCGGCCTATTTCATCAGGTGTATCTAAGTACCCCAAAACCTCACCCTGAATAATGGACTCCAACATCTTCCCAACCACTGACGTCAGGCTAGCTGGCCTATAGTTTCCTTTCTTCTACTTCCCTCCCTTCTTAAAGAGTTCTTAAAGAATTTGCAATTTTCCAGTTGTCCAGAACCATCCCAAAATCTAGTGATTCTTGAAATGATCATTACTAATGCCTCACAATCTCTTCAATTACCTCTTTCAGTATATTCAGGAAGTCGGTATACTGGAGTGAGCACATTAAACACACACACACGTCACGCTACAATGTTCAGACAGATTATGCCAATTCTAATCTTCAACCTGAAACTGCCAGCACATTGTAATCCACATTTTCCAGGAACAAACACTCTGATTGACCTGACCTGAACACAACAAAGCACAGTAACATGTTTAGCTTCCTAGCTTTCTGATGCAAGTTTCTGTCACCAAGTAGATCTGGAATTTCTCCACATCTGGCTTACTCACTAGGCGAGTAAACAGGCTTCGTAAAGCAGGCCAGCGAATGGTTTCTGTGCACAGTAAACACTAACACCTGCACGTCACTGACAGTCCTCATATCATTAGCTCGTTGAGATGTTCCACCAAGTTTTTTGAAGTGAGAGTTAATTAACCTCTAGGTCTGCTGCAGAAATGTAAGTGGCACGTGTGTGTGTGTGTGTGTGTGTGTGTGTGTGTGTGTGTGTGTGTGTGTGTGTGTGTGTGTGTGTGTGTGTGTGTGTGTGTGTGTGTGTGTGTGTGTGAGCCTGTGTATGTGCATTTATACCCCTTCCCTTCTCCTCACCTGCCCATCACCTCTCCCTGGTTCCTCTCCTCCTTCCCTTTCTCCCATGGTCCACTGTCTTTTCCTATCAGATTGCTTCTTCTACAATTCTTTACCCCTCTCGCCTATCATCTCCCAGCTTCTCACTTCATCCCTCCCTCCCGCACCCACCTACCTTCCCCCTTACCTTGTCTCACCCATCACCTGCCAGCTTGTACTCCTTCCCCTTCCCCTCCTTATTACGGCTTCTTCCCCCTTCCTTTCCAATCCCAACAGAGGTCTTGGTCTGAAACGTCAACTGTTTATGCCCCACCACAGATGCTGCCTGACCTGCAGAGTTCCTGCAGCATTGTGTATGTTTTGATGTTCATCTATGTGTCTATGTATGTTTGCTCATGTACGTGTGTACGTATGTGCCTGTACATGTATGTGTGTGCATCTGTATGTCTGTGTGTACCCTGTGTTACTAACATATAAGAGTGTTGGTGAAGTGTCTTGCCCCGAAACGTTGACCATTCATTTCCTTAAATACATGCTGCCTGACCTGTTGATTAACTCCTGCATTTTGTATGCATTAATGCAGATTTCCAGCATCTCTATGGGAGTTGAATGTTCTTTGAAAAGCTTCTGTGAATCAGTATGGGCTCTTGACTAGTTAATGCTCCTTAAGCAACACACACTAAATGCTGGAAGTCAGGAAGCTGTTGTGTAGGGGAATAAACCGTCAATGGTTCAGACTGAGACTCGTATTCAAATAATCTTTTCTTCAAGGAATCTTACTGATTTTACGACATTCACTGATAATATTAATGAATACTACCAATAATCAGGACCTGACATCACAGAAAAAGCCCTCCCCACCAATGAGCATATTTACAAAGAGCATTGCCACAAGAGAGACGTATCCATCACCAAGACCCCCACCATCAAAGCCACGCCGTGTTCTTGATGCAGCCATCGATAAGGAGGTTCAGGAGCTTTAAGTTTCATACCACTAGGTTCAGGAACAGTTAATACCCTTCAACCATCAGGCTCCTGAACCAGCGTGGATAACGTCACTCACTTCTGCACTCAACTGGTCACTGAACACAATTTATGGACTCACTTTCAAGGTCTCGACTACTCATTGTCTCAGTTATTTTACTATTTATTTTATTTAGAGATTCAGCCTGGATCAAGCCCTTTTGGTCCAACAGGGAGGAACAACCTCTTCATAGATGATGTCGGAATTGAACTCTGAATTTCGATGCTGAGCTGTAGTGGAGTCACACTAACTGCTACACTATCATGGTGCCCTATTAATAATTATTTTTTTGTATTTGCAATTTGTCTTCTTTTGCACATTGGTTGTTTATCTGTCTTCGTGTGCAGTTTTTCATTAATTCTACTGTATTTCTTTGTTCTACCGTGAATGCCTGCAAGAAAATGAATCTCAGGGCAGTATGCTGAGACATAATACGTATTTCAATAATAAATTTACTTTGAACATTGAACTGACTGAAGCAATTGAGAGATTGATTCATATGAGATTGTTCAGACAATTAAATGGAAATGCAGTTTGCAAAACAAGGTTGAGAAATGAAGGTGAAATGATTATTTCTTTATTCAGCCTTTGCTTACAGCCCCAAACAACTTCAGTCCAATATCAGCAACAGCTGGCAGGATCCAGCGATAATTTTAATTGAATATGCCAAACTCGGAATCTGTGCAAACGCGAATAGGAAATAATTGACACAACAACAATCAGAAATCACTGAGTACAGTGAAAAGACAAAAAATCTATTCCCTGTTATCTCAGAGTACGATCTAGGTCAGCAAAATGTAAAGACGCAGGTTTGACATATGATGGTCAGGAACACCAGTGCCAGAGGACTCCGTTAACCCAGGAGACTCATCAATCACTGGGCTCTGTCGATGAGGAGGTAAACTCAGACCCCTAGGGAACACAAACCTTCCACGGGAGAGATTTGCTTTTGATTACTTGGTGCTAAATGCACACAGAGTTTCAGCTGCTGTTTGTTCTCTTCACCTGGACATCGGCTTTAAGTGTACCAAAGTTGCTGAATGAAGACAACCGGTGGACGGTAGCTACTCAGTGTCTGTGATCAAAGTCAAACCTCCCCCTCAAAAGCTCTGAGTCACTGGGCAAAGTGACTTTACCATTGATAAAAGTTCCAGGCCAGTCTGTGATACTCTAACCAGGAGTCCACAGTTCTGATTGGGTATTGCCAGAGCTTTGATCACATCGTTCTCTCTGCCACCCCTGTGGCTGACCAAAATATTTATCCTCACTCTGTGCAAATTCCCAGGCCAATTGGATAACTTTGGATCAAAAAATAAACAAGTTGCTGGAGGAACTCAGTGAGTCAGGCATCATCTGTAGAAGGAAAGGGATGTCGGGTCATAACCCTGTATCAGATTCCAGCTTACAGCCATAGAGTCATACTGCATGGTAACAGGCCCTTCGGCCCATCTAGTCCATGCTAAAACCATTTAAACTGCCTACTCTCGACCTGCAGTGGGACCATAGCCCTCCCTATCCCTACTATCCATGTACCTATTCAAACTTCTCAAACATTGAAATCAGGCTCACATGGACCACTTGTGCTGGCAGCTCATTCCACGCTCTCATGACTCTCTCAGCGAAGACGTTTCCCCTCATGTTCCCCTTAAACTTTTCACCTTTCACCCTTAATCCATGACCTCTGATTGTAGTCCCACCCAACCTCAGTGGAAAAAGCCTACACCTCATAATTTTGTATACCTCTATCAAATCTCTTCGTAATCTTCTATGTTCTAACAGAGTAAAGTCCTAACCTATTCAATCTTTCCTTATAACTCAGGTCCTCCAGACCTGCCAACATTCTTGTAAATCTTCTCTGAACTCTTTCAACCTTGTATACATCTGTCTTCAGGAAGGGCAAGATGAAGGAACACACACCAATCCTCATAGAGGGATCAGAAGTGCAGAGAGTGAGCAGCTTCAAGTTCCTGGGTGTCAAGATCTCTGAGGATCTAGTAGTTATAAAGAAGGCAAGACAGCGGCTATACTTTATTAGGAGTTTGAAGAGATTTGGCATGTCAACAAATAGATTCAAAAACTTCTATACTTGTACTGTGGAAAGCATTCTGACAGGCTGCATCACTGTCTGGTATGGAGGGGCTACTGCACAGGACCGAAGGAAGCTACAGAAGGTTGTAAATCTAGTCAGCTCCATCTTGGGCACTAGCCTACAAAGTACCCAGGACATCTTTAGGGAGCGGTGTCTCCATTATTAAGGAGCTCCAGCACACAGGGCATGCTCTTTTCTCATTGTTACCATCAAGCAGGAGATACAGAAGCCTGAAGGCACACACTCAGTGATTCAGGAACAGCTTCTTCCCCTCTGCCAACTGATTCCTAAATGGATACTGAAGCTTTGGACACCACCTCACTTTTTTTATATACAGTATTTCTTTTTTTGCATGTTGTTTTTTAATCAATTCAATATACATAATTGATTTACTTGTTTATTTAGTTTTTAAATTTTTTTTCTCTCCTATATTATGTATTGCATTGAACTGCTGCTGCTAAGTTAACAAATTTCACGTCACATGCCGGTGATAATAAGCCTGATTCTGATTCCCGCAGGTAGGTGACCAAAACTGCACACAATACTCCAAATTTGGCCTCATCAATGTCTTATACAACTTCAACATAACATCCCATCTCCTGTACTCAATACATTGATTTATGAAGGCCAATGTGCCAAAAGCTTTCTTAACAACTCTGTCTACCTGTGACACCACTTTCAATGAATGATGGACCTGTATTGCCAGACCTCTTTGTTCTACCAGACTCCTCAGTGTCCTACGTTCACGGTGTAAGACTTAAACTGGTTGGTTCTACCGAAGTGCAAAAACTTCGCAACTGTCTACATTAAACTCCTTCTGCCATTTTTTAGCCAATTTTTCCAGCTGGTCCAGATCCCTCTGTAAGCCATGATAACCTTCTTGCAGTCCACTACCCCCAAATTTTGGTGTCATTCACAAATTTGCTGATCCAGTTTGCAACATTATCATCTAGATCATTGATATATAGAACAAACAAGAAAGGACTCAATACACATCCCTACAGCACTTGACTAGTCAGAGGCCTCCAGTCAGAGAGGCAGCCATCTACTCCCACAAAGCCAATGTCTAATCCAATTTACTACCTCATCTTGAATGCTGATCAACTGAACCTTTATGACCAACCTCCCATGCAGGACTTTGTCAAACGCCTTGCTAATGTCCATGAAGACAACATCCACTGCCTTGCCTTCATCCACTTTCCTGGTAAACTTCCTCGAAAAACTCTACAAGATTGGTTAGATGTGACCTACCACGCACAAAGCCATGCTGACTATCCTTAATCGGTCCATGTCTATCCAAATATTTATATATCTGGTCCCTTAGAATACCTTCCAAACACTTTCCCACAACCAATGTCAGACTCGTCGGTCTATAATTTCCTGGTTAATGTTTAGAGCCTTTTTTAAACAGTAGAACATTAGCTATCCTCCAACCCTCTGTTACCTCTCCTGGCACAAAGGACGATTTAAATATCTCTGCTTGGGCCCAGCAATTTCTGCACTTGCCTCCCGTAGGGTCCGAGGAAACACCATGTCAGGGCCTGGGGATTTATTCACCCTGATTTGCCTCAGGACAGCACACACCTCCTCCTCCTCTGTAATCTGTACAGGGTCCGTGAAGTTGATGCAGCTTTGCCTCACATCTATAGACTCTGTGTCCATCTGAGTGAATACAGATGCAAACATTTATTTAAGATCTCTCCCACCTGTTTTAGCTCCGCACATAGATTACCAATCTGGTCTTCCAGAGAATCAGGTTTGTCCCTTGCAATCCTTTTGCTCTTAACATTTCTGTAGAATCCCTTAGGATTGTCTTTCACATTGTCTGAAGAGCTTCTGCAGTCTCTTACATCTCTGAATAATCTTTGATTGCCAATCAGTCTTTTTATCTGGAGCAGAGAAGAGTTCCCAGACAGTGGAAAACATTCTGTATTGTCCCGGTACCGAAGAAACCACAACCAAAGGAGTTCTCAAACTAGATCTAGGCCTCATATGGAGCCAGTGATCATTAATGGAGAATGTGTGGAGCAGGTTAAGACCTACAAATATCTGGGAGTACAGTTAGACGAGAAGCTAGACTGGACTGCCAACACAGATGCCTTGTGCAGGAAGGCACAGAGTCGACTGTACTTCCTTAGAAGGTTGGCGTCATTCAATGTCTGTAGTGAGATGCTGAAGATGTTCTATAGGTCAGTTGTGGAGAGCGCCCTCTTCTTTGTGGTGGCGTGTTGGGGAGGAAGCATTAAGAAGAGGGACGCCTCACGTCTTAATAAGCTGGTAAGGAAGGCGGGCTCTGTCGTGGGCAAAGTACTGGAGAGTTTAACATCGGTAGCTGAGCGAAGGGCGCTGAGTAGGCTATGGTCAATTATGGAAAACTCTGAACATCCTCTACATAGCACCATCCAGAGACAGAGAAGCAGTTTCAGCGACAGGTTACTATCGATGCAATGCTCCTCAGACAGGATGAAGAGGTCAATACTCCCCAATGCCATTAGGCTTTACAATTCAACCGCCAGGATTAAGAACTTTTTAAAAGCTATTATTAATGCTTTTTGAGATAGTGATTTAGATGCATATCATATTTTTTACTGAGTTAAGTATTGTATGTAATTAGTTTTGCTACAACAAGTGTATGGGACATTGGAAAAAAAGTTGAATTTCCCCATGGGGATGAATAAAGTATCTATCTATCTATCTATTTTTATAACAAACAAGGACCTGATTTATTTTTAATTGGCCTTTAGTTTTCCCATAATTTTCTCTTCTCCACCTGCTCCCTTTGCGCAAAAGATACAAAAGCTTGAGAAGATGGTCCAACAGACTCAAGGACAGCTTCTGTCCTGCTGTTATTAGTTTTTTGAACAGACTCTTATAACAGATGCCACTCCCACCCCTCTCTACATCGGTGGCACAGCATCACGGCTGTGAGCAGTTTCAAACTGCCGGGAGTGCACATTCACACAACCTCTCCTGGTCCCAGAACGCATCACACACAATCAGGAAAGCTCACCAGTGCCTCCGCTTTCCGACGAGGCTGAAGAGAGCTGGACTCTGCACATCCATACTCACGTCTTTCTACAGAGGCTCAGCAGAGAGCATCCGAACAAGCTGTATGACTGCATGGTACAGGGACGGCACTGCAGCGGTCAGGAAAGCACCACAACGGGTAGTCAAAACTACCCGAAGCATCACTGGCATCAGCTACCCGTCGTCAAGGATGTATGTACAGAAAGGTGCCAGAAATGAGCCAGTAACATCATGGAGGATCCTATCCACCCTGCTCACAGATTGTTTGTCCCACTCCCATCAGGGAGGAGGCTGTACAGCATCCACACCAGGACCACCACACTCAAAAACAGGTACTTTCCCCAAGCAGTAAGGCTGATCAACCCCTCCACAGCCCCACCACCACTACTTCATCATTTCCCATCAGTCACATTATGACCAGACACTCCTGTGCCTAGTGTCACGGCATGGACATACAATCAATGCATATCAGCTATTTATATATTTATATTTATTGTGGGTCTTTTGTGCTGCATTGGATCTGGAGTAACAATTATTTTGTTCTCCTTTACACTTGTGTGCTAAAAATGACATTAAACAATCTTGAATCTAAAGCTGAAGTTTTGATCTCACACTCTACCTCATCATGGACCAAGCACATTATTTGTCAACTGCTCTGCACTTTCACTGTAAGTGAACACCATAATGTGCTTTCTGTTGTTCTTTATTTCTCTTGTACTTCTTCAGTGTGCTTATGTATGGAATGATCTTTATTCTATTTTAGCTTTTTATCTAGAGATATGGCATGGTAGGGCCCTTCCAGCCCAACGAGCCCACACTGCCCAATTACACCCATGCGACCAATTCACCTACTAACCCTACCGTATTAACTGTACATCTTTGGTATGTGGGAGGAAACCAGAGCACCTGGAGGAAACCCGCGCAGTCATGGGGAGGACGCACAAACTTCTTACAGGTGGTAACGGAAGTTGAACCTGGTGTGTTGGCACCATAATAGAGTTATGCTAGCCACTATGATACCTGTTTGGATGGCATGGAAAACAAAGCTTTTCACTGTATATTAGTATGTGTGGATAAAATAAACCAATTACCATTGGGCCCTCATGATTAATCCCCAGCTGGAGCACACTCTAGATGAATCCTTGCATCTAGCCACCTTCTACACACAGTCTGTGCTGTGCCATTGTTCAGC
Organism: Hemitrygon akajei; assembly: GCF_048418815.1. Classification (NCBI taxonomy): domain Eukaryota; kingdom Metazoa; phylum Chordata; class Chondrichthyes; order Myliobatiformes; family Dasyatidae; genus Hemitrygon; species Hemitrygon akajei. The sequence goes on from NC_133126.1 coordinate 19,917,984, forward strand.
TGTGGGATTTAGATATTGACATGATTTTATCAGTGACTGACTTCCTCTGTGTGTTTAGGGTGGAAAAAGAGGAGTTGCATTTATATAGCACCTTTCATAACTTCAGATCATCACAACTACTAATTTCACTACTACAGAACTAAACTCATAGAACCATGGAGCACTACAGCACAGAAAAAGGCCCTTCAACCCATCTAGTCCATATCAATCTGTTACCAGATTGATACCAGAGGCATCTGAACCAGAGGCCTCCATATGCCTCCTATCCATGTACCTACCCAAACATCTCTTAGATGTGGCAATCAGACCTGTATCCACCAGCACCACTGACAGTTCATTCCACACTTTCACTATCCTCTGAGTGAAGAAACTCCCTCTCGTGTTTCCCTTAGATATTTCACCTTTCACCCTTAACCTGTGACTACCACCACCAGGTTTAGGAACAGTAATTACCCCTCAACCATCAGGCTCTTGAACTAAAGGTGATAAACCTCACTCAATGTCACTTGCCCCATCACTGAAATATTCCCACCACCTATGGAGTTACTTTCCAGGACTCTTTATGTCATGTTCTTGATATTTATTGCTTATTTTTTTTTGTATTTCCACAGTTTGTTGTCTTCTGCATTCTGGTTGAACACCTTCGTTGCGCGGTCTTTCGCTGATTCTGTTATGGTTATTATTCTATAGATTTATTGAGTATGCCCACAAGAAAATGAATCTCAGGGTTATATATGGTGACATAGATGTACTTTGATAATAAAATTTACTTTGAACTTTGACCTTTAATTCTAGTCTCACCAAACTGAAAAAAGCTGGTTTGCTTTTACGCTATCTTTATTTTATATACCTCTGTCAAACCTCTCCTCCACTCCAGGGAATATACTCCTAACCTGTTCAGCCTTTCTCTTTAACTCAGCTTCTCGAGTTTTGGCAATTAGAAACACAAGAGACTTCGTTGGTCAGTGCAGATTGGAATTGCGAAGTTTGGATGCTTGCTTGTGACTCTCTGCAGAACATGGCCAGCTGTTGAAACACCTTACAAATGCACCCCCAGAGCTCTCACCAGTGGGTCAGCCTGAATCAGGATCACTTCATCCTGACTAATCCAGAAGTGGTAATGGAACACAGAATGAATCCAAACCTGAGTCAGATGGGTTCGGGAAAAACTGACCCTCCTGAGAATAAGTCACCCTATCTTATTTGAAATGTTCCCTTTGATTTGTAATAACTAGTGTGTGTAAGAATCTTGTGCTGTGCAATTTTTTTGCTCAGTGACAACATATGCGCACTGAATAATTTCTTCAATAAAAATAGCATAAATAAGCCAGTTCTAAAATCTGCAGACAAATCATTGCAAACTTCACGTTGTCAACACCGCCTGCGTCACAAACTGGAAAAGGTGTGATTTTGTGCAATTGTGACATATACTTAACATGCCAGTGAGATAGAGGGTGACAACCTTTGTGTGCTAGTAGCAAAAGACGTGCGTGCACGCACATGTGCACACCTTAGAGGGAACGTTACTAACTTGGGAAGATGGCAGGAGGACTGGGACAGAGGGACCTCAGTTATCTAGGTTTGAGCCCGCTCTCTGGTGCTGTCTCTGCGGAGTTTACATATTCTTCCTGTGACCACATGGTACCCAGATCACCAAGACAACTGGCCACTCTAAATCATCTTATTATGTATGTACTGTAGATATGTAGGGCATGCAAGAGAGAAAAGGTATTGAGGAAATTAGTGGGGAGAAATGATTGTTGGGACTCAGGTCAATCAGATGGGTCCAGAGGTTGGAGGCCCAGTGACTGCGTATCCATGGCCAATGCTCTGGAGGCTGGAGGGACGTCTATGTCTGTGCGTGGGTGGGGGTGGGAAAGGTGTTTGCTTTTGTTGGTGCTCGTTGCATGTTGTTCTGCCAAGCATTGTGGGTTGGCGATGTTGGTGCCAGAATGTGTGGTGACACTTGCGGGCTGCCCCCGGCACTTCCTCAGATTGTGCTGTTTGTTAACACATGTACATGTGATTACTAAATAAATCTAATTATTTTATTATTATAAGGAGGCCATTGAGGAGTCACTGTAGTGTAGTGGTTAACATAACGCTTTACAGTGCCAGCAACCCAGGTTCAATTCCCGCCACTGCCTGGAAGGAATTTGTACTTTCTCCCTGTGACCAGGTTGCTTTTGTCCAGGTGTTCCAGTTTCCTCCCACAGTCCGAAGACGCACTGTCTGGTAGGTTAATTGGTCATTGTAAATTGTCCCATGATTAGACTAGGATTAAACTGGAGGATCGCTGTGCAGCCTGGCTCAAATGGCTGGAAGGGCCTATTCCATTCTTTACCTCAATAAATAAATTAATAAGTAAATAAAAGGGAAAATGGAGAAAAGCAAATATGAGGATTGTATGCAATAGAAGTCTCCCAATCAGATCAAGATTCAATTTATTTGTCACGTGTACGTCGAAACATACAGTGAAATGTGTCATTTGCGTTCACAACCAACACACCTGCGGGTGTGCTGGGGGCAGCCCGCAAGTATTGCCACACATTCCAGCGCCAACGTGGCATGTCTAGAATGCTCATCAGAACAAAACAGAACACAACAAGTACGATACAACAACTGGAAGACAAGCCTTGTTCCTCCCTCCAACCCATTCAAAGGGTGATCTGAGTGAAAGAGGGAGAACTAAAAGTCCTTCCCCCTGCTTCAGGATCTCTGGCTTGGTTTGAAGATCAGAGCAGGCCTTTCAGAAGTGAAGTTAAGCAACACTTCCACACACTGAGAGTTGAAAACAACCTGAAACCTCTTCCACAAACTCTAATTGATCCCGGATCTTGATTTGCTATTAATTAAGACAGTCATTTTTTAGCTAATTCCCCAATTTTTCCCTCTCAAGATATTCTACACATCCAGAATTGTAAATCTGAGACTTAGACCTTTGTTAAATTAATGCCTCAATGAAGATGGGACAAGATATACATGAATTTAGAGCACAGGTTGGCCACAATCCTACTGATGTTCGAGAAGCTAAGTGAACCTTCTGTCACTTTGATTGAACTCGATTATGATTTGTGCAGTGGGGCTCACTAGGTGAAAGAATGAAGCCCAGAGTTAGTCAACTCACCGTAGTTAAACTTCTCCTTGGAGGACCAGCTCTTGTGTATTGGCCAGTTCCTATCCCAAACTCCATCCAACGTGCTGAGAAATGTATCCTCCCCCTCGTACTCCATTGCATAATCCTCCTCCTCGTCACCGTCCATCCCGTTGGCCGAGTCCAAGCTTCCCATCTCAGACGAGTCCGGATATTCCCAAAACAAGGGCCAGAAGATGTCCTTGTGAGACAGCCATTCAGCCGAGGAGATGGACCAGTCATTCCTATTTCCCTTTAGCAGATCCATCTCGATTTCCGCCTGGGGGTCATCTACCACCTCAATGGTTACCTGTCGAACACAGAACATAAATACCATTTGCTCCCAATAACTGTAACCCTTTTTTTGTGTTAAAATCCCAACTTATTTTAGAGTCATAGAATTCAGCAGGCCCACTGGCCCAACCTATCCACACCAACCACGTTGTCTGATGGAGCATTTGACCCATATCCCTCTCAACTTTTCCTATCCAGGAACCTTTTAAAATATCTTTTACACATTTGTTTTACCTCCAGGAAACTACATTGCCTCTCTCAGTGAGACTGGATATCTCTCAATCCTTTAGAGTTCTATTGACTTTATTTTATGATTGACCATCAACTCATCGGGTTTATTGACATTCAGTTATTGAAAGCTGTCGAGTTCAGTTTTGCTGCTTGCCAAGTCAGATTTTAACTTCATTCATCCAGGAACCTTCCTTGGAACTTCTATGTATCTTTCTATTTCTCAGTAATGCTTCTCTCCCCTCTCACACAACTCTCCTGAAGCCATTGCCTCACAAGACCATCAGACAGTGGAGCTAACAAATCTGCTCCATCATTCGATCGTGGCTGATTTAACAAGGAACAAAAGCAGAAGTTGTTCAGGTGATGCTTCAGTCCTGTTCCATCCACCCTGTAAGATCCATTATATCATAAGACATTGGAGCAGAATTAGGCCATTCATGGCCTATCTTATGCCTCTCCACTTTCCCAGATAATCCTTGCTTTGAAAACCATTCAACCTCAGCCCATTCTGTGACTGGGCATCCATAACCTCCTTGGATAGTGAACCTCAAAATATCACAGCTTTCTGTGTAAAGAACGTTCTCCCCACTCCTGTCCACTATGGCTGGCCTCCTATTCTTATATGTGGTCTCAAGTTCTAAACTTTCCAACCAAAGGAAGCAGTCCAATAGTATATACCTCCCCTTCCCCATCAGGATCTCGTGTGACTCAATCACTGCTCATTCTTCCAAACTCTAGTGAGAATGATCAATTTAGAACATAGAGCAGTACAGCCAGTACAGGCCCTTTGGCCCACACTGTAGTGCTGCCCTTTTAACCTACTCCAAGTTCAGTCTAACCCTTTCCTCCCACAGAACCGTTCATTTTTCTATCATCCATTTGCCTATCTTAAGAGTCTCTTAAATGTCCCTAATGTGTCTGCCTTTACCATCTGACCGTGCTTTCCACACACCACCACTCCATGTAAAAATCTAGCTCTGACATCCCCCTTATACTTTCCTCCAATTACCTCAAAACTATGCCCTCTTGTATTAGTCATTTCCATCCTGGGAAAATGTTTCTGGCTGTCCACTCCATCTGTGCCTCTCTCAATTCCCCTCTCATCTTCATCTCCAAAGAAAAAACCCTTAGCACACTCAACCTATTCTCATAAGACATGTTCTGTAATCCAGGCAACATCCTGGTGAATCTCCTCTGCACCCTCTCTGAAGTGTGGTCTCCCAGAGTTTTATAGAGCTGCAACATTAAACTGCAGCTCTTGAACTCAATCCCATGACTAATGAAGGCCAAAACATGATATGCTTTCTTAACCAGCCTATCAACTTGTACGTCAACTTTGAGGGATCTATGGATGTGGACTCTGAGATCCCTCTATTCCTTCACACTGCTAAGAATCCTGCCAGTAACCCTGCACTCTGCCTTCAAGACTGACCTTCCAAAACGTTCTTCAACCTCTTATCCTGGAAGTAGATCCGGCACCTCTCTGCAACTCCAACTCTGTGGCAGGTGTATTTACTAGAAAGTCACCCAGTGCTCCAGGTTCACCTCCAGTCCTCTGCAAATTTTGTAGTAGTTGTTCACTCTGTCAGAGTCCCGAATCCCAGGACTTCAGTTCAGCATTTGTCTGGTTTTAGCTTTCTCAATTAACCCACTCAGATCTATGGGATACTGAGTGGTGCAGTGATAGTGTCACTTGCAGTGACGCTGAAGAGGCCATTCAGGCCGTTGAGTCCATGCTGGCTCTCAGCAGCCCCCTTTATCTCAATTCCACTTTTCTTCTTTCCTTGTATCTTGCAGAGATTAAAAGATCTTTGCAAGCTTAACTTCATTTGTCACCCTCCAAGAGGGCTAGAACCTTGTCATTGGGTTTGGAGGCTTGCGTGCCTCAGTGAACTAGAGACCTATGTTGGCTGGAGTCAGGGCTTTATACTTTGGCTCCTGGTAGGGTCACCCATGCCAAACAGGTCAAAGGGTAGAGGCCACTCACTGGTCCTCCAGGTTCAGGAGATCAGCTCAGGGCTAATAACCCTGACTGGTAAAACAAAATTGTTATGGAAACAGCAATGAGGAATCCTTCTACATCAGAGTGTGACGGTATTCCTGAGTCTCCACCCTGGACTTGCATGACTGACAATAGTGAAAGCTGAGAGGAAACTGGAGCATCTGGAGGAAACACATGCAGTCACAGGGAGAACATACAGATTTCTTACAGGCAGTGTCGGGAATCGAACCCCGATTGGTGAACGCTGGCACTAACCACTACGCTACCATGCCATGTCTCTCTTAGACGTGTTCATGAACTCCCCACTTACATTGTCCTTTGCCACCTCCCTACACAAAGCCAGTCAATAGCTTTCAATAGCCACTTAACCCATCAACACTTCTTTGGGATTGTGGGGTGGGGGAGGGTGGTAATGGAGAACCCTGAGAAACCCACATGGTTACAGGGGGAGCATACAGACTTCACACAGCCCCAGGGAGAACGTGCAGACTCCACTCTGCACACAAGAGTGGGATTAAACCTGGCTGCTGGACTTGTGAGGCAGCAGCATGAATTCGACCAGTAACCCAGTGGTCACGACTTACAGTCTTGTGACCTGATCCCAAATCCCTGAGGAAGTTAAAAACAACATTTCTGAGCAATGATGGCCAGGAAAACCACAGGATTCTTGTAAAGAATACCCTGAGGGAAGTCTGTCGTTGTCACTCATCTGGTATGTGAGTGAAAACCCACAGTCCGGTGGTTATCTCTGAAGAATTGGTATTTGGTGTATTATTGTCACCTAGACCGAGATACAGTGGGGAAGGTTCTTGCTTGCATACATTTCAGATGAGCCATTTCCTTACAGAATTACATCAAGGTAGTAAAATGTGGAAAAAAAGACAGAATGGAGAATCTTGTGTTACAGTTACAGAGAAAATATAGTGCAGATAGACAACAAGGTGCAAAGGTCACACAAGACAGAATGAGATATCAGAGATTCATCATCAGCACATGAGAGATGTGTTCAAGAGTTTGATAACAGCGTGTTATAAGCCTGATGGTACGTGTTCTTAGGCTTCTGCATTGTCTGCCAGACTTGAGGGGGTAAAGAAAGACTGGGGTAAGAGGGGTCTTTGACTATTATACACAGAAGCAGGATTAGGCCATTCAGCCCATCAAGTTTGTTCTGCCATCCTAACATGGCTGACTTATTATCCCTCTCAACCCCGTTCTCCCTGTAACCTTTGATGTCCTGACTACTCAAGAAACGATCAACCTCTGCTTTAATAGGCCCAATGACTTGGCCTCCATAGCCATCAGAGGCAATGAATTCCACAGATTCACTAACAGCTGGCAAATGAAATACTTCCTCATCTCTATTATAAATGGACAGCCGTCTAACCCGAGGCTGTGCCCTCTGGTCCTCAACTCCCCCACTGTAGGAAAGATCCTCTCCACATCCACTCTATCTAGGCCTTTCAATATTCCATAGATTTCAATGAAATCCCCCTCATTCTTCTAAACTGCAGTAACTACAGGCCCAGAACCATCAAATGCTTCTCATATGTTAATCCCTTCACTCCAGCAATCATTCTCGTGAACCTTCTCTGGGCCATTTCCAATGCCAGCACATCTTTCCTTAGATAAGGGGCCCAAATCTGCTCACAATACTCCCGAGTGTGGTCCACCTCATGCCTTATAGAGCCTCAGCATCACATCCTCGCTTTATATTTCAGTCCTCTCGAAATGAATGCTAACATTGCACTTGCTTTCCTTTCCACTGACTCATCTTGCAAGTTAACCTTTAGGGAATCCTGCACAAGGGCCCCCAAGTCCCTTTGCACCTCGGATTTTTGAATTTTCTTCCTGTTTAGAAAATATTTTATGTCTTTATTCCTTCTACCAAAGTGCATGACCATACACTTCCCTACGCTATATTCCATCTGCTGGTTCTACGTCCATTCTCCTCATCTGCCTACGTCCTTCTGCAGACTTCCTGCTTCCTGAACACTACCTGATCCTCCCCCTATCTTCATATCGTCTGCAAACCTGACCACAAAGCCATCAGTTCCGTCATCCAAATCATTGACATATAACATGAAAAGAAGTGGTCCCAACTCCAATCCCTGCGGAACACCGCTAGTCACCGACAACCAACCGGAAAAGTCCCAACTTCATTCTCACTCTTCGCCTCTTGCCTGTCAGCCAATTTTCTATTCATGCTAGTATCTTTACCCTAATACCAGGGGCTCTTATAGAGGGTGCTTTGCTGGGACAGAGGATAGGTATTCCATTGGAAGGGAGGCTGGCTTGTGTGATGAATTGAACTGCAGTTTCTTGCAGTGGTTGCCAGACCAAACTGTAATGCATAAGTTCTCTGGTGCATCAGTAAAACTTGGGAAAGGCCATCTGAGACTAGTAAAGGTGGTACAGGGCAATTAGGAGCAGGCATTCATTCATTTATTTAGAGATACAGCATGGTAGCATGCCTTTCCAGCTTGAACGGGCCAAGATCGCCCAACTACACCAATGTGACCAATTAACCTCTAACTTGTGCATCTTTGGAAACCTGAACACCCAGAGGGAACCCACACAGTCATGGGGGGAATGTACAAATTCCTCACAGGCAGCGGTGGGAATTGACCCCAGTAATAATGTTACACTAACTGCTCAGCTACCCTGCCTCCCCAATGTAGAGGGACACAAGCCAGGAAAGTGTATGTCGAGCTGTCGGGGCAGGCTATGCATCAACTAGGCAAAGGTGGTAACTTTGCCAGTAGTGTAGACATCATCCCTAAATAAGACTAACAAGAAAGGTGGAGGTCTTTGGAACCCTCGTCATTGCTATTTATGTGAGCCTAGACATTCTGTCTCAGCTCGGAACAGACTGGGAATCCAGTGTATTCCCAAAACTGGCAAGGCCTACTGAGTGTAGTGTACATTCAAGATACTGAACAGACAGAATCAGAATCAGGTTTAGTATCACTGGCATATGTCATGAAATTTGTTGTTTTGCAGCAACACTACAGTGCAATATACAATAAAAACACTATAAATTACAGTTTGATACATAAATTAAATAAGAGAGGGGAAAAATAGTGAGGAAGTATACATTGGCTCATTGTCTATTCAGAAATCTGAAAGTGGAGGGAAAAAAAGCTGAGTGTGTGTCTTCAGGCTCCTGCACATCGTTCTTGATGGAAGCAATGAGAAGAGGGCATATTCTAAGTGATGGGGTCCTTAATGGCATTGGTGGACAGCAACGTAATGCCCATTATCAGTTGCGATGATACAAAAATTGGCAGAGCTCTGGATGGAGAGAAAGGGTACCAAAGAATTCAGCAGGGATGTAGGCCATTGGGAAATCTGGGCAGAGAAATGGGAGCTGGAGTTTAATCTGGAGAGCGAGGTGCTGCAGTTTGGGAGGTCGTTCGTAAGAGGGAAGTATACAGTAAATGGTAGAGCCCTCAGGAACACTGAGGTACAGAGGGATCTCGGGGTTTAATCCATTGCTCCCTGAAATTGGCACAGTTAGGGTGGTTTAAAAGGTGTACAGCTGGGGCATTGAGTGGCAAAGTCCAAGTTGTAGCTGTATACGACTTTGGTTAGCGCACATCCAGAGAACCACCATCTCTTTATGCTCCTACCATTAGGCAGGAGGTACCGAAGCCTTAAGCCCCACACCACCAGGTTCAGGAAACCACACTGTAGGAAGAGGATGAGAGAGGGGAAGTTTAAAGGAGATTGACGAGGCAGGATTTTTACATAGAGAGAGGTAGGCACCTGGAAGGTAAGTGATGAAAGCAGATATGATAGTGAGGTTTAAGAGCTATTTAGACAGACACATGAACAGGCAGGGAGTGGAAGGATAGAGATCTCCTGCAGGCCTTTGTGCTGCTTAGACTGATCATCATGGTTGGCACAGGCATCGTAAGCTGAGGGGCCTGTTTCGTTTCGATGTTCGGCGAACAATGTAGATTCCATAACCATGGGCTGCGGTGGATAATGTTTCAGATCCCCAGGCAGCATTCCGAATGTAGAGGGACATGAATCAGCGGGCTGTTGGGGGGGGGGGGGTCACAAGGTTATCAGGCGGAGGGTCAACAGGTCAAAGGTTATCAGTTTGGCTCTGAGAACAGCAGAGTAGCCCATTCTCTTATCAGTCCTGATCATGCCTCTGCTGAACTGCTCAAACCCTTCAGCCTCAAGCTGTGAGAATTGTTTTGAACCGGTCAGTGAACAAGTAGCTATGCCAGCTTCCTCTCTACCACCAAGTCGGTGAAGTGTTTAATGAGCCTTTCTGTCCAAGGTTTGAGCTTGTACCTCAGGCACTGGTAAGGAGACACTTCGCTGCCTGAAGCTTTAAACTGTGTCAGAGGTTTGATGGGGTTACACAGGTCAGGCCAGCGTGTACAACACAGACACTGGAAATGGATACTGGCTGTCCAGCTGTGGGACCCAAACCCGAGAGAAACTGGGAAACCGACACTAAAGAACTTTTAAAATATTTTAAATGATAGAATGGGATGGCATATTTGTTTAAAATTTTAGTTAAAAAACAGAGAATGAACAGCAGTGTGACAGAGACTGAGAGAGACATGGAGAAGATTTTAATGTATATTGTACTCGGACCTTACTAGAACCAGGTTAAAATTAAACCTGCATTAATCTCAATGGCTCTTGAAACTTCAAAGCTGCTATTTTCAAAGCGTGTCAAAAAAACCCTAAAATTTCCCATAACAAATTAACAGTCTGGGATTTAACATTCTGTGGAAAAGTCTTAGGCCATATAACCATATAACAATTACAGCACGGAAACAGGCCATCTCGGCCCTTCTAGTCTGTGCCAAACGCTTACTCTCACCTAGTCCCACTGACCTGTTCCTAACCTATCCAATTTTTTAAAAAAATGACAAAATCAAACCCTGCCTCTACTACCTCTACTGGAAGCTTGTTCCACACAGCTACAACTCTCTGAGTAAAGAAGTTCCCCCTTGTGTTACCCCTAAACTTTTGCCCCCTAACTCTCAACTCATGTCCTCTTGTTTGAATCTCCCCTACTCTCAATGGAAAAAGTCTATCCATGTCAACTCTATCTATCCCCCTCATAATTTTAAATACCTCTATCAAGTCCCCCCCTCAACCTTCTACGCTCCAAAGAATAAAGACCTAACTTGTTCAACTTTTCTCTGTAACTTAGGTGCTGAAACCCAGGTAACATTCTAGTAAATCTCCTCTGTACTCTCTCTATTTTGTTGACATCTTTCCTATAATTCGGAGACCAGAACTGTACACAATACTCCAAATTTGGCCTCACCAATGCCTTGTACAATTTTAACATTACATCCCAACTCCTATACTCAATGCTCTGATTTATAAAGGCCAGCATACCAGGCACCTAAGCTTTTGCACAATACTGTAGTAATTTTATGTATTACACCGTATTGCTGCAAAAAAAACCAAATTTCATGACATACATGAGAGATGATAAACCTGATTCTGATATGGGTCTCTGTTGTTGACTGAGAGTGGGAAGGGGAATAGCGAGAGGGGAATCATGGTTGGGAAAAGGGGAAGGGAGAGGGAAATACCAGAGACATTCTGTAATGACGAATAAACGAATTATTTGGAACCAAATGACCTTGCCTGGTGTCTCAGGGCTAGGTGTGTCTGCAACTGCGCCACTCCCTACTCCGGGCGCTCCTTCTCTGACACCTCATCCCACATCCCTCCTGCAACACTCCACCTTCACCATTCCTAACATCCTTTGCTCCCCCCAGACTTACAAACTTGCTCTCTGCTCCTTGCTGACAAATACGCTACCGTGCAAAAGTCTTATGCATCCTAGCTATGTATATACGCCTAGGACCTTTGCACGGTACTGTAGATGTAACACAGTCTTCAGCATTCCTCTACAGATTTTTTCTCGTAACAAGTTAACAGTCTAGGAATTAGATGTAAAACACAATATGAGCAATATCTTGGGATTCATCTACAGATTTTTGAGGAGTTTTCCATGAATGCAATGTAAAAGATTTTATTAGGCTACTCCGCAGTGTACTTTAACTCATTCTGACAAGGGTTTTCTTCATTGTCAGTAACAAGCACTTATACCTACTTATAAGTGGAGAGAAGCATTCCAAAGTGCTGCATGGCCAGTGAACCAAACAAGATGAAAGGGTGAACACTACACAAACTGCTGGAGGAACTCAGCAGGTCAGGCAGCATCAACGGAGAGAAATAAACAGTCGACATTTCGGGCAAATGCCCTTCATCAAAGTTCTAAAGTTCAAAGTCAAAGTAAATTTATTATTAAAGTACATGTATGTCACCATATACAACCCCGAGATTCATCAGGATCTTAATAAATGTTTCACGGTTTCCATGGCCTCCTCTTGTGCCAAAATGAGGCAACCCTCAGGGTGGAGGAGTAATACTATATATTCCGTCTGGGTAGCCTCCAACCTGATGGCATGAATATCGATTTCTCCTTCTGGTTAACAAATTTCCCCCTCCCCCTTCCTCTATTCCCCACTCTGACCTTTTATCTCTTCTCACCTGTTGATTACTTCCGCTTGGGTCCCCTTCTCCTTCTCTTTCTCCTATGGTCCACTCTCCTCTCCAATCAGATTCCTTCTTCTCCAGCCCTTGACCTTTCCCACCCACCTGGCTTCACCTATCACCTTCCAGCCAGCCTCTTTACCCTCCCACAACCTTTTTATTCTGACATCTCCCCTTCCTTCTCAGTCCTGAAGAAGACTCTCAGCCCAAAATCTACTCACTTCCATAGATGCTGCCTGACCAGCTGAGTTTCTCCAGCGTTCTGTGTGTGTTGCTTTGGATTTCCAGCATCTGCAGAATCTCGTGTGTTTAAGGTGAACTCTATTCTTGGTTGGAGAGTGGAGTGTATCAGTTAGTACTACTGCCTCACCACTCCAGGGGCCTGGGTTCGATCCTGACCTAACGTGTTGCTGGGTGCACTGCTTTCCTCCCGAATCCCAAAGACGTGCTGGCAGGGTAACTGACCACTGTAAATAGCCCTAAGTGACCCTCAGTGTCGGTTAATGGCAAAGGAATCAGCGGGGATGTTGATGAGATGGGAGGGAGACTGGGTATTGGGAAATAAGAAAAGAGTTCCGACAAAGAGTCGCATCAGGGAAGAGGTACACGATCCTGAAAACCCAAACACCGTGTTTTAGGAACAGCTTTTCCCCCTCTGCCATCCGATTTCTAAATGTCCTATGAACACATGAACACTGGCTCTCTTTTTCAAAGTTCAAATTAAATTTAATATCAAAGTATGTGTACGTCACCATGTACTACCCTGAGATTCATTCTCTTGTCGGCATTTTTGCGCTATTTATTTTTTAAGATTTATTTCTAATTTTAACTAATAGTAATGCTTCATGTTTAACACTGTATTGCTGCCACAAAACAACAAATTTCACGACATTTGTCAGGGATAATAAACCTGATTCTGATTCTCCTTCCACAGATTCTGCCTGACCTGCTGAATGTTTCCAGTTCTATTTCTATATTTCATTATGATCTTTCACTTTACAGTTTACCCGCACTGCACTCGCTCTGTAACTGTAACACTTTAATCTGTATTCTGTTATTGTTTTCCCTCGTTCTAGCTCAATACACCGTGCAATGAGTTGGTCTGTATGAACAAGCTTTTCACTATCTCAGTACAGGTGACAATAATAAACCAATTCCAATAAGGTTTCAGGTCAGGGATCGCTCATCAGAATTTCTATTGGTGCTTTTTTAATCTTTCCTACATTCTCTCCAGTACGACCACACCCTTCCTATAGTGTGGCAATATTTTAAGGGTGGTGTAATGACGTCAGCAATTTTGTACTCAAGTGGGTCCCATCAATGATGTGAGTGGCCAGTAATTCTGAGGAAAGGTTTTGTCCTGAAATGTTGACTGTTTATTCCCCTTCGTAGGTGCTGCCTGACCTGATGAATTCACCATTTTTTTTTTCTGTTGCTCGTACTTTTATTTCAGATTACCAGCAGCTGCAAGATTTTGGATTTTCATTGAAAACAAAGTTTTGTTTGGGGACCAGGGGATGCTTTTGTTTTTGTTCTAGAAGGTGAAAAGCGATGGGGAGGCAACAAATTCACAGGGAAAATGGACTGAGTGAGCTGCACCGTTGCTGGAGCTGCTACCTCATTAATCCTGTCTGTGTGGAGTTTACACGTTCTCCCTGTGACCGCATTGGTCTCCTCCCAGGTGCTCCGGTTTCTTCCCATGTCCCAAAGACGTGCGCGTTGGTTGGTTAGATTGCTGCTATAAGCTACCGCTACTCTGTAAGTGAGTGGTACAATCTGGGGGGGGGGGGAGCTGATGGGAATGTGGGGAGAATCAACTGTAGGGAATATTGGTTGGGAATGGAATTCTCCTTCAACCCATGGGACAGTGTTGTCCAGGATGACCTCATAGAAATTTATAAAATAAGGTGGATGGTCACAGCCTTTTCCTCAGGGTTGGGCAGTCCAGACTGGAGGGTATGTATATATAAGAAAAGAGGTGAAAAATTTAAAACAGACCCCAGAGGTAACTTCTTTGCACAGAGGCTGTTGGATGTGTGGAATGAACTACCACAGGAAGTAGTTGAGGCATTGGAATGGGTACAGGGAAGGGAAGGGTTTGGGCTGAACCCTGGCAAGTGGGTCTATCAGGAATGCTGTGGTCAGCATGAACCAGATGGGCCAAATGGCCTGTTTCCATGCTGTATTACTTCATATGACTCTATATGGAAATGTATGATGGAATGAGCTTGAGGAACCTCCTCCTGTGACCAAGTTTTCCTGTCAGAGGACAGATAGATATATATATGATAAATCTCTCTCTCTCTCACCTGAATGTTGGGATTCTGTGCATTGATGTCCGCATTGGTTAGGTCGGGGAAGTTCTTCAGGTCCAGGACAAAAGGATTGGTCTCCTCCAGGCCGGACCCATACTTTGTTTGTGCCGGGATGTCTGGTGGTCCTGGGGGTGACCATCGCCGCTTGTGACGGGCTTGGTTGTTAGTCTTCCAGGACTTCAGCTTGTTATCTTCAGCCGTCTCCTCCGGATCCCGGGCCAGCCTTGAAATCGAGTGGCTCTTCACCTTGCGAGGAACGGAGAAAGTCATCAGGGGGAGAAGTCACAGGCAACACTCGAGAAACAGTACCGAGTGATCTTATGGAAGGACAGCTTCTTCCCCCATCCCCACCCCTCCCGCCCGCTGCCATCAGATTCCTGAATGGTCCGTCAACCCACTAACAGCATCTCATTATCCCATCTTTGCACTACCGGAGCATAGAATATTACAGGTCCTTCACTACAGAGCGTTTAACCTACTTTGAGATCAATCTAACCCTCCCCTCCTACATAGCCCTTCATTTTTCTATCATCCACGTGCCTATCTAAGAGTTTCTTAAGTGTCTCTATTGTATCTGGCTCTACCACCACTCTCTGTGTAAAAAACCCACCTCTGACATCTCTCCATTTACTTCTGTCCAGTCACCTCAATATTGTGCCCCCTGGTATTGGCCATTTTCACCATTGATAAGTCTCTGCTTATCAATGTTCCTTCACCAGTGTGCGCAAAAATCTTGAGCCATGTAATTTTTTGCTGAGTGACAACAAGATGTACTCACTGAGTTTTTAAGTGGAAGTAAACCTGAAGCTGTTCTAAGCCATTCCGCTTCAAATGAACTACAAGTCTTTCGTGCTTCACGCCCTTTGTTACTTTGTAGTGAATCATTAATTTCTTCAATAAAAACAGTATAAGTATGCCAGTTCTAAAATCTTCAGTCAAATTATCACAAACTCCACGTTGTCAACACCGTCTGCATCAGAAAGTGGAAAAGGAAATGTGATGGTGTACGATCGTGAAATATACTTAACGTGCCAGTGAGGTAGAGGGTGACAACCTTTTGTGCGCAGTTCAAATTCCTTTGTGTGCTAGTAGCAAAAGATGTGCGTGTTCACCCAAGCACACAACTTAGAGGACTCTACTGTCTATCCACACAGTCTATGCCTCTTACCTTTACACCTCTGCCAAGTCACCTCTCGTTCTCCGAAGAGAAAACCCCTTGCTCGTTCAACCTGTCCTCAAAAGACATGCTCTCTCTCTAATCCAGGCAGCATCTTGGTAAATCTCACCTGCACCCTCTTTAAAGCTTCCACATACTTCCTATAAATAGGTGACTTTTTTTAAAAATGGAACTTACAACATTTTTTATATCATGCACTGTATTGCTGCTGCAAAACGACACATTTCAAGACACACACTCAGTGGCCACTTTATTAGGTACACCTGCTCCTTAGTGCAAATTTCTAATCAGCCAGTCTAATGTGGCAGAAAGCAAATGCATAAATCAGTCATGATCGAATGGCAGAGCAGACTGGATGGGCCAAATGGCCTCATTCTGTTCCTATGTCTTGAGGTCACATCTTCTACACTTTCAATGAAAGGCCCAGACTGCTCAACCTTTCTTCCCAAGACAGACTTGCCATCCCAGGAACCAGCCTTGAGAATTTTGCTTCACTCTTTCTATACATGTATAGGAATTGGACACGATATTCCCGGTGTGATTTCATCATGCCCCTACATTACTGTACTAAGACATCTTTACTCCTGCACTAAAAACCTTCAATAAAGGACAACCTACAATTTGGCTTTCTAATTTACATATTAGAACACTGAGGATATCTGCTCTTAAATTCCCAAAGTGAAAAAGGAATGCAATAACATTAATAGCTCCAAATGTGCCTCAGCTGATAACATTCTCACTAAATTGGAGAAGATTGTGGGCCCATAGACTTCTGCATAAAAATTGTTCAGTACAACATTAGTGTCATGAGGTGGTTTAATGTAATTCTTCATTGCTGGTGTTGGTTAATTTTGCATGGGAGATTTTTCAGATAGAGGCAAAAGCTCTCCTGGTAACAGTTGAAGAAGCAATTTGCTCCAATGCACTGGCCAATACTTGCCCCTCAAACAGCATCACTTAAAATTCTGGTAATCACATTGCTGTTCCTGGGGCCTTGGCTAGCTTGAAAAATATACACTCAGTGGCCACTTTATTAGGTACAGCTGCACACATGCTCATCAAAGCAAATATCTTATCAACCAATCATATGGCAGCAAATTAATGTACAAAAGCATGTAGACATGGTCAAGAGGTTCAGATGACCAGACCAAACATCAGGATGGGGGAGAAATGTGATCTGAATGACTTGGACTGTGGAATGACAGTTGGTGCTAGACGGGGTGGTTTGAGTATCTCAGAAACTGCTGATCTCCTGGGATTTTCACGCACATCAGTCTCTAGAGTTTACAGAGAATGATGGGAACAACAAGAAACAAGCCGCAGTTCTGTGGGCGAAAACACCTTGTTAATGAGAGCGGGCAGAAGAGCATCTCTGGACTGGCCTGTCCAGATGAAAGGTCTCGACCTGAAATGAGGATCATTCCCATTAACTCTTTAATATTGCCTGGAAGTTTCTCTCCTCACATTCCCATCAGCCCCCCAATATTTTAACACTGGGGTACTTACAGTGGCTGACTTAGAGAGCATCCCACACATCCTTGGGATGTGGGAGAAAACCAGGGCACCGAGAGGGATCTCGCACGGTCACTGGAAGAAGCAACACAGACTGCACCAAAGGCCAGGAATGAACCCAAGTTGCGGATACCATGAGACACTGGCTCTACTAACTGCAAGACTAGTGGGAATAAGCCATTTGGCCCCTCAAGCCTGCCCCAGCCATTTGGCCCCTCAAGCCTGCCCCAGCCATCCTACATGATCATGGCTAACCTATCTGAAACCTCATCTGCTCTTCTGTACCAGTTCCCCACAGCCCTCAAGTCCCTGACCCTGAAGCTTTTATCTATTTATTCTATCAATACCCCAAGCGATATCACATCTACAATCCTCCGCTACAATCCTCCACTACACGTCTGGTATTTTAACTATCCCAGATTCCAGGTTCTCCAACTGTGATAAAGGACACTTTTCCCCTTGCTTTCCTAATCACTTGTGATTTATCTGTTTGCCTCCAGTCCCATGAGCTTTTCTACCACCTTGTCCCTCATGGTCACTAATATTACAAACCCCTCTTCATCTCCTGAACCTGGCCCATCTCAAACCTCTAGGATGTTTGCTTTTCAAAAAGTCTTAAGTAGATTTAGTATCGAAGTACGTATATGTCACCATAGACTATCCTGAGATTCATCTGTTTGTGGGCATTCACAGAAGAACAAAGGATTACAATAGAATCAATGATAAACTACACACACTAACAAGCAACCAATGTGTAAAAGACCAAGTGTAAGTACAAAAAAAATACTGAGAGCATGAGTTGTAGAGTCCTTGAAAGTGAGTCCGTAGGCTGTGTACAGCGATCAATTCAGTGTTGATGTGAGTGAAGTCATTCAGACTGGTTCAGGAGCCTGATGGTTGTAGGGTAATAACCGTTCCTGAACCTGGTGATGTGAGACCCAAGGCTACTGTACCTCTGTCCCGAGCAGTAGTGAGAAGAGGGAATGGCCCATGTTCTTCACCATGAAAATTAATGCAAAGTATTGATTTCACTTATTAGCCCGTTTCTTGTTTCCTGTCTTCAATCCCCAGTCTCACTGTCTAAGGAACTCACAGTTCTCCTGGACGCCCTCTCTCTTTCTCTAAATCTGTGGAAGTCCTTGCTGGTACATTTCTCATCTCTCTCTGGTGACTTGCCATTAGCTGACGGCGCCAACCCTGACTGCGGTTATAATTCAACAGACCTCTCTCAGAACCCCCTGGATGAGGCTGGGAATCCATTCAGAGCCTTTCAGCGTTGCTCCCCTAACTGGACCCAACCCTTCCTTTGAAGAAGTGGTTAAACCAGCCACATACAGTGAAGGGTGAAGGCCTGGGATGAAGTGTTGAGCCAATTACATCAGAGTAGTGGAATACTG
The DNA here is from genome assembly GCF_048418815.1 of Hemitrygon akajei. Lineage (NCBI taxonomy): Eukaryota > Metazoa > Chordata > Chondrichthyes > Myliobatiformes > Dasyatidae > Hemitrygon > Hemitrygon akajei. The sequence goes on from NC_133126.1 coordinate 19,936,588, forward strand.
ATTGCGGTAGGAAGGCAACACATCAAACAATCCCAAGAATGAAAGGGTTATGATAACATGAAGAGTCTTTGATAACTCTGGGCTTGTACTCGCTGGAGTTTAAAAAGAATGAGGGGGGATCTCATCAAACCCACTGAACATTGAGAGGCCTAGACAGAGTGACAGGGTGGAGATACATCGCTACAAAAAGAGGTATATTCCTTCCCTCCAATGGGCTGCAGTCAATCCTGCTTAACCTGCAAACACTCCTCCCATCCCGATTAAGGTCATGGGAGCAGGTGGTGGACGATCGTATGAACAGCTGGTGTAGATCACAAGTCCTGGTAATGCAACGACTGACATCAGACAGAGTATTGACAGTGGCTGGGGTCACCCATCTTGTAAACACACCACCCAAAATAAAGGCAAACCACTTCTGCAGAAAAATTTGCCAAGAACAATCATGGTCGTGGATAGAGCAACAACGTGGCTCAGTAGACAGATAGACGACCGTGATTGTCTGCATCATACTACATGGCACATAATGATGATGATGATGAGATAGAGTGGACATGGACAGGATGTTTCCAACTATAGGAGAGTCTAGGACTAGAAGGCACAGCATCAGAACAGAAGGATGCCCCATCAGAAAGAGATGAGGAGGAATTTCTTTAGCCAGAGGATGGTTAATCTGTGGAATTCATTGCCATAAACGGCTGTGGAGGCCAAATCACTGAGTATATTTAAAGCTGAGGTTGATAGGTTCTTGATTAGTAAGGGTATCAAAAGTTACAGGGCAAGGGGGTTACAGGGAAAGGTATGATATATCAGCCATAATGATGGCAGAGCAGATTCGATGGGACAAATGGCATAATTCTGCTCCTTTGTCTTATGATCAAATGTCAGCGATAGTAAATCTGGTTCTGATTCCGATTCCTTATGTTCTCACGATATCCTAAAGCATTCAAATCGGAGTTAACAAAGCCATACGTAATTTAAACCAAAGCTGACAAGCCTCTGAAACAGGAAAACTGGGCCTTTGCTAATAAAAATTGTATAAACATATCCATCTTCCCAAAAACAAATCTTAGAGTGTTCACTGCGCAGAAATATCCCAGGGCACTTTACAAGCATCAAAGGTTTAATTACGAGGACGGATTGAACAGACTAGTGCCGTATCCCCTAGAGCAGAGATCAAGGGATGATCTAATTGAGGTGTTTAATATGATTAGAGGTTCTGGCGGGTGAGTATAGAATAACGGAGCATTGCATTAACATTCAAGCCAGGCAGGGCACTTGGGGTGAAGCCATGGAGCATTTCGTCACACGGGCAGAGGGGGAAGGGGGTTGGAAATTTCGAACTCTCCAAAACAGGAACGGAACAGGAGTAGGTCATTTGGGTCCTCAAGCCTGCCCCACCATTTAGTAAAATCAAAAAGATTAAAAAGATTTGCGTTACTTGCCACATGTACATTGAAACATGCAGTGAAATGTGCCATTTGTGTCAAATCAAATCAGCGAGAATTGTGCTGGAGGGAGCCTGTAAGTGTCGCCAACATACTTGCCCATAACCTACTAAAACTAACCCTAACCTGTAGGTCTTTGGAATGCGGGCAGAAACTGGAACACCCGGTACAAACTCTTTAGAGACAGCAGGAGGAATAGAACTCTGATCAGTTATCCCTGACGCTGTGAAGCATTGCGACACTGCCTTGCCGTCCCATCACGGCCGATCCATTACCTCGGTAACACATTCCTTCTCTAAACAGGCCACTTTTCATTTCCCTTAAAGTCTGAAAGTCCTTCCTTGACCAAGTTATTTAAACAGCGTCAGCTGATTGACAGACTTCTGTAGAGCAAGGGCATTAATGTTTGGATGCAGGGCTAGAGGACACACGTGACTGATAGGACAGGATTGAAGGGCTCAATTGCCTTCTCCTGGAGCAACAAAACAATATGCCCAAGGAAATCTACAGGTCGAGCAACATCTGTGTGAGGAAAGGAATTGTCAACGTTTCAGGTCAAAACCCTGCCTTGCGGCACAGCCGCAAAGTTCCTCCAGCAGAATATATGTTGCTCTAGGTTCTAGCATCCGCTGTCTCCTGTGCCTCATTGCCTCTTCCTGTAGCCTACTTCAAAGCAGAGTCAAGGTTTAGAATGGCCTACATAGAGTGGATGAGCAGAAGATGTTTCCAATAGTGGGGGTGTCTAAAGTCGGAGGGCACAGCCTCAGAAAAGAAGAACTTGTCCCTTTAGATCAGAGTTGAGGAGGAATTTCTTTAGCCAAAGAGGGGTGAATTTGTGGAATTCATTGCCACAGACAGCTGTGGAGGTCAAGTCATTGGGTATGCTTAAAGTAGAGTCTGATAGGTCCTTTTTATTTTATTTATTGAGATACAACATGGAATCAGCCCTTTGAGCCATACCACTCAGCCACCCACCTACCTAACTCTAGCCAAATCATAAAAACAATTTACAATGGCCTGTTGTGCTTTTGGACCGTGGGAGGAAACTGGAACACCCGAGGAAACCCACATGCACATGGGAAAAACGTACAAACTTTCTTAGAGAGGACCACAACCTTGACACAGTTTGGAGACCTGCGTGCCTTTATGACCTAGAGAGCTATGTTGGCTGGAGTCAGGGCTTTGAGCATTGGCTCTTGGAAGGGTCACCCATGCCAATCAGGTCAAAGGGTAGAGGTCAGAATAAGAGTGATCCACCAGTTCTCCAGGTTCAGGGTTCAGCTCAGGGCTAACAACTCTGACTGGTAAAACAACTGTTCCGGAATCAACAATGAAGCATCCTTCTGCATCTGAGTGGCCAAGGACAGACAGAGATGGAGGACTTCATTGATGCCCTAAACTTCAGAGGCATAACTGGCAGCATTTTTTCCTTACAGAAGATGCCGGAATTGATCTCTGATCTCCAATGCCTAGAGCTGTAACAGTGCGCTAACCGCTAGGTTACCCAATATTACTAATTACTTAATTTGTAAGGGTGTCAAAGGTTATGGGGAGAAGGCAGCAGGATGAGGTTGAGAGGGAAAATAAATCAGCCATGATCAAATGGCAGAAGAGACTCGATGGGTTGAATGGCCTAATTCTGATCCTATAGGTGTGTAGCTATTGGATGGAAGATGGTGGAGCTATCAGCATTCAAGCTGGGTGTGAAAGGTAATGTATCTGTTGGTAGCAGTTGGTTGGGGGTGGGTGTCAGGGAATCGGTGGGAGGTGGGGGCGAGAGAGAATGTTTTTGACCTTTGGGGGTGGTGTAACCACTGGTAGATGGGATGGTGGTGTGAGAGTTGGGGCATGAACTGTTAGGGGGAGGGTTGGGGATGGAGGTGATAGGCGGCTGATTGAAGGACTGGGGGACGGTGTGAGAGCTGGGAAGCGGGCGTGAAGGCTGTGGGGTGTATAAGAATTGGATGTGTGGGGTAGTGTGAGAGCTGAGTGATACGTGTGCTTGGCAGTTGGTTGGAGGATTGGTGTGGGTCTGAGGGCTGGGGGTAGGCAGGCTAAGGGTGACGGAGGGGAAGAGTTGTGGAACCTGTTGGGGAAGGAGAGAGGGCAATGAGATGGAGGGGAGAGACAGTTGGGCAGATGGTCATGGGGAGGGAGTGTGCTGTCATCTGGAATGGTGGGTGGGATGGAGCGGACAAAAACCCTTGGGCATCCAACATTACTTCTGAAAATTAGCGGGAAGATGGAATATTGGGAAGCTTTTAAAAACCTACAGAGAGCAACTAAAAGAGTCATCGGGGGGAAAAGATGAAATATGAAAGCAAGCTAGCAAACAATATCAAGGTGGATATTAAAGGGTTTTTCCAAGTATGTAAAAAATAAAAGAGAGATGAGAGTGAATATTGGACCACTAGAAAATGAGGTCGGAAAAATAATAATGGAGATAAGGAGATGGCAGATGAATTAAATAAGTATTTTACATCTGCCTTCACTGTGGAAGACACTAGCAGTGTGCCAGATGTTGAAGGGTGTGAGGGAAGAGAAGTGAGTGCAGTTACTATTACAAGAGAGAAGGTGCTCAAAAAGCTGAAAGACCTAAGGGAACATAAGTCACCCGGATCAGATGAACTGCACCCTAGGGCTCTGACAGAGAAAGTGGTAGAGATTGTGGAGGCATTAGAAATGATCTTTCAAAAATCATTGGACTCTGGCATGGTGCCAGAGAACTGGAAAACTGTAAACATCACTCCACTCTTTAAGAAAGGAGTAAGGCAGCAAAAAGAAATTATAGACCAGTTAGCCTGACCTCTGTGGTTGGGAAGATATTGGATCATCCTCAGTCGTTAAGGATGACATTATAGAACCATAGAACATTACAGCACAGAAACAGGCCTTTTGGCCCTTCTTGGCTGTGCTGAACTGTTTTTCTGCCTAGTCCCACTGACCTGCACCTGGCCCAATTCCCTCCATACACCTCTCATCCATGTACCTGTCCAAGTTTTTTCCTAAATGTTAAAAGTGAACCCGCATTTACAACTTCATCTGGCAGCTCATTCCACACTCCCACCACTCTCTGTGTGAAGAAGCCCACAATGTTCCCTTTAAATTTTACCCCCTTAACCCATGTCCTCTGGTATTTTTCTCCTCTAGCCTCAGTGGAAAAAGCCTGCTTGCATTCACTCTGTCTATACCCATCATAATTTTATATACCTCTATCAAGTCTCCCCTCATTCTTCTACACTCCAGGGAATAAAGTACTAAGTTATGGAGTAGTTGATGACACAGGACAAGATAGGACAAAGTCAGCATGGTTTCAAAGGGAAAATCTTGCCTGCCAAACCAGTTGGAATTTTTTGAAGAGATTACAAGTAGGATAGATAAAGGGGATGCAGAGGATGTTGTATATTTGGACTTTCAGAAGGCCTTTGACAAAGTGCCACACAGGAGGCTGTTTACCAAGTTAAGAGCCCATGGTATCACAGGAAAGTTACTGGCATGGTTAGAGCATTGGCTGATTGGTAGGAGGCAGTGAGTGGGAATAAAAAGATCCTTGTCTGGTTGGCTGCCAGTGACTAGTGGTGTTCTGCAGGGGTTGGCATTGGGACCACTTCTTTTTATGCTGTATATCAATTACTTAGCTTGGCAACATGACTTTGTTGCCAAGTTTGCAGATAATACAAAGATTGGTGGTGGGGCAGATAGTGTTGGGGAAACGAGGAGCCTGCAGAAGGACTTGGATAAATTAGGAGAATGGTTAAAAAAAATGGCAAATGAAAAGCAATGTTGGAAAATGCATGGTCATGCACTTTGACAGAAGAAATAAATGTGCAGACTATATTCTAAATGGGGAGAAAATCCAAAAACCTGAGATGCAAAAGGACTTGGGAGTCCTTGTGCAAATCCCCCTCATCCTAAAGGTTAACTTGCAGGTAGAGTCAGTGGTGAGGAAGGGAAAAGCAATGTTAGCATTCATTTTAAGAGGTCTAGAATACAAGAGCAGGGATGTGATACTAAGGCTTTACAAGGTATTTGGTGAGGATTCACCTTGAGTATTGTGGACAGTTTTGGACTCCTCATCAAAGAAAGGATGTGCTGACATTGGAGAGGGTTCAAAGGAGGTTCACAAGGATGATTCTGGAAATGAAAGGGTTATCATATGAGGAACATTTGATGGCTCTGGGCCTATACTCACTGGAATTCAGAAGGATGAGGGGGGTATCTCATTGAAACTTTTCGAATGTTGAAAGGCCTAGACAGAGAAGATGTAAAAAGGATGTATCCCATGGTGGGGGAGTCTAGGACAAGAGGGCACAGCCTCAGGATAGAGGGGCATCCATTTAAAACAGAGAGAATGAGAAATTTCTTTAGCCAGAGGGTGGAGAATTTGTGGAATTTATTACCACAGACAGCTGTGGAGGCCAGTACATCGGGTGTACTTAAGGCAGAGATTGATAGGTTCTTGATTGGACACAGCATCAAAGGGTATGGGGAGAAGACCGGGAGGAGGCTGAGGAGGGAAAAAAGAAACAAAAAAGAATCAGTCATGATTGAATGGCTGAGCAGACTCGATGGCCATCTGGCCTAATTCTGCTGCTACGTCTTGTGGTGTTAGGCTGGGATAGTATTCCCTGGATCCTTGAAGAATGAGGAGAGATTTGATAAAGGTTATAAATAATGAGGGGTATAGATAGAATAAATGCAAGCAGGCTTTTTGCACTGAGGTTGGGTGAGGCTAGAACTAGAGGTCATAGGTTAAGAGTGAAAGGTGAAATGTTTAAGGGTTCATGATGAGAAACGTCTTCACTCAGAGGATGGTGCAAGTGTGGAAGGAGATAACAGCAGAACTGATGGATGTGGGTTCAGTTTCAACATTTGGATATGTACATGGATTGGAGGCTATGGAGGAATATTTTCTGGGTGCAGATCGATGGGACTGGGCAGATTAATAGTACGACATGAACTAGATGGACCAAAGGGCCCGTTTCTCTGCTGTAGTGATCAATGTGTCTATGACTCTATGTCGCTGGGTGGCTGAAGATATGATGCAGCAGTGCACCAGCTGTGCTCTCACCTCCAGCAGCCAACAAAGTCATTCAATAAATGCAAGTTAATATTGCTAAGCAGAAATTACACAGAAATCAGCAGTCAGCTCGGTCCAGGAATCCCATGATTCTAGCTGAAGGAGAGTGTCAGATTTCTTTCCATTGCCTTAATCCCTCCTGTACCTAATAAAGTGGCCACCAAGTCTACATTTGTGGTCCTTAGTCCATCCACTTTAAGTTTTGATGTGTTATCCATTCAGAGATGCTCTTCTGCACACCACTGTTGTATCACGTGGTTATCTGAGTTACCGTCACCTTCCTGTCAGCTTGAGCCAGTCCGACCATTCTCCTCTAACCTCTCTCATTAATAAATCATTTTCTCCCACAGAACTGCAACTCACTGGATGTTATTTTTTTTTGCACCATTCTCTGTAAACTCTAGTAAACTGCTGTATGTGAAAATCCTGGGAGATCAGCAGTTTCTGCGATACTCAAACCTCCCTGTCTGCTACCAACAATTATTCAACCGTCAAGGTCATTGCTTCCCCATCCTGATGTTTGTGAACAACAACTGAACCTCTTGACCATGTCTGCTTGCCTTTATGCCTTGAGTTGTTGCCACATGATTGGCTGATTAGATATCGGTGTTATCATTGGGCACCACAATCACGTAGCAATTAACACAATGCTATTGCAGTTCAGGATGTTCTGGAGGTCAGAGTTCAACTCTGGCAGTCTGTGAGACGTCCCCGTGGAATGTGTGGGTTTTTCCTGTGTGCTCCCGTTTCCTCCCACAGTCTAAAGATGTACCAAATAGGTTGATCGGTCTTTGTAAATTGTCCCATTATTAAGTTAGGATTAAATTGGGGATGTCAGGGGTTCCTGGGGTGGTGTTATCGAAGGGCTGCAAGGGCCTACTCGTGCTGCTTCACTAAATAATTGACAGAATAAATTAGTGAGCAGGTGTACACCGCAAGTATCTACTCAAAGGCGGCTTTGTTTTTGGTAATTTATTTCATTGTTTGTCAAATCTTTCTGTGCACAACTGAGCTCTTGTAGTTATAACGCTGATAATTCTGTGACAGTGACATGCTTAAGGGGCAGCATGAGGTCAGAATGGGTGCTATAGGTCTAAATGTCAAGTGGCAGAATGTCTGGACACAAGTAAGTTTAACCTTGAATACTGGCTGGTTGAATGGTGTCGCAACAACAACTCTGCACTCAATGTCAAGGCCAAGGAACTGATAGCGGACTTCAGGAAGGGGAAGTCTGGAGAAGACACACCAGTCCTCATTGAGGGGTCAGCACTGGGAGTAGTGCCAAGTTCCTGCATGCCAACACATTGATGCAAACATGAAGAAGCTACCTTGGCACCTATACTTCATTAGGAGTTTGAAGAGATTTGGTGCATCAAATCTCCAGCAACTTTCTACAGATGGACCGAGGAGAGCATTTTGGCTGGTTGCATCACAGCCTGGTGTAGAGGCTCCAATGAACAGTATCGAAGGAGACTGCAGGAGGTTGTAGACAGCCAGCCCCATGATAGCCACAACCCTCTCTACTATTAAGGACATCTTCAAAAGATGATCCCTCAAAAAGGCGGCACCTATCATTAAGGACCATCATAATCTGGGACACGGCCTCTTCTACATGAAACTTTGCTGTAGAAAAGCACCATCCATTATCAGAGGCCCTCACCACCCAGGCCGTGCTCTTGTCATGTTGCTGCCAGCAGGCAGAAGGTACAAGTGCCTCAGGACTCGCACCACTGTTCAAGAACAGTTACTACCCCTCAACCCTCATGCTCTAGAAGAAAAGAGGGTAACTGTACTCTTTGTGCTTCTGGTGTTCCCACAACCGATGGTCTTATTTTAAGGACTTTTTATCTTGTTTTTTTTATACTCGTTATTTATATTTAAATTCACACAGTTTGTTGTTCATTGATCCTGTTTACAGTCACTGTTCTATAGATTTGCTAAGTATGCCCACAGGAAAAAGAATCTCTGGGTTGTATGTGGTGACTCTGGTAATAAATCTTACCTTTGACCTTTTCTATTATTACCATTGAGGAGGAGGTACAAGAGCCTTAAGATGTGCATTCAATATTTCAGAAACAGCCTTTCCCCCTCCATCTTCAGATTTCTTAATGGTCCGTAAACCCATGAACAATAATTTACTGTTGATCTTTTGCACCATATGTCTATCTATGTATCCATTTATCTAGCCTTCTATTTATTTGTTTTTCTGTTTACTTCTAACTTATAAAACATTTTGTATTGCTGTGTACTGCTGCTGCAAAGCAAATTTTACAGCAATGTCGGTGATAATAAACCTGATTCTGATTCAAACAGAAGCTTCCTCAGGTTTGTTACCTTAAGCCCAACAGCAAGAATTGCCAGGGAAATACTGTGGGTGCTAGGATCTGAAGGTAATATGATAACCTCCATCCTTGCCTCCTCCCCCCCCCCCCCACCCACTGTAAATCACTTGGCTATCAAAACACCAGCAATTATAAGCAGATTCCCCAAGCTCAGAGTACCGAGTGCTGAGCAGAGAGCTGGAATAGCCCCAGAGCGACACTATTGTGGGCCTGGGACGGATATCACACATCCACACTGAGATCTAATATTTAACCTGTTTTCAAAACCAGTGAGGCATGGAGAGAGAGGAGATGGGACACCCTTAGAACTATCAAAGACTCCCTTGTACACCAGCAGGAACACCTTCATGAACCCCATTAAACTCTATCCAAGACTCCATTAAATTACCATCAGAAACCCTGTTGAACACCATCAGAGATCACATTAAATACCATCAGAGACCCTACTGAACACCAGCAGTGATCACATTAAATACCATCAGAGGCCCTATTGAACACCATCAGAGATCACAAACTCCATAGAAACCCTGTTGAACACCATCAGAGATCACATTAAATACCATCAGAGACCCTACTGAACACCAGCAGTGATCACATTAAATACCATCAGAGGCCCCATTGAACACCATCAGAGAACACAAACTCCATAGAAACCCTGTTGAACAACACGAGACCCCATAAAATACCATCGAAGACCTACCAAACACCACAAGAAACTCCATTAAACACCAACAGAGACACATCAAACGCCATCAATGACCCCCTTAAACACCATCGGGGATTCCAGTAAATCCCATCAGAGATCCCATTAAACACTAGTCCGACTCTCTGCACTGCCCGTGAAGGAGGGCCCGCCGAAATGGAAGTGGCTTTCTCCTGTAACTGTGACACAGAGTCCCACAAGCATGCCACGCACAACATCCTCCAAAGTTCAGTTCGCCGCAAAGAGGCGCCGGACACCTCGCCGCCTGAAACGGCACTTGGGTGCCCCAAACCCGACTCTGCGAAGCCCGGACCCTTGACCCTGACGGCGGTGTGAATGTACCCGGGAAAGGCGCAGCAGCCCAGCGTGAGGAAGACACTGGACCCGTGGGAAGACACACACCCACGGGCCCAGTGACTTTATGAGGTTAACCTCCCTGGAAATGGATGCAAACGGCCGCTCGCTGACAGAACAAGTCCGCTCCCCATCCCCGCAGGTCTGTACCCGGCTCTGAAAGCGGACTCCCACAGATGCTGCGGGATCCGCTGAGTTCCTCCAGCAGCTGGGTTGTGATTCCGGATCCCAGCAGCTGTAGCCCCTCGTGTCTTTGCTGGAGGGACTCAGCTGGGTCCCGCAGCATCTGTGGAGGCGTGGTGGGTTAGAGGAACCGCAGACATTTCGGGTCGAGACCCCGCATCAGGAGTTTGTGGCTTCGAGTGTCTCGCGTCCCGGGACAGTGTTTGACCAGGGTAATGAAACGACAGCGTGTGTAACGCGACTAGACGGAACCTCCAGCAAAACACACCGAACGCCCACTCGGCGTAGACTTTCTACCGAGCTTCATTTAAAAGAACTTATTTTCAAGACTGAATGGGTTGCATTGCGTTAAAGGCACATACCTGCTTACCCGTGGCCCCGGCGTCCCGCGTGGCGCTCTCTCCCTTCTGCTGTCGTCGGTCGCCGTATTTACCCGTCGGGACACCCCTGAGAGGCGCGAACAGAGCGGCGAGGGAGACGAGGAAGAGAAGCGGGACCGACTCTCCGACGAGCCGCATCGCCTCGCCCCGGAGTGTGAGGGTCTGCGCGGCGGATTTTGGATGTCGGATTAAATTCGGGGAGGGGCGGAGGGAGGGGGGCGTCGGCGAGTCCCTCGACGGTAGGTTTCCAACGCCGAGTTTGCTTTTGGGAAATCTTCTTTGGCTCAGCCTGGCTTCCTCCTCCAGCGCAGGGTCCGGAGACGGTCCGGTAACTGACAAGACACCGCGTGTCGGTGTGCGGGGACAGAAGGTGATTCGGTCTGCGCCCTGCCACTAATACCCGCTATCCAAACCTCCTGGAGTACTTTCGCTGTCCGGGACAGGCGCTTGACTCTCGCTCCTACTCCCTCCTTCTCCGCTCAGCGCACGGATATTCTCTCCCTGGCCGTCCGTCTTCGCTCTGCCTCCGACCCGCTGATAAATAGAAGTCCAGATCAGACAGACGTCAAAGGTTTTAGTGACGTGTGGGCGGGGGAAGAAAGACTTAAATGCTTTAAGGAGCAAGAGGCGAGAGGAGAAAGGTCAAGGGGGTTAGGGAGAGTGAAGAGGCGATTATCCCTGGGGCAAGGGGAGGGCTGAGACGAGAAATGATGGTAAGATTTAAGATAAATCGGAGGAAGTCAGTCCCACCAGCAGCGTGGGAAGCGGGTGAACATATGGGACGTGGAATCAGAGACAGGGCGAAACAAAAAGAGTAGCACAAAGCAAGTGGTGAGTCGGGAGTGCGAGCGAGAGTTGGTTCAGGTGGGGTCCACAGACAGGAGGAAGCGACGGTAGAGCGGGAAGTGCGGAGCCGGTGGGGTAGAGTTCGGGCAGGAGTCGGGAGATGTGAAGCTGGTGCAGTGGGGAGGAAAAGGGGGCGGTAGTAAGGAGGGTAGGGAGAGTCAGGGACACATGTTCCCGGAATTAAAGAACAAAGGAAACCGCGGAGCGAAACGGAAATGCGATGTACAGATACGAGATGGTACACGGGTGCAAACGGGAGGGGTAAGACCGCAGCGCAGCAGAGGGAGACGGGGTGGGGTGGGGGGGAAGAGATGTCTGGATGGACACGGAAGCACAGGAGTTTAAAAAGAAAGTCGGATGAACAAACGGGGGACGGAGAGGCGAGAGCGACAGAGGTGAAGATGCCCAACTCACGGAGTTGAACTGGACGCTTTCCATCCAGTCAATAGAAAGCACCACGCGGGGCCACTACAAGGACAATGTGTAAGGAACTCCTGGGATCCAGTGTACGATGCCGTCTGGAGTTTAGTCATCGAGCGCTTAGTTCCTGATAGGGTCACCCACGGCGGTAAGGTCAAGGGGGAGGCTGCCGGCAAAGAGCGATCCTACCAATACCTCAACGGCGGAGTCGGAGGAAGGCCCCCAAATTATTTTGCACTCCATTGGACCCTGACCCCTGTAAAGGAGCGTGTGGTAGCTGCCGGTGAAGCAACCTTCCCATTTCAAACAGCCATGTTACCGGCGTTATCTATTAGAGGAATCCACCCTAACATCCTATGCGGATCCTGAACAGCCACCTCAGGTCAGGCGATAATCTTTCTCAACTCGAGTGATCACGCCGTTACACCGTGAAAGACCCCGTGGCGCTCGTTGTTAGGGGACTTCTTGTGGTCGCAGCCAACATCCACTCCTCCCCTAGGTTGGTGGAGGCTTCCTGTACGCAAAATGTCTGCCGCAGTGCCTACGTTTTAAGGCTTCAAAAGTACTTCATTGAGTCAAGTGTCCTGGTGATGGTAACAATGGAAAATGTTCTTCAAGGCTGAAGGCTGGAGGCCGAAGGACAGCATCGAAAGGTTTTGAGGGAAACAATTCATAAGCAGGCGGTGCCGAAAACTCCAGAGATACGCACACTCAAAATGCTGGAAGAACCCAGCATCAGCGGAAATGAAAATGCAATCAACAGCTCGGCCAAGAGCCTTCATCAGGACTGGAAAGGAAGCGGGCAGAAGCCAGGAAAAGAAGGTGGGGAGGGGGAGGAGGGCCAGCTAGAAGGTGGTGGATAGAAAAGGCCATTTACGTGGGGTGGGGGGTGGTGTAATGGAGTAAGTGATAGGTGGGAAAGGCTGGAGAAGGCGGCATGGGAGAGGAGAGTGCACCATGGACCCTGTACAGATTGCAGAGGAGGCGGTGTTTGCCGTTTTGATGCAGCCTGGGTCTGACACGTTGTTCCCTCGTGGGAGACAAGAGCAGAAATTGCAGGGGCTCTAGCAGAAATATTCAGATCATCCTTAGCGACAGGTGAGGCACCGGGGGATTGGGAGAAAACTAATGTTGTTCCGCTGTTTAAGAAAGCTCTGAAATAAAACAGGAAGTTATAGGCTGGTGAGCCTGCCATCAGTAGAGGGTATTCTAAGGGACTAGTATATGAGTGGACTGATCTGGGATAGTCAGCGTGGCTTCCTGCGTGGTAGGTCATCCCTAACCTATCTTATATAGATCTTAGAGGAAGTTACCAGGAAAGTCGATGAAGGCAAGGCAGTGGATGTTGTCTACATGGACTTCAGCAAGGCTTTTGACAAGGCCGTGTGGGAGGTTGGTCAAAGATTCAGTTGTTCTGCATTCAAGCTGAGGTAGTAAACTGGATTAAGCTTTGTGGGAGAGAACAGAGAGTGGTGATATATGGTTTCCTCTGACTGGAGGAGTGCCGCAGGTTTTGATGCTGGGTCCCTTGTTGTTTGTTATCTATATCAAAGTTGGATAGTAACGTGGTAAACCGGACCAGCACAGCAACCTGCGGATGACATCAAGATTGGGGGTGTAGTGGACAGTGAGGAAGACTATCAGAGCTTTCAGTGGGATCTGGACCAATGGGCTGACAAATGGCAGATGGAATTTAATGCAGACAAATGCGAGGTGTTACACTTCGGTAGGACCAGCCAACGTAGGATGTTGGCAGGACTGGAGGACCTGAGTTATAAGGAGAGATTGAATAGGTTAGGATTTTATTCCTTGGAATGTAGAAGACTGAGTGGAGATTTGATAGAGGTACACAAATTTATGAGGAGTATAGATAGGGTAAATGCAAGCAGGCTTTCCCCACTGGAGTTGAGTGGGACCACAACTAGAGGTCATCGGTTAAGGGTGAAAGGTGAAAAGTTTAAGGGGAACATGAAGGGAAACGTCTTCACTCAGAGGGTCCTGAGAGTGTAGAATGAGTTGTCAGCGCAAGTGGTGCATGCGAACTTGATTTCAATGTTTATGAGAAGTTTGGATAGGTTCATGGATGGTAGGGGTATGGAGGCTATGGTCCCAGTGCAGGTTGATGGGAATCGGCAGTTTAAATGGTTTGGCATGGACCAGATGGACCGAAGGGCCTATTTCTGTGCTGTACTTCTCTATGACAAGGGAGAAAGTGAGGGAGGAGGGGTGCTAGTGTGAGGAGACAGGCAGGTGAGGAGAAGAGACTAGGTAAGAGGAGGGCCAGAGTGGGGAATTGAAGACAGGAGGGGGGAATACCAGAAGTTGGAGAAATTAATCTTCGTGCCATGAGGTTGGAAGCGATTCATCCATGTGGAAGACAGTGCAAGGGCTGAGATGGCAGGGGTTTGAGAAACGGAAAGAGTAAAGGGGATGTAACAGGGACAACCAGCAGGGAACAAGAGGTGAAAAGTAGACAGAGGGCATTGGCAAAGGTTGTGTTTCACAACGGGGAAAATTTCAAAGTAAATGTATAATCAAAGTATGTATATGTCACCACATACTACTCTGAGATTCATTTTCTTGCAGACATTCATAGTAGAAATGAGAAATACAATAGAATTAATAAAAAAAATACAAAGACTGACAACCAATGTGCAAGCGAAGCCAAACTGTAATACGAATAATGAGTTATAGCGTCCTTGAAAGCGAGTCTACGGGATTTGGATCCAGTTCATTGTTGAGGTTACTCATGTTCAAGAGTCTGATGGTTGAAAATGTTTATACAGCGAAGAACGGGTGGGGCAACAGAGGAGTTGGACACCAAGTGGTGAACTCTACAAGGACACTGTCTGTAAGGAGTTTGTACGATCTCCCCGTGACCGCGTGGGTTTCCTCCGGGTGCTCTGGTTTCCTCCCACAGTCCAGAGGGTACCGGTTGGTAGGTTAATTGGTCATTGTAAATTGTCCCGTGATGAAGCCGGAGTAAATCGGGAGTTGTTGGGCGGCGCGGCTCCCTGCAGTATCTTAGTAGAAAATAATAGAATCGGGTTTGCGGCAACCGGGGCAAGTAGCAGTTGAGGGCCTGAAAATTGATCCCTAGGGATGGCGGTGAGGTGGGATATGAAAATGTCTGGGAGTAGGAAATGTTGTTTGTGAAAGAAACGCCTTTTTGCGTCGAAGTCAAACAAAGATAAAAGAGGGACGGTTCTATCGGGGATTTCCTAAGGGTCAGCCAGAGTGCTGATATGCATCCGGATTGGAATAAACGTGTGGGCCAGCGTGCGTGAGAGTGTGGCGGATCCTTCCGTTCACCAGGAGTGCGAAGTTAACCACAAACGCCAGGTTAAATTGCTTAGCTTAATCCGCTCGATTCTTCCTAATGCACAACTTCACTTGAGAGGGGCCAAGTGAGTGAGACACAGAGTGAGATGGTGGCGGTAGGAATGGCATCATCTGTTGTGCATTCGATTAGGATTGGTCCACTGGAGCAATGAGATCAATTGGGCGCCACCTTTTTTTCAGTGAAACAAATATGATTCAAACTACAAGGCGCGTTTAATAGCGCTATTACAACGACCCCACACACCTTTTCAATTCGCACAAAGTAGGAAACGAGACACCGATTGGCTCTCACAAACTCTCACACAGCCCCGGACAGGAACGGGCAGCTGTTTCTAGTGTTGGGTTAGGAGCTGAAAATACCTTTTTTTTTCTTTGAGCAGTTCAATTTTCTTTCAGACGCAACAGATTCTGCGGGCGCTGGGAATCTTCCGCAACAGGCACACCATGCTGGACGAACTCAGCAAGTCAGGCAGCATCTATGGAGGGGAATGTTTCGGGCCGAGACGCTTCATTAGGAATGTCCTGAAAACGTTCTGATGAAAGGTTTTCGATCTGAAACCTCAGCTGCTTTCTGTCGCCCCTCGCAGGTGCAAAACATCCAAATTTATAATTTTTATTTATGTCGTTCTTGTGAATGCTGCTTATATGATGCTCTGTGCCTGTGATGCTGTCCAGCGGAGTCCTGCCGCTAGCATTTCAAGATCAAGTTTATCGTCATTCAACAATACACACAGCTGCACGAAACGGCGTACCTCCGGGGCCAAGGTGCGAAACACAGCACACATAGTTACAATCGAATAGGTACAGTCTCTGAATAATATTAGCCCAAGTCCCCGCTGACATGATCTGAAGAAAGACGGGTTGACGTAACGAGCGAAGTGGGTGTTTATTGTACGGCAGTATAATGTTCCTGGCACAATACAACTAGCTTTTCCTTCTGCAGGACCTTTTCCCCAGGGTGGAACCGTCAAACAGAGGACGGGATATTAAGGTTGGAGAGGGGACCCGGGGGACATTTTGTTTCACCCGGATGAGTGGGAGGTGCTGGGGGTGTGTTACCAGGGGCAGTAATGGAACAGGCAGCTTTGAGATGCACGCGTAAATATTAAAGGAGTGGGGAGATATGGATTAAACACACACAGAACGCTGGAGAAGCTCAGGAGGCCAGGCGGCGTCCGTGGAAATGAATCAACAGTCGACGACCCTTCAGCAGGACTGGATTAAAAAAAGATGAGGGGTAGATTTAAAAGGTGAGGGGGGGGGGGGGGAGGGAAAAACACAAAGTGATAGGTGAAACCGGGAGGGAGAGGGAAGTAGAGAGCTGGGAAGTTGATTGGTGAGAGAGGTACCGGGCTGGAAAAGGGGAATCTAATAAGAGACGACAGAAGGCCATGGAAGAAAGGAAGTTGCGGTGAATTCTGTGCTGGACGCGGAGGCTGGTGGGGTGGTAGGTGAGGACAAGAGGAACCTGATGGGGTGAGGGCAGACATGCGCGAAATGAAAGAGACGCGGCTGAGGGCAGAGTTGATGGTGCAGGAAGGGAAGCCCCCTTCTTTTAAGAAGCACAAGCCTGGAACGGAAAGTCTCATCCTGAGAGCAGATGCGGCGGAGACGGAGGAATTGTGAGAAGGGGATGGCATTTTTACAAGTAACAGGGTGGGAAGTGCATAGTCGGTAACTTCCGCCACCTCCAACGGGAGCCCACCACCATATCTTCCCCAGCCCCAACATTTTCTGCTGGGATCGCTCCCTATGTGACTCCCTTGTCCATTCGTCCCTCCCCACCGATCTCCCTCCTGGCACTTATCCTTGCGAGCGGAACAAGAGCTACACCTGTCCCTACACCTCCTACCTCACCACCATTCAGGGCCCCAAACAGTCCTTCCAGGTGAGGCGACGCTTCACCTGTGAGTCTGTTGGGATTATAACTGTAGCATTGCCGAGCACCTGCGCTCCGACCGCCAGAAAAAGCCGGATCTCCCAGTGACCACCCTTTTTAACTCCACTTCACATTCCCATTCCGACATGTCTATCCATAGCCTCCTCTACTGTCGCGATGAGGCCACATTGAGATTGGAGGAGCAACACCTCACATTCCGTCTGGGTAGCCTCCAACCTGATGGCATGAACATCGATTTCTCAAACTTCCGGTAATGGCCCCCGCCCCTTCATCATTCCCCATCCCCTTTTCCCTCCCTCACCTTATCTCCTTGCCTACCCATCACCTCCCTCTGGTGCTCCCTCCCCCTTTTCTTTCTTCCATGGCCTTCTGTCCTCTCCTGTCAGATTCCCCCTTCTCCAGCCCCTGTATCTCTCTCACCAATCAACTTCAACCCTCCTTCCCAGTTTCACCGGTCACCTTGTGTTTCTTCCTCCCCTCGACTCATCTTTTTTTTCCTCCAGTCCCGCTGAAAGGTCTCGGTCCGAAATATCGACTGCTTACTCTTTTCCGTAGATGCTGCCTGAGTTCCTCCGGCATTGTTGTGTGTGCGTGTCGCTTTGATTTCCCGCCTCTGCAGACTTTCTCTTGTCTGTGTGAGGGATATGGATGGAACACGGGAGGAAGACATTTAATATAAATTGACACTAAGATCGGCACATTTACCCTTTCACTCGCACTATTTGTCTTCTTTCGCACGTTGGTGTATAATTTTTCATAAATTCTATTGTATTTCTTTATTTTTCCTGTGCATGCCTGTAAGAAAATGTATCTCGTGGTGACATGTACGTACTTTGATAATACACTTTACTACGGACATTGTCCAGTGCTGCGCTGTTCTGTGATTTATCTTTCGTTTCTGCTACAGAGTCCAGCGACTGCCGTTCTGTTTCTTTCAGAGAACACGCGTGGGGCGGTAGTTTAATGTACCGCCGCGTTTTGTTACAGCTAAACCTCGATGTGCTCAAGGAGCGGACCGCCGGCTGCAATGGCCGCTCTAGAGGGGACCCCGCTCTACTCGCTTTACACTTATGACTGCGTGGCTAAGTCTGCTGACGGCAACACCGCCGTGGGCCGAATCAAAGGTGATGATAAATCAGCATGTAGGAGGGAGATTGAAAATCTGTCCGAATGGTGTCATAACAACAAGCTCTCACTCAAGGTCAGCGAGACCAGGAAATTGATGATAGACTTGAGGAGGAAGCTGGAGATCCACGAGCCAGTCCTCATCGGAGG
Organism: Hemitrygon akajei; assembly: GCF_048418815.1. NCBI lineage: Eukaryota > Metazoa > Chordata > Chondrichthyes > Myliobatiformes > Dasyatidae > Hemitrygon > Hemitrygon akajei. Next base: position 19,954,858 of record NC_133126.1, read on the forward strand.
AGCAGAGGTGGGGAGGGTCAACAACTTTAAATTCCTATGTGTTACTATCTCAGAGGGCCCTTCCTGAGTCCGGCCCGTAATTGCGAAGAAAGCACGGCAGCGCCCCTACTTCCTTAAGAGTTTGCGGAGATTCGGCATGACATCTAAAACTTTAACACGTCTAAAGATGTGCAACGGAGAGTGCACTGACTGGCTGCATCATAGTCTGTCATGGAAAAACCAATGCCCTTGAACGGAAAATCCAACAAAGAGGTAGTGGATATAGCCTGTTCATCACGGGTAAAGCCCTCCGACCCATTGAGAAGATCTACATGGAAAGCAGCATCCACCCATCCATCATCAGGGATCCCCAGCACATGCTCTCCTCTCGCTCGCTGCTGCCATCAAAGAGAAGGTACAAGAGCCTCAGGACTCACACCACCAGGTTCAGGAACGGTTTCTGCCATTCAACCATCAGGCTCTTGAACAGAAGAGGATAACTTCACTTGCCCATCATTAAAGTGTTCTCACAACCAAAGGGTTATCTTTCAAGGGCTCTTCATCTCACGTTCTCTATATTCACTGTTTATTTATTTATACTATTGTTTCTTATTTTTGCATTTGCACGGTTTGTTGTCTTCTGCACTCTGATTGAACGCCCAGGTTGGGTGTCTGTGGTTTTACTGGTTCTGTTATAGTTTCTAGTCTATAGATTTGTTGAGTATGCCCACAGGAAAATGGATCTCAGGGTTATTTATGGTGACATATATGTACTTTGATAATAACATTTACTTTTGAACTGTCTCTCGGGCCCATGCACGTAATTCCTGCCGTGTGGATCTCAGCCTTCTGCTCGTGTTAAAACACAAAGGGACGGGCGGGCCATGGTCAGAGCAAATGTCCTCACTGGGCCCAGATAGAGGACGGGTCAGGAAAACGAGCACGCCTACATTGAGAACGGTTTGATCCCAGGACCAGGTAGGGGATGGGGACAGGAACATCATTCTGGATCTGCTGATGTTCACACGGTGACCAAACTTGGAGTTCACCCGGGAAAACAAACGCGGTAACGACGCGCGCTGTCTGCGCAAAGCAGAGTAAAACGCACAGAATGCTGAAGAAATTCAGCAGGTCAGGCAGAGTCTATGGAGAGGAATAAACAGTCGACGTTTTGGACCGAGCCCCTTCATTAGGACTGAAAAGGAAGGGTGAAGAAGCAAGAATAAGAAGGTTCCAGCTTCTGCAGAATCTCTTGTGTTTATTACGATTTGCTGCGCCAACTAGGCCGTTGGCTTGGGGAAGCGATTGTACCTTTCCGTCTTCAAATCAATTGCGTTTCATTAAAGACAGAAAACTAAATGAAAATCATAATTTGCAGATATTTATCCAAATGAAGAGTCTAGACCTGAAAAGTAGACTGTCAACTTCCCGGGGATGTCGTCCAGCACTGTAGCATCTACAGAACCTTTTGTATTGTCGAGTTCCTCCGGCTATAGTTTTAAACTCCAGATTCCACATCCGTAGGTCTACCGTGTCTATACCCACTTGTACCCGGTGCATAGCCCTCCTCCCATTCTTGTACCAATCCAAATCTCTTTTGAATGTTGAGCCCGTTCTCCCTATGTTCCCTTTGAACATTTCACCTTTCACCCTTAACCCACGACCTCTAGTCTCACCTAATCTCAGTGGAATGTAAACCTACCTCTACCCTTAGAATTTTGTGCAAGCAATAAAGAGATCGACGAAGGTGGGATTCGAACCCACGCGTGCAGAGCACAATGGATTAGCAGTCCATCGCCTTAACCACTCGGCCACCTCGTCACATACCCACCAACTGAAGAGTTTGTCTGGACCATTCTAGAGCTAAATCCGATCGACCTGCGGGGTAAAGTAACGTTACCAAAAAAGAAAACATCGAAGAGGAAGAGAGAGGAGTTGAGTGGATTATAGAACAGGCGAGGTAGTCACTGGCGGACCTTCTCAGATGGAAAGGAGCCGTATTCAGAACCCGAACGAGCTCGCTCCAAGGGTCCTGCTCTTTCGTAGTAGGTATGCGCAGGAAGAAGCAATTGAGGCACTTGAGTGGTACCAGCTGGAAAACTGACAGATGGAATTTAATGCCGACGAGTGTGAGGTGTTACATTTTGGTAGGACAAACTAGGGCACTGAGGAATGTGGTAGAACAGAGGGATTTAAAAATACAGATCCATAATTCGCTGCAAGTAGCGTCACAGGTAGATGGGGTCCTAAAGAGAGCTTTTGGCACATTGGCCGTCACAAATCAATGAATGTGTAGAGGACAGGAGATGAGATTTATGTCGAAGTTGTATAAGACCCAATTTGAATCATTGTGTGCAGTTTTGATCACCCACCTAGAGGAAAAATGCCAATAACATTAAAAAAAAAGAGCAAAGAGCATTTACAAGAATGGTGCCAGGTCTTGAGATAAGAAAGGTTGAATAGGTTGGGACTTTATTCCCTGGAGTGTAGAAGAATGCGGGGAGATTTGATCGATTTCAACATTTAAGAGAAATTTGGAATAGGTACATGGATGGGCGAAGTATGAGGGACTATGGGCTGGGAGCAGGTCGATGGGACTAAACAGATTAATAGCTCGGCATACTTCTGTCTATAAAATGCTCTATGACTATCGGGAGACTCAAAGGAATTTACCCCTAAACCAAGAGAAAAGCTGTAGATGCTGGAAATCCAAGCAACACATGCAAATTGCTGGAGGAATTCAGCAGGCCAGGCAGCATCCGTGGAAAAAGAGGACAGTCGATGTTTCGGGCCGATAATTTTGTGTGTTTTACCCCTAAACCAACCCTCTTTCTTCATTATCAAGCGATTTAGCACGGACCAGATGGGCTGGTTTACGTGCAGTGTTCTTTTATGACTCTCCTGCATTTCACCACCTCGTCTGAGTAAGCATGATAGAGTAGTGGTTAGTGCAAACGCTTTACAAGCGCCAATGAGAGGGAGTTCGATACCCGCCGCTATCTGTAACAATTTCGGTTCTCTCCCACATTTTAAGGACTTGCAAGTTCGGGTATATTTGACAAATACAGCTAATCTTTTAACTTTCATAACGAGGTCAGGGTCACTCGTGAATCTGTAACCCACAATGCAAACGACACACACAAAATTCGGGAGGAATTCAAAGCCAGGTAGCATCTATGAAAAAGAGTGAACAGTCGGCGTCTCGGACCGACACTCATCCACAGAAGCTGCCTGGCCTGCTGAGTTCCTCCGGCACTTTGCGTGTGTTGCTTGAACTTCCAGCACCTGCAGATTTTCTCTTGTTTGTGATAGGACCCACAATCTGAACTTCGTGGAACTGGAAGCCTTCACCCCCCCGAACTATCGCTGTTATCACACAGAGTGCTGGAGGAACTCCGCAGAGCAGGCATGGAGCGGAAGAAATGGCCAGGCGGCGACGCGTGATCGTCAGCTTTGCGCTAACCCGCCGTGTTTTAGAGTCGGACGCCCCCCCCCCCTCCCATAGTTAATTATCACCACCAGCACCCATATCACGAGCAGTAGTGCATATACATACCAGTCCCAACTACAGGAAACCCTAACTCTCCTTTCTTTCCCCATCTCTTCATTCAGCTTTAAGGGAACATCCGCCTCTACCACGGCTCTTGTTAATAAATTCGCTTACTCAAAACGCGAGCGAGCAAGTAAACATTTATTGCAAGATTAGACGACCATGCACCGACAGCACCGTGGGCACAGCCACACCTCACGCAGGGCAGCTCACCAGGGAGGGGCAATTAAATTCTGGCCAAGCCTGTGAAAGACATCTCTTTAATGATCATATAACATTACAGCACAGCACAGGGTCTTCGATTGTTCCAAACTTAAGACCCATCTCACCCTTCCCTTCTACATAGCCCTCCCATTCTCTATCATCCATGTGCCATCTAAGGGTCTACCACTATCCTTGGCAAGGTGTTCCAGGTACTCACCACTCTCTATGTGGGGAAAAAAACTACCAGTCTCATACACCCCACCCTGTACATTCCATCAATCAGCTTAAAATTATGTCCCCTCCTATTAGCTATTTCTGCCCTGGAAAAGGTCTCTGGCTGTCTGCCCCAACTTTGCCTCTTCATACCGTACACCTATTATCCTCCTTTGCTCCATTGACAAAAACTTTCTTCATAAGTCATGCTCTCTCATCCAGGCAGCTTCCTAGTGTATCTCTGTACCTCTCTTAAACTTCCACATCCTTCCTGTAATGAGGCAACCTGAACTGAACACACACAATATTCCAAGCATGGTCTAAACTACAAAGAAAGAAGATCTCACACATCATGGGCTAGAATGGTTACCTGCAGAGAATGGCAGGTTTGACTTTTCTTTTGGATATGTGGAGAATTAGTGGCAGGAAGGAGATTTACCCCAAGGTGTTGTTTTCCTTGTGGATTAAGTTGTGCGATGAGACCATTGTGGGAGTGCAGACGGGCCTGGGCAGTAAGTGAGATGGTGCAGTCAGAAGACTATAAGACAAAGCAACAGAGAAGTCGGCCATTCGGCCCATCGAGTCTGCTCCGCCATTTCATCATGAGCTGATCCAATCTCCCCTTTAGTTCCACTCCCCCGCCTTCTCACCATAACCTTTGATGCCCTGACTACTCAGATACCTATCAATCTCTGCCTTAAATACACCCAATGACTTGGCCTCCACTGCCGCCCGTGGCAACAAATTCCACAGATTCACCACCCTCTGGCTAAAATTTTTTTTCGCATCTCTGTTCTGAATGGGCACCCTGCAATCCTCAAGTCATGTCCTCTTGTACTAGACTCCCTCACCATGGGAAACAACTTTGCCACATCCACTCTGTCCATGCCTTCCAACATTCGAAATATTTCTATGAGGTCCCCCCCCCCCATTCTTCTAAACTCCAAGGCATACAGTCCAAGAGTGGTCAAATGTTCCTCATGTTAACCCTCTCATTCCCAGAATCATTCTAGTGAATCTTCTCTGAACCCTCTCCAATGTCAGCACATCCCTTCTTAAATAAGGAGCCCAAAACTGCACACAGTATTCCAATTGAGGTCTTACCAGTGCTTTATAGAGCCTTAACATCACATCCCTGCTCCTATACTCAATTCCTCTGGAAATGAATGCCAACTTGCCTTCTTCACCACCGACTCAACCTGGAGGTTAACCTTAAGGGTATCCTGCATGAGGACTCCCAAGTCCTGTTGCATCTCAGAACTTTGAATTCTCTCTCCATTTAAATAAGTCTGCCCATTTATTTCTTCTACCAAAGTGCATGACCGTACACTATCCGACATTGTAATTCATTTGCCACTTCTTTGCCCATTTACCCAATCTATCTAAGTCTCTCTGCAGACTGTTTCATCAGCACTACCAGCCCCTCCACCTATCTTTGTATCATCAGCAAACTTAGCCACAAAGCCATCTATTCCATAATCCAAATCGTTGATATACAACGTAAAAAGAAGCGGTCCCAACACGGACCCCTGTGGAACACCACTGGTAACCGGCAGCCAACCAGAATGGGATCCCTTTATTCCCACTCTGTTTCCTGCCAATCAACCAACGCTCTATCCACGTATGTAATTTTCCCGTAATTCCATGGGCTCTTATCTTGTTTAGCAAGATCACCACTTACACCTAACGCCCATGTGCTCCACAGCGCATCCCCAAGCTTCCCAATGCCACATCTCTACTTTATGCGGTCACGGGCTGGAGAGCCCTCGCAGTGAATATGGTTACCCTAAAACGTTCTCAGGTTGGAACTCAATTTTCTGTGGCCCATAGAATAGCACAGTACAGGAACAGGCCCACAATGTCTCTGTCTTTGCCTTCACATAGTCTATAACCTTCCATTTCCCACATGTTCTTTTCTCTATCTAAAAACCCTTTAAATATCAGCATCATATCTGGTGCCACCACCATCAATCCTGGGCCTGGATTTCATACATCTACCACTATTCTCTGATTCTACCCACCAAGCACCCCCAAACCCTTCTATTTTCTACAAGGCACAACTCATAAATGTGATTAGATACATTAGGGGCCTAAATAAGACCAAAAGACTTAGGGGCAGAATCAGGCCATTCGATCATGGCTGATTTACATTCCCTCTCAACTCTCTGCTGCCTTCTCCCTGTAACATTTGCTGCCTTTACTAATCAGGAACCCAATATATCCGAAGACTGCATAGCCATCTGTGAATTCCAGGCTCTCCACTCTCTGGCTAAAGAAATTCCTCCTCATCTCTATTCGAAAAGGATGTCCTTGTATTCTGAATCTGTGGCCTCTGGTCCTAGACTCTCCCATTACTGGAAACATCCTCTCCATGTCCACTAACTTGGCCTTTCAATATTCAGTGAGTTTTAATGGGATCTCCCCCTCCTGGGTCCATCGAGTACAGGCCCAAACATGCCTCATGCATTAACCCTTTTCTTCCCTGGCAAGTCTTCTGAATTCTCTCTTCAATGCCAGCAATCCTCCTTTCTTAGATATGAGCCCAAAACTGCTCACAGTATGTACAGCACCAACAGCATTCAGGAAGGCAGACATCATTTAGAACATTTGTATTGCATCCAAATCTTTAAATGTTCATCTCCCACCATTTTGAGCACTAGCAAATCAATCTATGAAATGCCCACCAGATGGCATCCACAAAGTGACAATATCCAGCACCAAGGAGGGACAGCAAGGGCAAGGGAAAGCTAACCTCCCTCCGAGTTGCACACTGTCACAAAAATTCTTTCACCACTACCGCTTCCAAAGTCCGGAACTGCCTACCCAGAGCACTGTGAGAGCACTTTTAGAAGGTCAGGCTAGCGAGTGGTTGGAGGGGAAGTGCCAATGGATCATCAGAACCCTTTCGAAAGGTAACTGGCACAATAAATTAGGCCTTCCTACAATTGACCAGACCCTGAAAATTAGAGGTTTGAGCTCTTAAGTTTAAAAAAATACTCACTCTAGTCACTTGGTATTGCATTGGTTTATTATTGTCTAACGTACCAAGATACAGTGAAAAGCTTGTCCTGCATACAGATCAAATCATTACACACTGTGTTGAGGTAGAATAAACTAAATAAACAGCAATGCAGAATAAAGTGTAAAAGCTACCAAAAATGTGCAGTGCAGGATCACAAGAATGAAGTGCAAGATCATAACGAGGTAGATTGTGAGTCCAAGAGTCCATCTTATCGTACAAGTTCCATTCAAGAATCTGATGAATGGCATAGAAGCCATCCTTGAGCCTGGTGGAATGTGCTTTCAGGCCTGATGAGGGGGGGGGGGGGAGAAGAGAGAATGTCTAGGGAGGGTGGGGTCTTTGATTATGCTGGCCGCTTTTGTGAGTTAGCGAGAAGTATGGTCCATGGAAAGGAGGCTGGTTCATGTTGGTCCGAGCTTATAGCTTCTTTTATGTTGCGATCTCAAACTCACTAAGAGCTCTATCAAGAACATTTGTAACTGAATGTCACATGAATGAATGTCCAAATGAAAGAGAAAACCCTCCAGCCCTTTGACAATATTTAAATCTGTTCGTGGCAGATGCTTACCTCAACTCTTTGCATCTCCCATTGGTACACTGGAGCACATTAGGCAGGAAGATCAGCCCTCGAAGATCTTCCTGACGATGTTGCCCTCAAAGGCTGCAGATTGAGGCTTCCAGCAATAAGCTCAAAGTTACAGATGGTAGAAATGGACCTGGAAGCAGTGCTGTCAATAAATTGGGTTGAGCGACAACAAATTCATGAACTGTTTTTAATTCCCTTGGGTCGCTACATAAATACTTAGCTACAAAGTTAGCTTCAAGCTTGATTCTAAAGGCATTCAAGTTATGAAGATAGAGTAATCATGTGAATGCCCTGCTTTGGGCAACTGGGATGTGACAGCAACAAATTGTTGCTACTTCCTTGTGTTTGCAGGAGCAGAGGTGGGAGGAAAAAAAATCAGCCCACACACAGTTCTGTGAACCTCTGTGGAATAAATAGAGCCTTCATGAGGTTCGATGGAACTTGACTGCTTGAAAAAATTGTAAACAGAAGACAGAAGTCAACAGCCCGATTAACTATAGTCCAAGGTGGTCACAGAGCAATGTGTGAACTCAGATCTCAACAACGTACAGACTACTTGCCACTTCCAAACAACATAAGTATGCAATCAAAGCAAAAAAAAACCAAATTATTTTCATGATGTGCACGTTGTTGAGAAAGACCAACATTTATTTAGCATTCATTTCAAGAGTACTAGAAAATAAAAGCAAGGATGTAATGCTGAAGCTTTAAGAGGCACTGGTTAGACCACACTCAGAGTAATGAGAGCAATTTTGAGTCCCTTATCTAAGAAACAACATGCTGCTATTGGATGTTGAACTGGGAACGAAAGGGTTAACATACGAAGAGCTTTTGATAGCTCTGGGCTTTATAAAAATGGGGTAGGGGAGCATCTCATTGAAACCTTATCAAATATTGAAGGCCTAGATGGAGTGGACGTGGAGAGGACATTTCCATTAGTGAGGGAGTCCAAGACCAGAGGGCACAGCTTCAGAATACATGGATGGCCCTTCAGAACAGACTGAGGATGATATTAGCCAGAGGGTGGTGAATCTGTGAAATTCATTGCCACAGGCAGCTGTGGAGGCCAAGTCATTGGGTATATTTAAAGCAGAGGATGATAGATTCTTGATTAGTAAGAGTGTTAAAGGTTATGAGGAGAAGGCAGGAGACTGGGGTGGAGAGGGATCAGATCAGCCCAGCCATGATGGAATGGGAGTGCAGACATGATCTGATGGCCTGATTTCACTCCCATGTCTTATGGTTATTATTATCTTTATCATCTATTGCAGTAAAATGCAATTACATTTTCCTTAGGGATAAAGAAATTCAAGAAAAATCTCCCGTGAACTTGAACCCGGACATCATCTCACCATAGGAATGTGAAATCAAGGAGCTATTAATGTCTTGTCATGAGGCATTTGAGCCCAGTATTCATTGATCTTGCATGTGCACAAGCAAATTTCAAAAATCAACAGGAGGATTTTACACCATCCGGGAATGCAATGAAGCATTTCCATTAATGGGATTATGTACCACAATAACTATTTAATCTACATGCATTTTAATGAAATTACTGGCATATTTCACGAGCACTGAAGTTTATATAGTTCTGCAATTGTAATGGATCTGAGCCATAAAGAACTTGCTAGGATCACAGAATCCCTTTGGTGGACTGTTTACATGAAAACCATTTTAATAGCATTCAGAGATAGTTCCACATTTCAATCTCACTATTCCATATATACACACACAGAATAAACACTTGCAATGCAGTAAAACTCAATACCTGCTCTGCTACGGTTTTAAGTGTTTACAGAATTTATAAACACCCCTTTAATATATCTTTCAACCATGCCAATGACAATATAGTCAGATATTTACTTATGAAAGTTTCACTAAGAGTGCTTGTGTAATATTTGATTCACACAGTTCACCCAGGCCTTCGGAGAATCACAGCATGGTTATGGTTATGTTATTAACACCATGAGAAACTCTGCAGATGCTAGAAATCCAAATCAACTCTCACACACAAAATGCTGGAGGAACTCAGCAGGTCAGGCAGCCTCTATGGAAATGAACAGTGAACGTTTCAGGCTGAGACCCTTCCTCTGTCCGAAACGTAGACTACTTGTTCATTTTCATGGATGCTACCTGATCCCCAGCACTGTGTGTGTGTGCCTGCATGGCTTTGGATTTATTATTACCAGGTCTAATGTTTACTCTTTCAGTGCATGCAAATAAGGAGTTTCGTTGCACCCTAGTGAATATGACGATAAATTTTATTTAATTAGGTGGTAGCTATTTGCCCATTGATTTTCACCTGTTGGCAGAGAAATCCCCTGCAGCTCCACTTGGAACATAGAACAGCACATTACAGGCCCTTTGGCCCACAACGTTGTGCCGACCCTTAAACCCTGCCTCCCATATATACCCCCACCTTAAATTCCTCCATATACCCGTCTAGTAGTCTCTTAAACTTCGCTAGTGTATCTGACTCCACCACAGACTCAGGCAGTGCATTCCATGCACCTATCCCCCTTGAACTTCCCACCCCTTACATTAAAGCCATGTCCTCTTGTATTGAGCAGTGGTGCCCTGGGGAAGAGGTGCTGGCTGTCCATTCTATCTATTCCTCTTAATATCTTGTATACCTCTATCATGTCACTTAGAAACCAGGAAGATGAACTGGCAAGAGGTGACTAGAAGGTGCTTGTTTATATCAGCGCACTTAAAAAAAATTAAAAACACTGCGCTTCACCTTTAAGGGGAATCTATCAGAAAGTGCAGAAATGTGATGTCAGGCTGCAGAGAGGAGAATGAGTGTTTCAAAATGATCATTTAACAACTTAAATCCAGACCCAGGGAAGAAAGGGTGAAGCTGAAGGAAATATTTTGGTTGGATGGGGTGCACAAAAACAAAATCAGTGATATCTAATGAGTCATATGGATGGTCTAACCAAGTATTAAAATACTCACGACAAAGCAGGGCATCTTAGTATGTTATACAGTGCATGACCCAACTACTTTAACCATACACTGCCCCAGAAATTTGATGCAAAAACTGCGTTAAATGGCAGCATGTGCCAAGTGTAGAAATTTACCATTTAAAAATGCTATTTATTGATGAAAGATTCCAAGGCAATATCAATATTACAAAGTACCTTGATGAAATAGAACACTGTGATACTGAGGGACCACAATGGAATTGTGAATCTGTGAAATTCGTTGCCACAAACACAGAAGAGGGGCATCCTTTTAGAATGGAGATAAGGTGGCATTCTTTTAGCTAGAAAATGGTGAATCTGTGGAATTTATTGCCACAGATGCCTGTGAAGGCCAAGTCATTGGGTATATTTGAAGTGGAGGTTGATAGGTTCTTGATTAGTGAGGATAAAGGTTACAGGGAGAAGGCAGGTGAATGGGATTGAGGGGGATAATAAATCAGCCATGATGGAATGTTGGAGCAAACTCACTGGGCCAAGTGGCCTGACTCTGCACCCATGTCCATGGTCTTATGGGAAAGTACTTCAGCAGAGTACAATCTATCATGACTAATGACACACCGACCCAAAAATATACTAAAAGTTTTTATTCAGAACATATTACAATTCTCAGTTAATTTTAATGCAGTTATTGATTCTCCAGTGTCAATAATATAATGCATGTTAAAACAATGCATGAATAAAGTACACTTTCATAAACCAATGATGTTTGCAAAATCATGTTCAAGTTAAAAGGTGGATTAGATTTCAATACAAACATTACTGTACTTAGAGTCCTGTCAAAAAAGTACACATATAACATCTTGTACAAAAAGGCAGGTTACAGGAAGCAACAATTAGTGATCAATCCTTGCATCCACAGCACTGCAGTTTGATATTTCTGTTAGAACCAAGATTATTTGAATCAGAAACCAAGAAAATGAACTGTCTGATTGCTGGAATGCGCATCTGTCGCAGCTAAAGGAACCTTCACTTCCATTCTCTATTGCTGCTCACAATTAGTGTTTCATACAGCTCCACAAATTGGGATTTCTAGTCCTTTGACATAATTTAGAGACTTCCAAAAATCAACAAGTCGCTCAATTCAAAATGAATTTATTAACTGAGGAAAACAATCCCACTGATTTGTGAACATTTCACAAGAATTGCAAATGTTTATTGCAATTTAAATTATGAGCTCAATTGTCTTTCAAGTTTCAGAAACACACTCCTTACTCAGGGAACTGCACACTGAAAACTGCAAGTTAAAAATTTAGTCTTGATAACAACAATCATACAAAACCAGTTTTTCAGATATCAGGATGCCACACAGCATTCAGTATTACATTTGGATTACTTTTTTAAAAATGCTTCAATTTTAAAAAGTTCAAGTTTGCATGGTGGCATTTCTTCTGTAGATTGCATGATATGACCCTGTTTCAAGAGGACCCTTACTACATTGCTAAAAGGGAACAAAGATAATCACAAATGCATGGATTAATGAATCAAGGAAAGATTCTGGACATCAAGTCAGTAAATTGGAACTGAAAAGTCACATGAATTAATCCATAAAATTGCCTTGCTGCTTAAATTTCTGTATAATGCATTTCGGGTTCCTTAAGGAATATTCACTTGCTTTACTTTAGCAACATAGGAACGCACTTTAAAGCTGGCCACTTGTGATGAAACTTGCATAAGTTACAGTACTTAAAGCCGTTCCTTAAAGTCAATGTTAAACTGGGCAACATGTTTTTTTAAATGCCAGGGCAGAACACCACATGTTATATGGGACAACAAATCAATCAACACATTCAAGCTTCTCTTTTCCTCCCCCACCAACCCCACAGCTAAATCCTGCAGTTCCCATCCTAAAATCATTTTAACCTCAACATTTTAACAAGAGATACATTTGTTAACTAGCACCTCTGCTTTATAACATTATATCACTCTGCAGTACCTGGACTGGCCCTCTTAATAAAAACAAAAGCAGCACTTGGTCTCAGGAGAAGTCCTTCACTGCCCAAAGTGTACAAACTTGATCATGCAAACAGCCCAGGAAGCCTTACAAACTGCTGCCAAAAAGTTATTAACATAAATGATCTAACTCATTTGTGAAACAACAGCTTGTTACAAGAATAATCTACTTTTGTTGCAAATGTGCAAAGTTACAAATGAATAATATTTTGAAACTGAATTAGAAGTTTAACTTTCATAGCTTCAGTCATACCCAAAGACCAGTGTACATATATATTTTATATAAATGTCTTAATTATTATGTGCTGCACTCCCATGAACACCTCAGCCATTACCATTCCTAGGTGGAGATGGTGGACGTGCAACTTCTCAGTTACTGGTAGCTTCATGAGTTGAACTTGCACCATTTTTCTCCTCCTGTTTCATTACAGCTTGGCTGAGATTGGGAGCACACTCTCTATAAATGCACCTTCAGGAAATAAAAGGCGTCTTTAACAGAAAAGAACCCTTGCACACACAGAAAACGAGAGAACGTACAGAAGACCACCATTTATATTACTTAAATTCCAACAGTTTAAACCCCTTGCAAAATAACTGACATTTTCCACTGAGGACAAGTAATTGCATTTTCTTTAAACATAGCAATATTAAAAGATTTATTTACTATATAAAAGGTCTGCATAGCTTTAATTGCCATGTGCTTGTATAAGGGTCTCTGTACGGTCTTTTACAACTGCCTTAACCATCAGTTGGAATCAGTACAACTACTGACTTGTCTCAAATTGGCAGCACCCTGATCATACAGCTAAAAATAACTAAACTCGCAAGCTTAACGTTTACATAGAACAAGGATGGGGAAAGATTTACAGGCTTAAAATCAAAGCTAAACCGATGATCGTGATAAATTTTGGATGTACAAGTATAATAAAAGCTTACATTTACGAAACACTTCATGAAATCACAAAGAATAATTTGCATGTTAAGGAATCAAATGGCCTACAGGTTTAATAATATTGAAGGTTTCTTCTATTACATGGGCTTATATAATATAGCAATACTGAAACCCTCTTCTCAACCTCCAAGACCACCATCCTTCACATTATTACCGAGGGAGACCAATTCCCAGGATCAGCATACACTGGGGGACAGCGCAACAAATGTAATCACCGAACAAAGCACAAAATGAGTGCTGTCAGGAGATATTCCTTTCAGTTGCTCATGGAACTTACGACACCACCTGAATATGATCCGTTTAAATGTGTTCTCCTGGACTGGCATATTGGTTGTCTGAATATCTACCTGGAAAGCAAACATTACTTCCCATTCGATCTGATCAGTATTTTCAAAAGTTATGATATAGATTTGAAGGCAACTCCTCCAATACTGAATGTGTATTCCACATTTAGTGCAAAAGTAGTTACTTTTTGAAGCTACAATATACAGAGTGCTCAGATGTTTACTGATACACTGATATTGACCCGAGCCTTAAAAACCTGAAGGAAATACTGGCAAGCTTACACTACATAGTAACAGCCTACCCCAAGGTACACTCAAATATCATTTAACAGATAGTTACAGAATTAATAAACAAACGGACTAAGCAGAAATCTTTATACAAATCAGAACAAATAAGATTTCTGAATCTTTAAGTGGAATTTACGTTTTAGCTTGATTTTCCTTCAATAGGTGGTATAGAGCATTCATCTGAGAATCCCATATTCCTCCTCTTAGCTGGTAGGAGGGAAGCAAAATTGAAGTCCACCATGGCCATCCTTCATGGCAATATAAAGGACAGCTCACTAAAAAGGGAGTAGGGAGAACTGACAGAGACAAGTACACGACTTGAGATGTAGTCAGGGAAGGGTGGAATTTAGGACATTTACAGAATAAGTCTCTAGCTTTGAACTGTTCTGGACAGCTTCTTAAGATGGTACTTAGCTTGTAACAGAAGCTTAGTCCTGAAATGGATAAAGTCCATAATTCAAAGGCCCAATATCTAGAACTTCACACTCTTCTAGTAAAGGAGAAAAGGAAATGCATGTGGAACATTAACCTTAAGTTTACAAGAACATAATTATGTAGTTTGTAATGTAAACATTAATCTAGAATCATGTAGAAACAAAAAGGCACATTTAGAATATACATTCACATACAAACTGCCTGAATGGCAATCCATTAAATACAGCTCAAGACAGGAAATGAACTTAAGCAATATGTAACTCTTCCCTTTCTAAATACAAAAAATGTAATAAATCCCACAAGAATTCTTACAATGACATGAACAAAGCAGAATTGAGAATTCCCACCCATGATGGCACATTCACACACCTTCAGCCATGTTACTTGTGAAGAAATAATGCATCCCTCAACTCAGTCAAAATTCTTGAAATTTAAATGTTGTCACCTTAAATGTTGTTCAAGAAATTCAGACAATGGTTAACCTAATGACAAAGGTATGAGAACTGTAACCCGAAGGTGCCTTTCAGTCAAGTAACTGAGCCTTCACTTGATAGCTTCTTGTATTGGAAATAATTAACAGAAAATAGGTACAAAAATTTCGCGTAGGTCTAGAAGAAAGATTAATTGTGGAGCTCCTATTGTGCTTACTGCTGACACCACAATTTAATAAATAAACCTGATTTCTTCATTTCTGAATATTGTTACTGCAGGAACAAATGTTAGAACCTGATGCATACTACCAGCGTGAGGTTTTAAGAAAGGAAGAAAACTGCATGATTATTCGGCTGCATTACCTAGAGTGAAGATATGTAACAAGAAAAAAAATGATTAAATGCTCTCCGCTTTTGGGTTAACTTGTAGATGTTAGTGGATGGATAAATGAAAACTCTAAAACAAGATACATAATAAACTATTTGTTCACCTAATTTCTAAATATCAAAAGCTGAAAACTTGATAGCAACTTCCCTACACATTTTTCTTCATTATTTCCATTCAAAATTATAATGTTCCTCCAGCATTTCCTTCAACATTGGACCAATTTTAAACTACATTAATGAAAACCACAAGCATGGATTTTGTAAAGAGGATAGTATATCACTGAACATACAGACACTTACAACAAAATAGCTTGACATACACTGAGACTTTCAGAGGGAAGTGAATCATTTGGTAATTCTAGCCAGCACCAGCTTCAGCCTCGGGAGTTATTGATCTTTCTTCTCCAATTGAGCACCAAGAAAAACAATTCACAATGATTTAGGTATGGTTTGTTTGAAATAGGTTTAACTTTCCCTGTGCACCCGTCCCTCTCCTGCCAAACAAATTCTTGAAAATTGTAATTATCAAGATGTGCAGGACCACATTTAAAAGGAAAAACAAGACTGGAGTAGTTACAGTACTTGTTGCAGTGATTTTTTTTTGGCAGGGGAGGGAAGGAAGCAAGAATTTAAAATCGGACAATGATAAAAAAGATTCACCAACAAGGTTTGCATGTCTGAGTAGGGTTCTCATTCTTACCATGACACACACTCAAAGTGAATTGCAGTTCACATTAGGAAAGGCAAGTAGACATGCTGATCAGGTGTCCCATTTGTTTCAATTTCTCAAGTGATGCCGAAACCTGTACACATACCTTGTTAATGAAACACAAACAGCTTTAGAGGCATCGGGTGTGCCTGTTCAATTTAGTTTTTTTTTTTGTTTACATATAAATAGACATGAAAATTCAAAGCACAAAACAATAGAGTGGTATTGAACTGAAAATAGACGTGGACATGCAGGTGCTTGTCTAGCCAGGGGTATTGCTCAATCTTCAATTTCTTCATAGGTGGTTTCATCAGATGGACGGTCAATTAAAGGCTCTAACTTGTGTCGAGAATATTTCAACTGTAAGAGGTCACCAACCTCTCCTATCACCTTCAAAGCCTAAAACAAAGCAAACAAAATATTAATGAGAAACTGTACAAAAACTATAAACTAAAGATGCAATGTTCCTATCCCCACCCTCATAAGCAGCCCTCTTGATAACAGTAATTAAATGGATTTATCCTGTGCTCTCTGCATCTTACAAATATTTGAAGTCACTACAGTGTTGATGAAACAGCAAAACTTGGATACAGATTCACAAACACAAATTTTTGAAATTTAACTAAAATTGCAAAGTATAAATATTAGTCAGCATATTGGAGATAACAACCCTGGTTATATATCAAAGTAAAATATGTAGATGAATATAAAGGTAAACTTGTATTGGAAATAACTTGGAAAATGTGCAACTCAGGGGGTTGATGGTTGGGTTGAGTTGTTCTCTGATCTTGGCAATCCATTTGCACGTGTTTCATCACCAGACAAGGAGAGATCATCAGTGCGCTGTTCACTTATGGTGTGTCCTTCAAATGCAGGCCTTTATATACTTATCAATCAGTTGATCGGTCATCATCAATTGACCGGGCATCAGTGAAAGTCATGGCACAAGCAAACAAGAGAATACCCAGAAGCATGGTTTGCCATAAACATTTCTATAAACATATAGACCTCGATCCCATTTATAAGCCAATGCGGGCAAAATTCCAGACAATGCGCAGAGTTCACCATGCAACCAATCAGCAACGAGACACCCTCCCTATGTCATAACTGAGTTTCCATAATGATGACCAATCAACTGATTGATAAGTATATAAAGGCCAAGCATTTGGAGGATGCAGCACAAGTGAATAGTGCACTGATGATATCTCTCGCAGGTGATGAAATACTTGTAAATGGATTGCCAAGAATGGAGAAGAATGCAACCCAAACTGTATTGTTTAATCTTGTGATATGTCCAGAAGCAACACCAATGCCATGTATCTGGCAAGATAGTACAAAGACTCTAACATGCTTGACAGAATCCTGAAGCTCCCAGATCACAAGGCTGCTGCTGCAAGTAGAGGGATCCAGGGCACACAATGGCCAACAACAATATAAGATTTTCTCAAAGCCAGCCAGCCCTTTCAAAGAGCACATGCTGAAAGATGGAATCAAAATAACTCAAAAAGGCATCAATGGAATGCTCATGCAAAGTTTCTTGAATAAAGCTCAGCCAAGTTCCAGGGAGTTGATCCACTAATATTGGCCAAAGTCTCTCAGTGCAGCAGCAATTTAATTGGTAAATACAATTTTGCTGGAAATTTGGATATTTATGAAACAATCAACTGTCTCTGAAGACACCTGGAAAACTCTTCATCCTTTAGAACTTTATAAAAAGCCTCAAGTTTAGCAAAAAGATTCCATTTAAACCCAGTCATTTCGTATTTGCTGAATAATTTTGAAATGAGTGCATTCACTGCAGGCACAGTGGGTGGGATAGACATCCAACTGCACAAGCTAAATCCAAAGTACAAAAATTATGTTCCAATATAAAATAGAAATATTAATTGCGCAGGAATTGTAATGGAAAATTCCAACTGTGGGGCTAGGCAGCTTTAAGCAAATTATTAGCAGGTGAAGATAATATTCAACATTGTTGAGCAAAATGCATTATAAGCAAATTGATCGTGACTCAAAGAGGAATTTAAATTTGTGGGCGGTTGGGAATGTGCACTTTTAACTTAAATGTCTGTGCACGTAACCCAAGATTTTTTTAAAAATTAAGTGAATTGCTTGGGAAGTACAGCTCAAAGTTCTGTTTTTTAAACTGAGAGCAAACAATTAGTAAAATTAATGCAGATATTGGAAGAGAAATCGGTGTGCCAGAACTTGACCTCTTCTTTAATACTGCAGCCAATTTATAATGAGTGTGTCATAGATTCACAGGGAGGTGCAACTAGTTCTGAGATTTGCCAGTGTAACTACTACTGGGCTATAAAATTAGATGCACTTTAATATGTGCAAACAAAGGAATACACTCAACGGCCACTTAATTAGATACAGGAGTGGAACTTGGTGTGGTTTTGTGCTGCTGTAGCCCATCCACTTCAAGGTTCGATGTGACACACGTTCAGAGATGCTCTTCTGCATTCCACTGTTGTAACTTGTGGTTATTTGAGTTACTGTCACCTTCCTGTCAGCTTGAAGCTGTCTGGCCATTCTCTGTGCTCTCTCATTAACAAGGCATTTTCGCCCACTTAACTACCACTCACTGGACTTTTTTTTGTTTTTGTACCATTCTCTGTAAACTCGAGACTGTTGTGCATGAAAATCCCAGGGTATCAGCCGTTTCTGATAAGCCACCTCATCTAGCACTAATTATTCCACGTTCAAGGTCACTTAGATCTTATTTCTTCCCCATTATGTTTGGTCTGAGCAACAACATCCTCTTGATCATGTCTGCATACTTTTATGCACAGAGTTGCTGCTACAAGATTGGTAGCATTAATGAGGTGTACAGGTGTACCGAACAAAGTGTCCTCTGAGTGTAGATAAAGCATATTCAAGACAGTAAAGTAAACTGGTTCATGTAGAAGATTTTGGGAATTCGTGTTACAACTTCAGTGATAAGACAAGCTGTCGGTTACAAACAAGCTACAGAGAAACTCAAGCACGACATGGGCTGGGTACAAACTATACATAATTATAAATGCCTCCCATACTAAATGGAGCTCTGTACTAGCCCATCACTGAACTGTTTCCACAACCCAAGAACTCAGTATTTATTGCTTCCTTTTTCATTATTTTTCTTTTGTATTTACACAGTTTGTTGAGATCAGAGACGGGGGGGGGGGGGGGGAGGGAGGGGGGAAGGTTCGAGAACACAAGCTAAATCGTGGAAAAGAGATTCCATCTCGAGGCGGCGAGGAAGATTGAAGCATTGAGGTAAATGTTGAGGGAGTCAGTGAAGGCTCAGTGTGAGATGGTCAGCAGCCAGATTGGCTTGTTCAGCAGTGTTTGGACCCAGGTCGGTGCTCATTCTTTCCGGAAGGACTGAGTTCATGTGGCTGCTCTCCATGTCTGCAGCTAAAAGGCATTTCCTACATTGAGATTTATGTGATTATTGGACTGTACTTCAGACTGATGTCCTTTTGAGTGTGGGGGTGTGGGTGGTTTCGGGCGTTTGGTGCTTCTGTCGCTGTTCTTTTCTGCAAGTGGAGGGGGGAAATTGGGGATTGTTATGTGCAGAGGGTCGTTGACTGATATTGTGGCTGATCTTTGCTGCGGGCGAGGGGGTGGACTTTGGAGTCTGAGTTTTGTTTCTTTTCTTTTTCATGCAAGTTGCGGGGGTGGGGTTGACATTTTCTTTCATCAACACTCATGGTCTTCTGTATTTAATGGTTATCTGGAGTAGACAAATATCTGAGTGACGATAAAATTAACCTTTTTTTGCACACTGGTTGTCTGCCCTTTTGGTGTGGCTTTTCAATGATTCTATTACGATTATTGGATTTATTGAGTAAGCTCGCAAGAAAACAAACAAATTTACTTTGAATTTTTTGAAATGATAAGTAACCCCAAACTAGTGTGAGTGATAGTAGCACAAGTCTGTTAGCTTTTCAAAGCTAGGTAATCGAAAGCTGAAAGGTTAATCAGTGCCATTATTGGTACAGTTACAAGAAGCTACGTCTCAAGAAGGTGACATCTAACATCAGGCACCCCCACAACCCCGCATCACCTGGATCATTCCCGCTTCTCAATTCTGCTATCAATATTGTTCAATTCACGGAGAATAATATCCATAGGACCAGGTCACCAGGTGTCACCATAATCACTCAGATTAGCTACCCTGTCCAAGAACTTCATCTTGCTCACTGAGGTGTTTCCTCATTGTGCAACAATTTTTATTTAAATCAGACATTATGTGTTGAGTTGCCAAATGCCATGACAAAGCCTTGGATCAATTGTACAAGACATTCCCTAATTCCGCTCCTATTTGGCCCATAAAATTTGCTCCACCATTGGATATGGCTGATTTCTCAACTCTCAACCCCAATTTCCTGCCTTGGCCCCACAACTTTCGATGTCCTTACCTATCAGAAACCTATTGACCCCCACTTTAAATATTCTCATTGACCTGGCCTCCACAGCTATCTGTGGCAATGAGTTCCACAGATTCATCACTTTCTGGCTCAAGAAATTCCTCCTCATCTCTGTGCTAGAGAGATGTCCTTCTAACCTGAGGCTGGTCCAAGACTTTCCCACTGTTGGGAACAGTATCACAATGTCCACTTTATCAAGGCCTTTCAATATGGGTTCCAACAAAATCCCATCCTCTTCATTCTAAATTCTAGCGACGACAGGCTCTGCAATCAAATGGTCTTCATTTGTTAACCATTTCATTCTCGTGAACCTTCTCTGGATCCCCTCTTAAACAAGGGGCCCAAAGCTATTCACAATATCCAAATGTGGTCTGACCAAAGACTAACAAAGCTCAGCTATCTCACTGAGAAACACTCCATTTCTGAAAACTTTGATGCCTTAAAAAAAAAGTCATTGTTGAAATTCTAGGAAAATAAGAATGTTTAGATTGATCCAACACTGAATATTTTGGCTGTACTTGATGGGATTGTACTTAAAAACAATGCTGAGTACATGACCCTTGAGGGAAATGCATGCCAAAACGTGCATATCACTGTGCCAGAGGCACCAATGTACTCATCCCATTTTTGGCTCTCGTTGACTATAAAGTGCCATTGCTCTTGACCACATGTTGTATTACTCATTCAGTGGTCATACCACAGGAACATTTTTGGATCAGAAAAGCAGATCTGCGGCACCAGAATCAAATAGCAACTTGTCCACCTTGCGCTTTTGGGTCAATACACACAGAGACCAGAATTTGAAATTGAAACATTCAACCTTTTGGTTTTCTGCTGATAGGGTTTAGCAAGTTGGTACTTTGCAGAAATGTCAATGGGCTCTCCAGATACCTGTTTCTGTTGTACAGTGCTGCATCAAAGTTAAAGGGTAGAAAAGATACAAATCCAGTACAGCCTCATGCATTACGAAGAGAAAAGGTAGACCCGGATCTTCACTTGGGTGACAGGTTTTCTCACTGATTAAACTCTTTGATTGCATGATAATGTGATTTGTCAGCATTTAGTGAAAATACTCCCAGTGATACTTGCTTAATTGAAATATTACACAAAAAACAAAATGAGAAAGTAGTATGTGGAAGAGTAACAGCCTTACAAGGCAATTGTAGCAAGTTTCTATTTTTCAAGATTCGGCAGAGAGATTTCAGAAAGGGCCCCATGCACACAACAGGATAACGACCTTAGTGGAACAGTGGAGAATAACAAGAGAAAAAAGTAACAGCATGGAGACACTTGCACTTTGCTGAATCAAGTAAGTACAGAAGTAATTAAGGACATTGTTCTTTTTTGGTACCTGTCAAATAAACACCATCATGACATCTTTTGACAATTACATGGAGTTCATTAGAGGAATCTTAAAAGCTTACCACCAATGCTTAAAACAAAATTTAATCAGTGTAATAGGAGACTCCCTCTTGGATTAAGTTGCCACTGCCATGTGGTACTGATTTGGTATATTGTTTAAATAAAATGGAGTATTTTATGAACCAGGATATAATAGGGATTCTAATTTAAAATAAAGCACCATATGATTGCAAAACTACAAAGAGAACATTATCCAGGCATGCACAATGCTATGAATATGGTGAAGGTACTTTTAGTATTAAGGTACATAATGCTAGGGGATTTATTTAACTTTCATTGTCTAAAAGATCTCAGAAAGCATTGGCTTTGAAAAGTTTTTCTTTCGACAAATATTTCAAAGGCACTATGAACCATATTTTAACCATGCTGTCACACAAACACTCACTGCACATAACATCGCATTTTGTTCCTAAAACGTAGTTCCATTTCTACAAATCCAGAAAGGTACCGTCACCAAAGAGCAATTGGAACACAATTCCTCGATCAAGAAAGGTATGAAAACAACATTACAAGTATCAGAACGTAACTCAACTGCTTGCAAGGGGATTTTAAAAAAAAACATTACTGGGAAAGCAACAGTTCTCTCATCACCATTGATTTCCCTAAAAGATTAAAATTTAAATCAGACTGCTTACATCATGGTCTTGCCCATCCCAACTCCAACTTCATAAACCTTTAAAAATTCTATTCCTTCAGTTCTGGATAGCCTTCTTCCAGCGGAGACATTTTAGTCAAATTTAAGTCAGCATCATAGACAACTAACATGAAAACAGGACCTCCAGACCACCTAGTCCATCGGTCTGTCTACCCATTTTACCAATGGCGTTTAGGGAAGCAATGAAACTCCTCCAACTCTAATGGCTTTCAGGGCTTCCTCCATCATGTCATGGTTTCACTACTGTCAATCATGCAAGCCCCAGCGTATTCAGATGTGGAAGGATTCTTCATTGCTGTTTCCATGACAATTTTGTTTTACAAGTCAGGGTTGTTAGCCCTGAGCTGAACCTCAGAACCTGGAGGACCAGTGGCGCATTCTTAGTCAGGCATCTACCCTTTGACTTGTTTGGCATGGGTGACCTTACCAAAAGCCAAAGCATAAAGCCCTGACTCCAGCCAACATAGCTCTCCAGGTCATTAAGGCATGCAAGCCTCCAAACCATGACAACATGGTGGCCCTCTTGGAGGCCATCTAGTCCATGCTGAAGTATTATTCTGTCTTGTCCCATCGACCTGCACTCAGACCATAACCCTCCCATCTATGTACTTAATGAAGCTTGTTTGAAATGTTGAAATTGAACCTGCATCCTCCACTTCTGCGGCAGCTTGTTTCACACTCATCACCCTCTGACCGAAGACATTCCCCCTCAAATGTTTCATCTTTCACCCTTAACCCATGATCTCAAGTTCTAGTTTCACCCAACCTGAGGGGGGCAGGGGGGAGGGAAGAGAGAAAGCTTGATGCACTCACCCTATCTGTACACCTCAGTTTTATACATCTCTACAAGAACCTCTCATCCTCCAGCACTTCAGGGAATAAAGTAGTAACTTGTTCAGCCTTTCCCTTCAACTCAGGTCCACACATTCTCTGTACTCTTTCAAGCTTATTGACATTTCTCCTGTAGGTAGGTGACCAGAACTGCACAAAATACTCTAAATTCAGCCTCACCAACATCCCACACGGTTTCAACATAACATCCCAATTCCTGTACTCAATATCCTGATCATGAAGGCCGTGAGGTACTGAGGTAATGTTGCAGTTTTATTAAACTCTGGTTTGACTACAGAGTATTGTGTTCAGTTTTGGTCACCTCATTGTAGGAAGGAAGAGGAAGCTTTTGAGAGGGTTCAGAGATTTACCAGATCTCTACTAGATTAGAGAGCGTGTCTTATAAGGATAGGTTGTTTGAGCTAGGGCTCTTCTCTTTGGAGCAAAATAGGATGACAGGTAACCTGAAAGAGGTGTACAAGATGATGAGGCATAAATCAAGTGGATAGCCAGCACCCGTTTTTCAGAGCAGCAATGAATACAATTTCAAGGTTACTGGAGCAAAGTATAGTGTGGGGGGTGGGAATACACACACACACACACACACACAGCGCAGTAAGTGTGTAGAACACACTGCTGTGGGTGGTGGTAGAGGCAGATACATTAGGAAGATTTAAGAGATTCTTGCATTGGCACATGGGTGAATAAATGAGGGCTTTGTGAGAGGAGCAAAACATTGATCTTAGAATAGGTAACAGTTCAGCACAACACTGAGGGCTGAAGGGCCTGTACTGTTCTGTGCACTATGTTCTGAATACAACAAATGACCAAGCCTCTGGAGCCCTTGAGAATATAGAATTCAAAGTTTCAACACCATGAGTGAAAAATAATCTCCATTTCTGTCCTAAGTGGCTTACCTGAAATTGAGACTGATGCCAATTTCTAGATTCCTGAACCAAGAGAGTCATCCTCCCTGTAGCCTCCTTGTCAAGGCCACCATTGGGTTGAGAGGGAAAATAAATCAGCCTTGATGCAGACTTAAAAGGCTGAATGGCCTAATTCTGTTCTTATGTCTTGAGGTCAAGTCTTCTGCACCTTCAATAAACGAGGCCCAGCCTGCTCAGCCTCTCTTCCCAAGACAGACTTACCATCCCAGTAACTAACCCTGGGAATTTTGCTGGACTCTATCGATACAAGAGTAGAAAGTGGTTTGAATATCTCAAATTGCTGATCTCCTAGGATGTTCACATACAACAGTCTCTAGAGTTTACAGAGAATGGTGGAAAAACAAAAAACAACCAGTGTTAAGCAATTCTGTGGGTGAAAATACCTTGTTATTGACAGGTCAGATGAGAGAGGCTAGACTGGTTCAAGCTGACAAAGGTGACAGCGACTCAAATAACCACACAATAGTGGTGTGCAGAAGAGCATCTCTGAATGCATATGTTGAACCTGCAAGTAAATGAGCTACAGCAGCAGAAGACCATGAACATACACACTGATCATTTTATTAGTCACAGGAAATACCTAATAAAGTGGCCACTGAATAAACATGCAAGACTCCCTTTTTGCTTAAAGAAGAGTGGAACGTGACTCACTTTAAGACCTAAATCAAAAGTGGTTTTGATTGAATCAGTTTTATTGGAGCCCGAAGGACAAATAAACAAATTACTCAATTTTTAGTTCCAAGATTAAAAATACTCATTTCACAATCATTTATAATATCTAGAAATATTTTTCTACTCCCATGGTTATAAGAGAATGCACTTTACTTCCAGTTGGATGCCAAGAGTACAATTCATGAATAAAGGCAGTCTGCAGTTTTTGTATGTGTAAGATCACATTTTGAATATACAAAAAACTGTATGAAATTCCACTGCTTTAATGCATGAATATCAAAATCAAAATGTTAGTACACTAATACATGCACATCTTCTAACACTTATTAGGTGAGGAAGAATTTCCTTAGCTAGAGGCTGGTGAATTTGTGGAATTCATTGCCATAGACAGTTGTAGAGGCCAAGCCATTGGGCAGATTTAAAGGAGAGGTTGATAGACTCTTGATTAGTAAGGGCGCCAAGGGTGTGGGGGGAAAGCAGAAGAAAGGGGTTGAGAGGTTTAATAAAACAGCCATGATGGAATAGTGGAACAGATTCGATAGGCTGAATTGTCTAATTCTGTTCCTGCGTCTTATGGTTTTAGAGAATTCTGGTGCATTATTTTAATAATGTACTTTAATGAGCTGTTGCAATGAAACTAGTCATTTCAGTGAGGAAACTGGTTTACCCACAATACACTGGATTAAATAAATAAAGCTTTAAAAATTCTTGCAAGGATAAAAGAACAGCCATAAAAATTAAACTTACTGTATCCAGCATCTCTCTGGTATGAGCAGCAGATACACAAAACCTGGCCCTCGATTCAATGATGGGTGTGGCAGGAAATCCAACCACCACAACTCCAATGTTTCGCTTCAGCATTTCTCGACCAAAAGCACTGAGGAAATAAAACACTTCAGGTTTAAAAATGTATATATGAAACAAGAAATGAGTGAACAGATATTAATATACATGAGGAGGAAAGGCACTAAGGGAGCCATAACTAAAATATTCTGAAGTCCAGTAGACATTTGGAGCAAAAAGTTACCTTGTCAGCAAAGTGTATTTGTGAAGGGAAATGTTGGGATACGAGCCAAATTCAGACAAATGAGACTGGCTCAAGTAGGCAATGGTTAGAATAGATAAGTTGGTCTAAATTCCAAAGGGCCTGTTTTTATTGACTTTGAAATGAACAGTCAATATTTTAGGAAAAGACTTTCCATAAGGACTTCATGTTATACATTTCCAAGGTATGGTGGGAGAAGCCTGTGTATTTCAGGGTCATTAGTTGCACTGTCATGGCTAAGAGGGTAACCACTATTTCAGAACTTACTGCAGCAATGGATTAACCAACATCTGTGATCTCAGCTGCCCTCCAACTTCCCTTCAACAGGAGTTCAGTGAAACCCTCTCTCACTGCTCCCCTCTGACGTTCTCCAGCCCTTTATCTCTTTCACCAATGGACTTCCCAGCTCTTTACTTCACCCTCCCCCTCTCTTGGTTTCACCTATCACCTACTACCTTGTACTTCTTCCTCCCCTCCCCCCACCTTCTCACTCTGACTTCTCATCCTTTTTTTCCAGTCCTGATGAAGGGTCTCGGCCCGAAATGTCAACTGTTTACTCCTTTCCATAGATGCTGCCTGGCCTGCTGAGTTCCTCCAGCATTTTGTGTGTAACCAATATCTGTACTGCTTTCATAATAAACTCTTTCCTTTTAAGCCCACTAATTAAAGTCCAAAGAAATGATCCAAGTTTCCAAGATGGAATGAACTACTTTAATTACAGTGTACTGCAATTACAATTTGAAAAATAACCAGACAGGACTGATATCTGACACAAAACCTGCTCATTAGCTGACATTTTTGATTAAAAGCATTTCCTTGTTGAAGCTTCAACTTGCTTGCTTTGTTGAATTAGTAAAAAAATGTTATGCAAAGATTAAGAGAATGTTTATTATCAAAGTATGTATGCAGTATACAACCCTAAGATTTGTCTTCCCACGGACAGCCATGAAAGAAAGAAATCACGGAATCTGTTCAAAGAAAAACATCAAACTCCCAAATGTGCAAAGATCAAATTGCGTAAATGCCACAAAAAAGGCGCGAGAAATATAGAATATAAAACATCAAATCTACAAGTCATCAAAAGAGTTCAGGAATACTCATTTCAGCTTAGTTCAGTTCAATCCAGTGCCACATTGTTTGTTGATTTCAGGACGCAGACCCAGTCTGCCCCATAAAAACCACACAAAACAAAGAAAAGAGCAAAAAGAAGCCCATCACAAGGTGAACTAGAATGCAAACCACAAACTGCACTGGTTAAACCTCGCCCAAGACCCCTGCACCATGCTCTGGCAGAATTGCGAGGGCGAACACAGGCTCCTTCCTCCAGGAGCAGCAGGCGAGACAGAGTGAGAGATGGTCACTCAGACAGACAATGCAGAACACCCACTTGTCTTCTGCTCTCGTCCTCTTTGATTTCAATCTTCCTTGACACTTTAATCGGCAAGACATGGAGTTGATCATGGGCTCTTGCCCTGTTTCTGGGCTTTGAGATCGCACACTTCACTCAAAACCTCACTAAACTCCCTCGGACACAGCAAAGTGCTAGATCACTCCATTGGCCCAAAAACACCATAGAATGGTAGATCACAGGTTCTAACAGTCGCAGAATCACATATGAAAGAAGCAGCAGCAAAAAGTAGTGAAAGGAGCAGTTTTGTGTACTGTCTGAAGGTTGTCACCCTGGACGTTTGTTGGTGACATCTTCTTCATGAGTTATATAATCTCACAATTCTCACTTAATACAGTTAATGCAATCCATTCAGCTGCTTGAATTGAATCACATGGTACCTTAAATCTTTGTTAACTGACATGCCTGTGACATGTTGCAAGAATCCATATTTACCACATCCACTTCTTCCTCATCTATCCTACCAGTCAACCTCAAACTCCAGCAGATTAGGAAACACAATTTTCCTCTCATAAATCCATGTTTTAATTGACTCAATCCTTTTGTTCAAGGAGGTCTCCATTATAGATTTCAGCAATTTTCAAAGTTTAAATTTATTAGCAAAGTATAGATATGTCACAATATACATAATGAGATTCATTTTCATGAGTTGTAGTGTCTTTGAAAACGAATCCATCGGTTGTGGCAACACACACAAAATGCTGATGGAACACAGCAGGCCAGGCAGCATCTATAGGAAAAAGCTCTGTCGACGTTTTGGGCCAAGACCCTTCGTCAGGACTATAGGTTGTGGAATCAGCTCAGAGTTGAGTTGAGTGAAGACGTTAGTTGAGGAGCTTGAAGGTTGTACAGTAATAACTGTTCCTGAACCTGGTGATGTGGGACTTAAGATTCCTGTACCTCCTTCCCAATGGCAGCACTGAGAAGACAGTATGGCCCAGCTGGTGAAGTTTGGGGGGGGGGGGGCAGGGAGGGGGTTCTTGATGATGGATACTGTTTTCTTATAACAGGGCTCTTTGTTGACATACTCAATACTGTCAATGGTGGGGCAGGTTTTGCCTGTCCACCAACTGAGTTTAGATTAAATGTTGATGGTTCCCATTTTCTGACTTTTCTTTAACTTTAGGACCATTTTTACTACCACCACATCCACAAGAACAATTTCAGAAAATATAGTACATTGGATAACATCTACTACCTCAAAAAGCATCTCTTTAAAAACTGATGCAAATCATCTTGGTCCTTGGAATTTATGAGCTTTTAAAATCAGCAACATCATAATTTCTATTTTGGAGTTCTCATTCTTGCTAAATACTCCCATTATATAATTGACTGGCTGATGTAGCACAGGAAAAGAAAACTTGGCCAATTATTTCCTCTATATTTGCAGATGAGACCTCAACTCTCTCCACTAGGGAGCGGCTAGCTCAGGGCAGAGTTTGGAGTTCAATTCCAGAGAAAGGAGTTTGTATGTCCTCCCCGTGGAATGTGTGGGTTCCCTCAGGGTGTTCCAGTTTCCTCTCAGCCCAAAAATGTACCAGTTAATAGGTTAACTGGTTATTGTAAATTATCTGGTGGTTATGTTAGTATTAAATAGGTATTCATCAGTGCGGCTGAAAGGACCAGTTCCGCGCTGTATCAATGAATAAATTAATGTGGTTGCTGGTGGTAACCACTTTGGCCCACCTGACAGGACATGAACAAGAAAGGGACAAGGTCCAAAAGAAATGAAAGCTCCTATCCACTTTCAGCCCAGTAAAGAAACTGCAATAACTTGTGTGTGATCAGCATTCAAATAAGGGGAAATAACAGTGCTTATTTTTAATTTGTTTACTTGCATTCTTTGTTATTCAAGTTGCAGCCCAGTGGAGGCATTTTGCGAAACTGCCAGTTAATTTTCTTACTACAGATAGCTGAAGGAAACTAAAAAAAATCTGAATTTAAACTACAAAGAATGAAGTACGTTTCTCATTTACCCAATTTTGGCTGGCATATAGAGCATCAAAGGCACCACTGGTGAATCATCATTTCCATAGATAATGAATCCCATTTCCCTCAGTCTTCGTCTGAAGTACCGAGTGTTCTCTGCCAGCTGCTGAACCCTGGTTTGACCTAAACGAGATGAACAACAAACACAAGACATTTAAGTGATTTAAAGCTACAGGTGCAATAAAGCCAAGGGTGTAGTAACTGAATTACTGTGAAATTTAAAGAGCAAGATCTTGGTTAAAGGCACAGTTTCAGCTGAGAATCTTTAGCTATAAATTAAATGCTACAAGTCTTGTTCTTTTTGCATTAAAGTACATCTGTGTGGTATAGAAACTGCACTGCAGCAGATGGGGGGGGGGGGGGTCTACAACGGGGTAGTTAAAACTGTTTGCTATCAAGATATACAGAGTGCTGGAAAAACGGATGAAGGATTCCACAACCCTGCTCATGAACTGTTTATATCACACCCATTAGAGAAAAGACTAAGCAGATTCTATGCCAGAATGACCAAATTCAAACTGTTAGAAAGGGAAACAGTTTCTTCACCCAAGCTCTAAGATGACTGACCCACCCTGCCACCACCCAGGTCTCATCATGCATGAAGCTCCATTAGCGATACACTGTTTATTTTTTTTAAAACTTGTGTTAATATACATTATTTGTTAATTTACTAGTAGCAATATTACTTTGTGTTGTGTGAGAGTTATATGTAATGCATTGTGCACCTTGGTCTTCAGGAGCATTGTTTCTTTTGGTGGTATATGTGTGTACGCTTGAATGACAATAAACATGAACTTGAAGAACAGTTACTACCCCAAAGTGTCAGGCTGACCAACGCCTCCACATATTTACCCACGCCACGACACACTTCCCCACCACTACTTTATCATTTCTTGTCAGTCACCTTACGTATTGATACTCCTGTACCTAGCATCACATTATGTACATATAATCAGTCTATGGACACAAGCTAATCTTACATATTTTTATTTATTTTTGTATTGCGTTCTTTACGCTTATTGTTTCTTTTTATGCAGCATCCGGTCCAGAGTAATAATAATTTTGTTCCACTTTACACTCGTGCACTGAGGAATGTCAAACAACCTTGAATCTTGAATTCAGGCTGAATTAGCACTGTTCCCCCCTCCCCATCCACCCTGTCAAAGGGAGAAACCTATTCACATGAAGAGCTTTGCTTTAACAATCATATTGTCATCAGCTTCAGAACATCCAACCAGAGAAAAAACCACAGATAACTGAGATTCATCCTAATGACCATCTCTGGCTTGCTTTACCTTCAATGCTTGCCAAAAAAAGATTGGCTTCATTGAGAAATAAGGGATTTTTATTTGATATTTTCTGGGCTTAAACTACTTACAATTATTGCTTGCATGCATTCATATTGTTTTCATATGCTTGACCTCATTATTTATAAAAATTCACTTGCCCAGTCCTGCGGGTAATCTGTTAACCCTCAGACTGGTAGAGTGCAGAGAACAAAGAGGCTGAGCTGGATTTGAAAAGTAAAGTAAAATATCAGCGATTAATGCAATCAATAAATTAAAGCAGCAAATATAATTTATTCATTTATCGGTTGCTAAATGAAGCATACAGAATTAATGCAATGACATGAAAAAATAGATGGAAGAACTCTTTGTTACAACCAGCACAATAGCAGAATCTTGTACAGTATAAAGAAAACAGATATAATATATTGATACAAGAGATTCTGCAGATGCTGGAAATGCAGAGCAACAGAAAATGCTGGAGGAACTCAGTAGGTCAGGTAGCATCTATGGAGGGGAATAAACAGTTTACTTTTCAGTCCGAGACCTTTCATCAGGACTTGTATCAGCAAATTGGGTGTTATTGATGTTATTTAGGTTCAGATAGGTGTCATGATGTACACTGCAATACATTAGACCATAAGACGCAGGAGCAGATTTAGGCTATTCGGCCCATCGAGTCTGCTCCATCATTCCATCACAGCTGATTTATTACCCCTCTCACCCCCATTATCTTGCCTTCTATCCATAACCTTTGACAAAATAACTACTCAGGAACCTATAAACCCCTGCTTTAAATATACTCAATGACTTGGTTTCCACAGCCATCTGGGGCAATAAACTCCACAGATTCACTTCACTTTGGCTACTCAACCCTTGATGCTGCTCAACCCACAGTTCCTCTGGCCACTTGTTTATGAGGTACAGCGCAGAATAGATCACTGGTGCCGTAAAGTGTTGTGCTAACCACTATGCTACCATGCCATCACAAATTAGCTCCAAGTTCCACCATGGGTGGGACAGGCAATGTACGACAGGATTAGCTGGTGGTCCAGTAGTTAAGTGACAAGTTCCTTCTGCTGTTTACCCTTTCTTCACTTGACCCATGTTGTCAATATAGGAGTGTGACAACAATGGGACATCAAACTGAGGAACTGGTCATTTGAAGCCAAGGTTCAGTGAAAGTTCTTTCCTCAGAGTGGCAAATGTATGGAATTCTCTTCCCCACCTCCCCACCCATTTCACAGATCCTGGCCCGAAATGTCAACTGTTTAGAAATGAATAATGCTGCCTGAACTGCTGATTTCCTCCAGCATTGTGCATGTGCTGCTCCAAATTATTAGATTATTTAAGATGGAGATCGATAAATATGTGAAAGGTTACAGATTGAGGGCTCTGGGAAATTAGCAGAGGAGTTGAGACTAGCACAGATCAGCTCTGATTGTACTGAACGTGAAGGTGGCTTGAGGGACCTAGAGGCCCAACACCTGCTCCAGTTTTCATGTTTGGTCTCAGATTCAGTGTCATCCAAGATACCACTCCTCTGCAATAGATACAAAATGCTGTAGATATTCATGTCAGGCAGCACCTATAAAAATGAATAAACAGTCGACAGTTTGGGTTGATCAGGACTGCTCCTCCTCCTACTCTACTTAGAACATTCACAGCCTTTGGATTCCCAGTATTTGCTGAGGGAATTAGAGAGGGTTTAATCTGATAATTTTTGCATAAAAACCTAGAATAGCATTCCTTTCAGTGAAGGGCAGGAACTATACTGCAACCAACTGAGGGCAACCTGGCCTGGGAGGGAATGGCAACCTTACTATCCTTGTCCTTACAGATGAGTGAAAGGATTTTTCAGCAATAGAAGGATTTTGAGTGTCTCAAAGTGGCTGCTTTATGTAACCCAAATTTCAGAAGCACACAGGACTGGAAACAAATACCTAGTAAAACACAATTCCTGTGCCAGTTTTAAAGTCTACAATTTCAAATGACCTTTTCCTCAGCTGACTAATGGCTTTGCTGACCCACTCGAGGCAATGGTGAATGCTATTGACATCCAAGCCCCCTGAGATCTAGAGAGTGCTCCACATTTGAGGAAATTGCCCTTATCTGTGGTGTATAACAGTAGTAGGCTAGTCTTTGATTAGCCGACTCACCCAAGTTGGAGGGCTGAGCTCAGCTCTAAATGGATCTAAATGTAAGCACCATCTCTCTAGCATCTCAACTATTGAGGTTGGTTCTGGAGTGGCAGTGATGTAGGTTGAATATTTTCCCATTAACCCTGTAGTAATCTCCACCCCAGCAGAAAGATGCAGCATTATGATAAAAACTGGAAAATGGATCTCATACCAAATAGAGATGAAATTCTAGAATAAATACATCTTGAATCAGAATGATCCACTAGCTCATTCTGCCTGAGGCACAAAACTAAACGACTTGCACACCACGATATTCATGCTCCCTGACCCGAAAGATCAGCAATCGTTTAGGAGATACAAAAAACGCAGATTTAGGGAACAATGGTACAAACAAAACCTGGAAATTTCCTTTGACCCCTTTGAGTGATCAAAGCTTATCCTGGAGACCAAGTGGAATCCAAGATTATGTGGTACCTACATCTTTTAAAAAAGTGATTTTCATAAAAGCTAGGTGAAGCCATTTGCTTGTCCTGGCCTTTCATAAATGGAGATTGTGACCCCTTGATGCAACCTATTAAGTTGAAACAAACTGTCTAAACAATTTATTTCCTTCATCTTATAAACTTCAATCACACAAGCCTACGCTTTTGAAATGTAGAATCCCAGCTCTGAGCTTATCTTGATGACTAAGATGCTTTAAACTGGGTATTAATCATGCAACTCTCCTCTGCACCCCTGACAAATCCTCAACATATCACCCATGTAATGATGACCGCCTCTGCAGTTGCGATGCTATCAATTTAATTTCAGATTAAGGAACAAAGTGAAGCCAGTACTGTCAGGCAAAATCAGGACTCAAGATTAATGTTTATTTATCACGTGTACATTGAAACATAGTGAAATGTGTCTGTTTGTGTTAACAACCAGACAAGTGGAGAGAGAACACAGTCTGTACAAAGAGGCAAGGGAGAGGAAAGACAGGGACGGGTAAGGATAGGTGGATGAAGGCTGATGGGCTGAAGGACCCAGTGGGAGAAAGATAGTGTTGGGAAAGAGAGGCAGGTGAGTAACAATTTGAAATAGACAACAGACTAGATAGAACTAGGTCTGGGATGGGTTGTGAGGGGTAAGATGACTGGCAGTTTATGCTTTAGGTAAGGGAACACAAATTCATATGAAAACAGCACCACAGATTCTGCCTAGGCCATATATGTCAAACTCAAGGCCCACGGGCCAAATCCGGCTCGCGGTGGAATTATCTTTGGCCCGTGAGATAATATCTAATTACTATTAAAGCTGGCCCCAGTAATCGAAGCACCTATGGCGTATGATATGGCTAATGCTGAGTTTATTCAGGTACCAGGTTTTCGGGTTTTTAGTGTTTATTCGGCAGTCTTCTTCATAAGAAACAGAATTTGTAAAGTGAAACACTTTGTAGTTATAGCAGAGACTGAGACACATGAGAGCAGGCTGAAAAAACGGAGGCAACGAAAGCTGCGTTCGCACGCGTCTGACTGATCCGGCCCGCATGAAGCTGCATTTTGTTCAATCCGGCCCGTGACCTAAAATGAGTTTGACACCCCTGGCCTAGGCAGTCTACAGCCCATATGGAATGCACACTCAATGTTCCCTTTTTTTTTTAAGGAAACGCTGTGTTTTCTACTCCACTTCCACTCTTCCCATTTTTTGCTCCCTTTCCCATACCCATCACCCATTTACATCACCTTCTCCGACCGCATCTATCCACCTATTACCGTAACTCACACTTCAACTAGATCTCACTCCCCCACGATTCGAACTTCTGTCATGTTTCTCCCTTATTAGATTCCAGCGATGGGAGCCTTTCTGTCTCAACTTATCATGCCCTAGCCTCAGTCTACTTTCACCTTCTCAGCCAGCTCCATTGGCCTTTTTGTATCCTTGACCGTTTCCACCCATCATCCACCTGCCTATTGCCAAGTTCCCATCTCCTTCCGTCCACGATCCCTCACAAACCTGCACCCCCACCCCCGGTCCACTCATCACCTACAGACTTCCTTCCCCTCTTTATACTGGCCATCTTTCCTCCACTTTCAGTCCTAATACAGATCTCAACTGAAACAATTCTTCCTCATCATCTGCTGAGGGAGCTGCTCGACCTACTGAGATCCTCCAGCAGTTTACTTCTTTTGCTCTAGTTTCCATATCTGCAGTGTTACGCATTTTAAAATAATTTTGTACTTGCATTCTACATTGTGACTGACAAGAGCTGACGAATGATGCTTTCAGCAAGTTGGTGCATTTTATATAACTTTGAATAAATGAAAAAAAAATCAAGTTTAAAGCTTTCTTTACCAATAGATTTTCATCTTCCATTTAGTCACTGCATTTTAATCAGTTGATTCTCTATACTCTTTACACTCACTGATGCACTTCTGGAGAGACAGAAATGATTTTCCCCACACACCATGGAATGCAAAATTCTAAGCTAAATTCACAGTGCAGCTGGACTCTGGTGGGATTAACACGAGATGTTATACCGCAGTGGAGAGAAAGATCACACAATATTTCAAAGGCCAGTGGAGCGTACCCTTGTGCCCATGTCAGCATTTACAGATTAGCACCAAAAACTGGTCATCACTGTTGCTGTGCAGAAATGAGTGGTTGCATTCCCTGTGTTACACTGTGATTACACTTCAAAAGCATTTCATTAGCTGTAAAGGATTTCAAAATGTCATAAATGTACACCTTCAGAATCCTCTGAAAAGGGAAAAACCAAAGATCCCACTGAAATTTTAGTTCTTAGAAAAATATGACAGAAATGAAAATTTAAAAAAAGCTCTGGAATCATGGTTGGTCAGCAAGCATCTGTGGGAAGAGAATCTTAGATGACAAGTCCGATTGAACACCATTTCACAATTCTAGCATCTGCAGGTCCTTAGACTTGCATGTGACATGTGAAATAAGAGCTTCACATCATTGACAAAATTTATTTGAAGGCTACAAGTATGAATTGCAAACAAATCAGCCAGTAAATTCACGAGAAAACCATGAGTCATGAGTAACAGCTACAGATATGAACTGCAGTGGAGTAACTCAAGCTCAAGCCAACCTGTTACAGAATCATAAAATCTGAACATCTATAGCCCAGTAACCACGTCACTGAGGTTTGACATCATCCACACAAAAGCCTCTTGGTGATGAGAAAATATGGCTGTGAATATCATGCTCTACAGAGATTTTTGCAGTTTAACTAGTGTAAAGTAGTTTAATTACAATGCATTGTCAATTGGGGGTCCAGTGGCATCAAAGAAAACTCCTCTGCCCACACACATTTGTACTTTGTGCTAAAGATGAAAAGTTTCAGCCACATTACAGTTATGGCACGAGAAGGGAATTGGGCTCTGAAGTAGAAATATCCCACTTCAGGTTCACAGGCAAACTCAGACTCCGATTAAAGTACAAACTTCAAAATATTCATAAAAGAGTGATTCAACATCTGTTCCTGGATGGGTGGAAGTACAGGCTGGAACATTTATTTTTAGTCACTTAGTAAAGAGCTTGGGTAGAACTAAATTTGCACGTTTATGGATCTGCTAATGTTGCCTTGAACATTAGGTAAATCCGCTTTGCACCTTATCAGTCCACAAGCACACCCAAAAGATTAATTCTTTCATTACCGTGCCATTCTCACCTCTACTCTCAGCTTCCTTCACTATTCCAAATCAATGAACAGGAAGTAACACCACTTTACTGAAACCATTCGTCTTCTTGGCTCAATTATTTTGTTAATAACTGCAGATAATTCCACATTTACATTTCTTCTAGGTTTATTGCTTAGCATCATGAATCCTTATATTACATTTCCTGCCTTTTTGCTATCCCAGACATGCTTGTTCTCTCTTCTACACAAAGCTCTGCATTTTAACTCCGGCCCATCTTGTTAATTGGGCCATTGGTTAACTGAAGTAGCCACTCATTGGGGATGACACAAAGAACAAAAATTAATTGAGAAAATAGCCAAGATTCCCTTTGCTTATTTGGGACATATGTCACTTAATTGGGGCAGGAGACTGTTGCTAAACAGTTTCTAACTAGTATCAGTTATGTGCACTTGTGTGGCCATTAGACACTACACTGTGCTTCCAGCAAAAAGTTTTCAAATCATGTCAGTTACGCATGTTTGGGTTCAAAAAGCAGTGATTTTTGTAACTGATAGTTGGTAAGAAATAAGCAGCAAGATCATTCAGAACATTTTTGCTCACTGCAGTATCAAACATTCAGGCTTGGAGATGACAGATATGGTCAGAAGTGGAAGTGAAATGATTTCACTCCTTTAACAAGTTAGGAACCACAAAGAATGTGAAAGTAATGACAATGATCTTGAATGTTACAATAAAAATGAAGATTTGGAGGATGCAATCGTTGAAAACATTGTATGAAAGCAGTCTATTATCTGCACTAGGTGTCTTGAGCTGATTGTTAATATATAGTCAACCAAAAGAATGCAGCAGTGTACACTGGATGAATTCCTCTGTTGATAACTTTTAGGAACTAACAGTTTTATAGTACTGGTTCTATATTTCACTTAAATATACAATTTGTTACTCAGTTAAAAGGTAGTTTGTCTTTTTCTTAAACCTTTTTATCTATTTCCATGAAACTCCGCTAATTAGGGTTGCTGCTTTTTTGGGCTGATGTAACCCAATTAATTGGAACCCACTGTATTCCCAGTTAAGTTGAAAGATCTTTAATCCAAATATTTTAAGCTTTTCCTCCACCGATATTGCCCAGCTTACTGGGTATTTGCAGCATACTCTTCTAGATGCATTCTTAGCTTGTAGGTTGGCCTATTTTTGGTTTGAGACTCTCTGCTTCACAGGCAGGTAAACCTTAAACCAGATTGCCAAAACATTTGTCTCAACTGCAAATTAACAGTGTGTTGGATTGATGGAAATATCTATACAGAATACTATATGGCACCAAGGATTAAAATGTCACATCTAGCACCTAACAAGCCACACCAAGATTAGCCAATATTGGAGGGAGAGAGAACAGCTCGACTGGCTGGATTAAGTGATAGAGTCAGAGTATTACAGTCACAGAAGCAGGCCCTTTGGCAAAACTAGTCCATACCAAACTATTATTCTGCCTTGTCCCATTGACATGCACCTGGACCATAGCCCTCTATCTCCCTCCTATCCAAGTATTTATCCAAACTTCTCTTAAATGTCACAATCAAATGAGCATCTACCACTTCTGCCGGCAGATCATTCCACACTTTTAGCACCCTAGGAGGTGATTTCCCCCAATTTCCTCTTAAATGTTTCACCTTTCACCCCTAATCTATGATCTCTAGTTCTAGTCTCTCCCAACCACAGTGGAAAAAGCTTGCTTACATTTACCCATTTCTTCCTCAATTTTGCATACTTCTATTGAATCTCATTTTCCTTCACTCCAGGGAATAATAAATATGCATAAATCTACATAGCAAATAGCTTAGAATCATGAAATAACAGCAACAAGGACAATTATGGAATGATTAAAAACTTCAGTGCAATCAGCACTAAGCAATTTGAATGAAACCTGAAGATTGAATCAAATTTGCAGATGGCAGAACGTTGAAATAAAAACTAAGTGCTGGAGCATTCAGCAGATGGTATCTGTAGAAAGAAAGTTAACATTGCAGGTTGAAGATCCTTTGAAGTGAATGTAACCTGATCAATCTGACAATAGTTATGCAGACTTCGTAAAACAGTCAATGGCTTTTGCTACATAGGACATAACAGGCTCAATTTAAAACGAAACAAACAGCAATACTAGCCTGCAAACAAAAAACAAGGAAGCATGTGCAAGACTTGGAAAGCTAAAAATCAGACAGGGCCCTTGCAGGAAAGTGTGCAAGCACACTATTATGAAGGCTGAAAGGGACCACATGTTTTTGGGAAGCAGGATCAAGGACAATCTCAGAAGCACAAAACATCTAAAGAGAGGGTAGTTAAAGATGAGAGAATTTTGTGTGTTTGTAGTCAAATGGCTGAGGTATTAAAATGAGTATTTTGCATTGGTATTTACCGAGAAGGATTTGGAGGATTGTGAAGGCAGAGTAAGGCACGTTATTGTGCAGTAGCATTTTGAGATTTAACAAGTAGTGCTTGGTCTTCCAAAAAGCATCAAGTTGGAGAAGTTGTCAGCGCCTGATAGCATATATCCCAGAATATTGAAAGTGAAACTTAAAGCTTTAACAAATATCTTTGTATTTTCACTAGCAATACATGAGGTCCCAGAGGACTGAAGGGTAGCAAATGTCATGTCTTTGTTCAAGAAAGGAAAAAGGATTATCCAAGTAATTATCGGCCAGTGAGCCTCATGTAGGTGGAAATGATACCAAAGCGCAATGACAGCAATGAGGAGAGTTTGGAATGTTTAAAACTGATTAAAATGATATTAAAGGATATTGGAGAAGCTACTGAAGGACATTTGGCAAAGGATGGCTTGCTTAGGACAGTCAGCATGGCTTTGTGGAGGGCAAATCTTGTCTCACAAACCTGACCAAGTTATTTTGAGGAAGTGACGAAAGAGCTTGATGGGGGTAAGGCAGTGGACATTGTCAATAGGGATTTTAGTATTTGACAAGGTCTCTCAAGATGGGTTGATTCAGAAGATAAAGATGCTTGGGATCCAGAGCAAATTGCAAGTTTGGATTCACAAGGGGCTTTCTCACAGAGGACAGTCAGGGTGGAAGGCTGTTATTCTTGCTGGAGGCCTGACCAATAGTGTTTCACAAAGATTGGTACGGAGACCTCGTGTGACATACAGGTATATCTATTATTTGGATGCAGATGGGTGGATTAACAAGTTTGCAGAATACACTAAGATTGGGAGTTTGTGGACAGTCTAAAGAACAATCAAAGAATATTGCAGCATATAGCACAGCTACAGACATGAAGGGTGAAATGGCAGTTGGAGTTTAATTCAGGCAAGTGTGAAGTGTTGCACATTGGGAAGTCAAATGAAAGGAGATGTACAGAGGGATTTTGAGATCTGTATCCATAGCTCACTGAAACTGGCTATGCAAGTGGATAGGGTGATAAGACAATATGTGGAACGCTTGCCTTCATTAGTAGGAATGTTGAGTACAAGAGTAAGGAAATCATACTGCAGGTATATAAAACCTTAGACTTCACTTAGGAGTATTGCGTGCAACTCTGACCACCACTTCATTAGAGTTTTACCACGACGCTGACTGGATTAGAGGGTATGAGCTACAAGGCTGGACAAACTGATCTTTCTCCCTAGTTTTGCAGTTTTGAAGATTAGACCTGATAGAGGATTTACCCATGTCAAACTCCAGAGTACATGCTTTTAAGGGGGGGGGGGGGGAGGTAGCACAAGGGGGCCAAGACCATAAGACATTGGAGCAGAATTAGGCCAATTGGCTGATCAAGTCTACTCCACCATTCAATTATGGCTGATCCTTTTTTCCCCTCTTCAACCAAGCCTTTTTTAATAAAAAAAAGTGGTAGGTGTCTGGAATAGATTAGCAGGGGTATTACAGGAGTCAGGCAGTTTGGTGGAGGCTTTTAGACAGAGGAACTTGAAAGAATTGAGGGAGTTTGAATGATACACAAGAGATCATTTAGCATATATTGGCACAACACTGTGGGTGAATGACATGATCAGTGCTGCACTGTTCTAACAACTGTGAATGTCAGAGGGGGACTTGCTAATCTGCTGGTGAGGAGGAATGAATTAATACATTTTCTATTTTTATGAACTAATGCAGTTATACACTTTTTGTCACTTTTCACTGGAAAAGTAAATGAAATACATTGATTCTGGTTCAGAAGTTGATTGCTGCCATACATGTGATACGACTGCAGCCCAAAAACCTACTCTTGGAATGGCAGGTAAAAGCCTTTATCTTGCTACTACCCTTTTCCACTATTCTGGAATGAAAGGCTTGTGTTGAAATCAAAGAGCCCAAGAGCAATG
This sequence comes from Hemitrygon akajei, assembly GCF_048418815.1. Taxonomy (NCBI): domain Eukaryota; kingdom Metazoa; phylum Chordata; class Chondrichthyes; order Myliobatiformes; family Dasyatidae; genus Hemitrygon; species Hemitrygon akajei. Next base: position 19,995,626 of record NC_133126.1, read on the forward strand.
CCTCACATCTTAACTGTTTAGTTTCAGAGTCAGTTCACAGGCTTCATGTGAAGTTGGACTTAAATTCAACAATACTGGAGAAGCCCTGGAACAAAGCAAAGTATTTTATCTCACGTAAGGTGGGCAGTGCTCAGTATAAAGCATTGGAGGGAATATTTCCTTGCTCTTCGATTGGTTTCTTTGCCTTCACACACAACTCATTAGATACTGTCAACTCTTAGTGAAATATAAAACAGACCTGTTACTTGATTCCACGTTCTCAAAACAGTGATGACAAATTGTGTTCTCGTCGTCGTGGCAATCCCTCGAGGTCGAGGATGATGGTCTACATCATACTGAACAGCATGAACTACATCTCAGGAAACAGCAATTCACTTTTGTATACGTGTATAAAATCGGGATGAAGGCATGATGCTATAAATGATATCCCTCCAGTTAAATAATTCTTTCAACACCGAAGTTGTAGAATAATTAAGCTCTATACTGCAGGGCCACACTTGGTTACTGAGCCAAGTTTCTTTGCCTAAAATGTGCAAATGAGTTCAGACTTAGGCTATTCCTTCAGGGAATAGTTTTCTTTTGTGGGTACCAAGCTGTTAACACAACCTTGATGTTATAGGCATTTGGTGGAGGAAGGGAATAGAGGAAGATTGAATCCCAGAATGTTCAGAGATACACATCAGATAATTTATTGAAAAGTACAAGAGAAAGAAAGTTGATTCTAGCTTTATGTGGGGCTTTATTTTATGGAGACTATCTTAGCTTAATTTTCTGGAATCACTACGCATTTCCCTAGCCTGTTACGGAAACCCCTCCCCCACCCTATCATCCAGGCCATGCTCTCTTCTTGCTTCTGCAATTAGGGAGGAGGTACATGAACCTAAGGTCCTATACTACCAAGTTCAATAACAGTTATTACAATTCAACCAACAGGTTCCTGAACCACTGAGTCCGCAACCTATGGACTCAGTTTCAAGGCCTCTACAATTCATGTTCTCAATATTATTTACATATTTATTATTAGTCTGCTTTTGTATTTGAACCGCTGTATTTTGCATATTGGTTGTTTGTCTTTGTGCACAGTCTCCCATTGACTATCGTATTTCTTTGTTCTATGAATGCCCACAAGAAAATGAATCTCAAAGTAGTATATAGTGACGTATACAGTTTGTTAATAAATTTACTTTCAACTTGTGAAAATGTTGGGATTTCCCAACAAAATTCAAATTCCAGTTGACTTTTAAAACATCAATTTTCTTAATTGATCTTTGGGGTGGGTTATGTTGATGGGTAGATGGTGAAAGGAAACAGGAGGCAAAAAAGTACTCAATTCTTTGCCAAAAACTTGTGGTCTATATAAAACTATTGAGAGAACATGAATGCATATACAGTAAAGAAGTCTTTGTTAAACACAGGGGTATACAAGTTGAAGCAATTTAGAGCCTGGGACCATTAATCTTGTTTGTAATTCAGAGTTTCAGCCAAGTGATTCGATATCTTTTATGTTACTATGCAATTGTATTGCCCAAGATCTTACACCCTTATGGTTCTGGCGCCAGAGCTTGTATAGGGTAGTATCATTTTCAACTTCTCACGCACTGTTTGCAGGTAAAGTTACAGCTCCTGAGAACAGTTGACAGGTTTTGAGAGGTCAGTTCTTGTTTACTTTTTCTCCCTAGAAATGAGCACATGCACCCTAACTATAGTGTTCTGCCACATGCTACTCAAAGGCATCTGTAAATAAGGGGGCAATACATAAAAAATCTAGGTTGTGTCATAAGCAGCAATACAGGGGAATGCCACCTGCAAACACAGATCAACATTCATGAAATTAAAGGATGTAATCAATCTTAAAGTAATATTACCATTTCCATTCCAATATGTTGGTCTGTGGCCTCCTCTTGTATCAAGATGGGGCCACCCTTGGAGCAGAGGAGCAACACCTTGACTGGGTAGCCTCCAACCTGATAGCATGAATATCGATTTCTTCTTCTGGTAAAAAGCTATCCCCCACCTCGCCTCTTCCTCCATTCCCCACTCTGGCCTTTTACACCTCTTCTTACCTATCATTCCCCCTGGGTCCCCTCCTCCTTCCCTTTTGTCCACTCTCCGCTATCTTCTCCAGCCCTTTACTTTTTTCACCCACCTGGCTTCACCCATCACCTTCTAGCTAACTTTCCTTCCTCTCCTGATGTTTTTATTCTAGCATCTTTCCCCTTCCTTTCCAGTCCTGAAGAAGGGTCACGGTCCGAAATGTTGACTGTTTATTCATTCTGTAGATGCTGCCTGACCTGCTGAGTTCCTCCAGTATTTTGTGTGCTAGTAATATTATGGAGATGATTTTTTTGTTTTCCTGTTGCATTAACAGTTAAAAGTTAGTATTTTAAATGTAATTTCAACATGGTTAGAATAGCACTATTAAAGGAACAGCGACCTCGGTTCAATTCCTGCTGCTGTCTGTAAAGAGCTTGCACATTCTCTCCGTGACTGCATGGGTTTCCTCTGGGTGCTCTGGTTTTCTCCTACATTCCAAAGATGAACAGGGTTAAGTAGGTTAATTGGACACATGGATGTAATTGAGCAGTATGGGCTCACTGGGCTGGAAGGTCTTTTTTCTGTGCTGTGTCACTAGAAACTGATGCAAGTCACATTGGGATAGAGTTACAAATTCTACCGTTTGGAGAAACAAATCAAGAATCAACTTTATGCACTATATACCTTTACATGCATGAGGAATTTGCTGTGGTGTGTTGGTCAGGGTGACTGACTATAAAAAACATACAATTACAAAGAATAAATAATTATATATAAATAAACTTTGAGGTATAGATATGAAACAATGTGCATAAATACAGAAATACCAGCTTGTATTTACAGTGTTAAAAAAGTGGGTTGAAGTGTTATCAGAGCAGTGATCAGGGTAAAAGTTGGGGGGGTGGGGCTAGCTAGAATGGTTGATCAGACTAGTTGCCTGGGGGAAACATTTAAGATGATGTGAATTTTTTTTGTTTTAATAGCCCGATAGCACTTTCCAAAAGGGAGCATTTTACAGGGTGGTAGTGTCCATAATGAATTTTCCTGCCCCCTTCTTTGGCCTGGACACATACAAGCCCTGAAATCTTGGTAGACAGCAGCAAATGTTAAAATGGGGAAAACAAGCATTCCCAAATGATCAAACTTCAACCCACCAAGTTAAATAATTGAACAAAATTTATTTTACACACTGCAGAAATATCTGCACTACTTTGCAGTTCAGAATCAGGTTTAATATGACTGGCATATGTTGTGAAATGTTTTTTGGCTCTGTTGAAAACATTCTCACCCAAGTGCTTTGGGATACCCACCTGAGGAAATAATTTTTCTAGGAGGACAAATTTCTCTGGGATTCTGGGGGCATATATTCAAGGCTCAGATTACAGCACAGCTCTGATAAAATGCCTTATGGTTAGAAGTTCAGTAGGTTGGGACATTATTCAAAACTTTTGCCAAATGAAACACAAAAATCCTGTTACATCAAATCACAGGGAACTCCTGTGGCTAATATTCCTCCCTCCACAAATCTCAGAACCATCTATAAATTAATCCACTTGCTTTCTGTGAAACCTTGTTGTGCACTAACTTATTTCTTTAAATCATGCCTGTATCTCAAAATGATCAATTGGTTCTGAAAATCTTTGCTATCCCAAGGTTACAAGGTGGCCATAATTAACTAGAATTATTTTTACCTGTAGAAATTTTTACCCTGATCTTCAGAATCAGATTCTCAAAACAGTAACATTAAGATTAGAAGATTAAACATTTCTGCTCTATGCAGATTAACTTCTAGCACCATCTTTAGGCCCTGACTGCCTGTATAAATTGCTACAGTTTGCTTTGCATTTCAAACTTATTCCAATATTGCTACAGCACTGTAAAATTCCATCCATCCACATTTTACTCCACATTTTCTGAATCCCAAAATCTAGATTCCCAAATCTGAGGGGTTCAGCTGACCTAACATTGACAGATTTTGGGATAAGTATCATATTTTATTATCCTATGTGGAGGAAGTGCTTCATCTCATGCCTAAGCCTTTAGTTTATTATGGATCCTTGTTTGGAATCACTCAGCAGATGAAATAATTTCTCCATATACACCCAATTCAACCACCTTGAATTGGACACCCAGAACATTTAAACTCAAGGGAAGAGAGTGAATTTGACTGGGCGAAGACTGGCTTCTGCATATTAGAAATTACCTAATTGGCACTTCAAATGAATACATTTATACATCTTCAGCACTCATACACTGGGCTTAGCTGTCAGAATGTCAGGAGGTTGAAGGAGTGATAGATAGGAAATACAGAGAGGTAGTTACACCCAAAATGCAGGACACAGGAAACTGGGTGACAAGCAGGAAGGGGAAGGGATTAGGGAGCCAGTGCAGAGTATCCCTGTGGTCATCTGCCTCATTAACAGGTATATCACTTGGGATACTGTCTGGGGGTTGGGGGGTGGGGAAGAGGATGACCCAACATAGGAAAGTCACAGCTGTCAGGTCTTTGGCACTGAGTCTGCTTCTGTGACTCTGACGGGAAGGGGCTAGAAGGGGCACACTGTGGTGACAGGGGATTCGTTAGTTAAGGGAACGAACAGGAAGTTCTGTGGGTAAGAAAGAGATTACCGAATGGTATGCTGCATCCCAGGTGCCAGGATATCTCTAATCGATTCCTCAGCATTCTTAAGTGGGAGGGTGAACAGCCAGAAGTTGTGGTCCATGCAGATACCAATAACATGGGTAGGATGAGTGATGAGGTTCTGCATAGGGAGTTTAATTCAAGGAGTTAGGTGTTAAGTTAAAGGTCAGGGCCTCCAGGGTTGTGATCTCAAGATTGCTACCCATGCTACTTGCTAGTGAGGCTAAAACTAGGAAGATTATACAGTTTCATATGAGGCTAAGGAGTTGGTGTAGGAGGGAGGGCATAAGATTTCTGGATCATTGGTCTCTTCCAGGGAAAGTGGGACCTGTACAGAAAGGATGGTTTGCACCTGAACTGGCGGGTGACTAATATCCTAGTGGGAAGGTTTGTTAATGCTACACGGTGGGGGTTAAACTAGAGCTGCAGGGGGGTGGGAACCAGAGTGCCAGAACAGAGAAAGAGAGGTTGTGGATACAGATGTTGGCAAGATCTCAGACAAAGTTAGGAATCAAAAGGTTGAGCATGGTACATCACAATTGAAATGGGTGAATCCAGGACTGAAGGTGTTGTATCTGAATGTGCACAGTATACGGAATAAGGTAGATGAACTTGCAGCACAGTTGCAGATTGGCAGGTATGATGTTGTAGGCATCACTGAGTCATGGCTGAAAGATTGTAGCTGGGAGTTTAATGTCCAAGGATACACACTGTATCAAAAAGATAGGCAGGAACGCATAGGGGGTGGCACTGCCCTGTTGGTAAAAAAAATGAAATCAAATCATTAGAAAGAGATGACTTGGGGTCAGAAGATGTTCAATCATTGTAGACAGATCAAAGGAACTGCAAGGGTAAAAAGACCTTGATGTGAGCTGTATATAGATACCCAAACAGCAGTAAGAATGTTGCCTACAAATTACAGAGAGTTAGAAAATACAATAGTCAAGGGGGACTTCAATACGCAGGTAGATTGGGAAAATCAGGTTGGTGCTGGATTCCAGGAGGGGGAGTTCCTAGAGTGCCCACGAGATGGCTTTTTAGAGAAGCTCGTGGTTGAGCCTACTGGAGAATTGGCTATTTTGCAGTGGGTGTTGTGGAATGACCCAGAATTGATTAGAGAGCTTAAGGTAAAAGAGCCCATGGGGGAGTGTGATCATATGATCAAATTCACTCTGAAACTCGAGAAGCTGTATCAGTAATACAGTGGAAAAAAGGAAGTTAGAAGTATTCAAGGACATTCAAGGAATAGAAGTATTCAAGGACATTTTCAACCTCTCACTGCTATGGGTGGAAGTTCCCACTTACTTCAAAAAGGCAAAAATTATTTCAGAGTCTAAGAATAATAATGTGGGCTGCCTTAATGACTATCACCCAGTAGCACTCACATTATCAGTAATGAAATGCTTTGAGATGGTCATCAATAGACTGAACTCCCGTCTCACCAAGGACCTGGACCCATTGCAATTTGCCTATCGCCACAATAGGTCAATGAAAGATGCAATCTCAATGGCTCTCCACATGGCTTTAGATCACATGGATAACACAAACACCTATGTCAGGATGCTGTTCATTGACTTTAGCTCAGCATTTAATAACATCATTCCCACAAACCTGATTGAGAAGTTGCAGAACCTGGGCCTCTGTACCTCCCTCTGCAATTGGATCCTCGACTTCCTAACCAGAAGACCACAATCCGTGCGGATTATTGATAATATACCCTCCTCGCTGACTATCAACACTGGCACACCTCAAGGGTGTATGCTTAGCCCACTGCTCTACTCTATATACACATGACTGTGTAGCTGGGCATAGCTGACAATACAACCATTGTTGGTAGAATATCAGGTGGTGACGAGAGGGCACACAGGAGTGAGATCTACCAACTAATGGAGTGATGCTGGCACAACCTGGCACTCAACGTCAGTAAGACGAAAGAGCTGACTGTGGACTTCAGGAAGGGCAAGACGAAGGAACACGTATCAATCCTCAAAAGGTTCAGAAGTGGAGAGAGTGAGCAGCTTCAAGTTCCTGGGTGTCAAGATCTCTGAGGATCTAACCTGGTCCCAACATATTGATATAGTCATAACAAAGGCAAGACAGCGGCTATACTTTATTAGGAGTTTGAAGCGATTTAGCATGTCAACAAATACACTCAGAACTTCTATAGTTATACCATGGAGAGCATTCTGACAGGCTGCATCACTGTCTGGTATGGAGGGGCTACTGCACAGGACTGAAAGAAGCTGCAAAAGGTTGTAAATCTAGTCAGCTCCATCTTAGGTACTAGCCTACAAAGTACCCAGGAGATCTTTAGGGAGTGGTGTCTCAGAAAGGTAGCGTCCATTATTAAGGAACTCCAGCACCCAGGGTATGCCCTTTTCTCACTGTTACCATCAGGTAGGAGGTACAGAAGCTCGAAGGCACACACTCAGCAATTCAGGAACAGCTTCTTCCCCTCTGCCATCCGATTCCTAAATGGTCATTGAATCTTTGGACACTACCTCACTTTTAAAAAAAAAAAAATACAGCATTTCTGTTTTGGCATGTTTTTAAAAATAAAAATCTATTCAATATATGCAATTGATTTACTTGTTTATTTATTACTATTTTAATTTTGTTTATTATTTTTCTCTGCTAGATTATGTATTGCATTGAACTGCAGCTAAGTGAACAAATTTGTGCGTCACACGCCGGTGATAATAAACCTGATTCTGAGAGGGGAGTTGGCCAGACCTGACTGGAAAACACTGGCAGGGATCTTAGCAGAGCAACAATGGGTGGAATTTCTGAAAGCATTTCAGAAGGTAGAGGATATATACATCCCAAAGAGGAAGTTGTATTCTAAAGGAAAGATGACACAACCATGGCTAACAAGAGAAGTCAAAACCAAAATAAAAACAAAAGAGACGGCATATGATAGAGCAAAAATTAGTGGGAAGTTGGATGACTTGGAAGCTTTTAAAAACCAGAAGGTAACTAAAAAAAGTCAGTAAGGAAAAGATGAAATACGAAAATAAGCTAGCCAATAATACTAAAGAGGATACTAAAAGTTTCTTTGGATATACAAAGTGAAAAAGAGAGTGGATATTAGATCACAGAAAAATGATGCTGGAGAGGTAGTAATGGGACACAAAGTTGTGGACAAACTGAATAAGTATTTTGCATCAGTCTTTGCCTTGGAAGACACTAGCAGTATGGTGGAAGTTCCAGGTGTCAGGGAGCATGAAGAGTATGAAGTTACCATTACTCGATAGAAAGTTCTTGGGAAACAGAATGGTCTGAAGTTAGGCAAGTCATCTGGACCAGATGGTGTAAACCCCAAAGTTCTGAAAGAGGTGGATGAAAAGATCATGGAGGCATTAGTAATGATCTTTCAAGAATCAATAGATTCTGGAATGGTTTTGGACTGGAAAATTACAAATGTCGCTCCACTCTTCAAGAAGGGAGGAAGGCAGAAAAAAGGAAACTATAGGCCAGTTAGTCTGACCTCAGTGGTTGGGAAGATATTGGAGTTGATTATAAAGGATGAGGTCTCAAGGTACTTGGAAGCACATGATAAAAAATAGGATGTAGTCAGCATGGTTTCCTTAAGGGAAAATCTTGCCTGACAAGTTCGCTGGAATTCTTTGAAGTAGTAACAAGCAAGATAGACAAAGGAGAAATGTTTGATGTTGTGTACTTGGATTTTCAGAAGGCCTTTGACAAGGTGCCACATGAGGTTGCTTAACAAGCTATGAACTCATGGTATTACAGGAAGGATTTTAAGATGAATAAAGCAGTGGCTGATTGACAGGAGGCAAAGGGTGAGAATAAAGGGAGCCTTTTCTAACTGGCTGCCAGTGACCAGCGGTGTTCCACAGGGGTCTGTGTTGGGACTGCTTCTTTTTACATTTTCTGTCAATGATTTGGATGATGGAATTGATGGCTGTGTTGCAAAGTTTTCAGACGATATGGAGATAGGTGGAGGGTCAGGTAGTTTTGAAGTAGAGAGGCCACAGAAGGACTTAGACAGATCAGAATGGGCAAAGAAATGGCAGATGGAATAGAGTGTCAGGAAGTATATGGCCAAGCACAGTGACTGAAGAAATGAAATTTGCAGGTTCAGCCTGTGGTGAGGAAGGCAAATGCAATGTTAGCATTCCTTTCAAGAGGATTAGAATATAATAGCAAGGATGTAATGTTGAAACTTGATAAAACACTGGTGCGGCATCACTTTAGCTTTAGTTTTAAATACCCTGGTACAATAATAAAACCCCATACGAGGTAATTAATGTTTGGGCCTTGTCATCCTCAAAATGTCACTGTGACAAACATTCTGAAAATTATTGCTGTAGGCTCTTGTTCAGTCAAATCTACAGCTATCTGTGAGTATGATCCAAGGATGACATTAGGTCCTTTTGACCCAATTCTCAAATAAGGTAGAAAGGAAGACTTATGTCAGCCACTTATATTACTTTATTTTACTTGGAGGTGGTGGGATGATATATCAATCACTGGTTTATCACATAGAATCTCTGAAATAACTTAAGCTTACTATTAAAATATTGACATACATTGAATACTTATTGTTTTAAAAACATGAGGAAATCTCCAGATGCTGGAAATCCAAAGCAATACCCACAAAATGCTGGAGGAACTCAGGTCAGGCAGCATCGATGGATAAGAGTAAACAGTCGATGTTTTGGGCTAAGACCCTTAATCAGGATCTCACAGTTGTTCCTCACGAGTTAGGAACACAGGAGTAACTTGCCTAACTCCCCAGAGTCAATATCTACAAGTTTTACGTCAGGAGTGTGCTGGAATACTCTCCACCTGTCTGATGAATGCAGCTTCAGCAGTATACAGGACATAGCAGCCCACTTGATGTGCACCCTTTTCACATTCATTCACTTACTTCATCACCAATAAGGGGCAGCAGTCTGTACTATCTACCCAATGCACTGCCATAACCCAAGACTCCTTAGAAAGCATCTTCTAAAACCATGACCTCTACCAACGAGAAGAACAAGGGCAGCCAAAACATGGAAACTCCATCATCTGGAAGTTGCCCCCCTTCAAGCAACACACCTTTCCAATTTGGAAATTAACTACTGTTCCTTCATCACTGGTTAAAGTCCTGGTACACTAATGTTATTGCAGTAACACCAACTGTGCAAGGACCGTAATGGTTAAGTTGGCAACTCACCACCACCTGTAAGAGTAACTAGAGATGGACAATACTAGCTCAGCCAATGAATCCCACATTTACTTGACTGAATAAAAAGTCATTTAGTTTTCTTTTATGTCCCATTAATAATTAAATGTTACCCTTAAATTTCAAAGGAAGAAGCTCCAAGCCAGGGGTTCCCATCCTGGACTCTACAGGTCCCCTATTTGATGGTATTGGACTATGGTATAAAAAAAACTTGGGAACCCCTGCTCTAAATGAAGCCCTTGTGCTGGAGAAACAATGCTGGAGAAACTCGGCAGGTCAGGCAACATCTATGGAAATGACAAAACAGTCACTGCTTCAGGCCAAGACCCTTCATCAGGAAGTTCTTGGTCATTTTTGGTCCACTGCATCATTTAGCTTTGGTCAAAGTAACTCACTGGGAGGCACAACGTCGAACACGAGTGCTCAGATCTATCTTAAGGCCAGATACGCTCAAGTTTTTTTAAAGTTCAAATATCTAACCTGGCCTTCTACATAGCTCCTTTATCCTTCATCCATGTACCCATCTAAGAGTCTTTTAAATGCCTATAATGTATCTGCCTCTACCACAACACCTGGCAGTGTGTTCCATGCATTCATCACTCTAAAATAAACTACTTCTGACATCCCTCAAAACTTCCCTCCAATTACCTTGTATTACCTTGCCCCCTTGTATTAGCCATTTCCCACCCTGGGAAAAAGGCATGGGCTGTCTACACGATCTATGCCTCTTAACATCTTGTACACCTCTATCAAGTCACTTCTCATCCCCCTTCACTCCAAAGAGAGAAGCCCCAACTCAAAGTTCAGAGTAAAGTTTATTATGAATACATACAGTACATGTCACCACATACAGCCCTTGATTCTTTTTCCTGTGGGCATACTCAGCAATTCTTTAGTACAGTAACTGTAAACAAGTTCAATGAAAGAGCAAGAATATAGAAGACAGCAAACCGTGTAAATGCAAATTAAATAACTAGCAATAAATAACAAGAGCATGAATTACAAGATAGAGTCCTTAAAGTGAGATAATTGGTTGTGGGAACACCAGAAACATAATGTGTAATTATCCTCTTTTGTTCAAGAGCCTGATGGTTGAGGGGCAGCAACTGTTCTTGAACCTGGTGGTTGAGTCCTGAGGCACTTGTGCCTTCTACCTGATTGCAGCAGTGAGAAAAGAACATGGCCTCGGTGGTGAGGAACTTTGATGAATATTTCACGTAGATGTGCTTGATGGTTGGGAGGGCTTTACCCATGACGTACTGGGCTGAAATCACTACCTTTTGTAGGATTTTCTGCTCAAAGGCATTAGCGTTGGCAGTAATGCAGCCAGTGAATACACTTTCCATTGCACATCTGTAGAATTTTGTCAAGGTTTTTGATGAAATGCTGAATCTCCACGACTCCTGAGCAAGTAGAGGCACTGTCATGCTTTCTTTGCAATCACATTTATATGATGGGTTCAGGACAGGTCCACTGAGATAGACAACATCCAGGAATTTAAAATTACTGACACTCTCCACCTTTGATCCTCTAAAGAGTTTTGGCTTACGAACCTCTGGTTTCCTCTACTGAACTGCACAATCAACCTTTCCTCACAAGACATTCTCTCCAATCCAGGCAGCATCCTGATAAATCTGCTCTGCACTCTCACCAAAGCTTCCACATCTTTCTTATAATGAGGTGACCAGAACTAAGCAAAATATTCCAAGTAAGGTCAAAACATGGTTTTATCAAGCTGCAACATTATATTGTGGCTCTTGAACTCAGTTCCCTGACTAATGAGGACCACCATGCTAAACACCTTCTTAACCACCCTATCAACTTGTGTGGCAACATTGAAGAATCTATGGATGCAGACCCCAAAATCCCTCTGCTCCTCCACAGTTAAGAAACCTGCCATTCACCTTGGGAACACCCTTGTGGAAAATTTGAATTCTTCCATCCAAAGGGGCAAACAGATCTACAATAATACCTATTAAACTGGTTACTCTGTGGACATACATTTGTATTCTTTGGACAGAAAAGTACTCACTGGAACTTGTAATACACCATTTTCATCAAGTTACAATAGAACATGCTTCTCTAAATGAGATATTGCTATCAAGAATATTTGAGAAAACCTGTCAACCTGGAATAAGAATTGTTGCATTGGTTTGAAAATCTAGACAATACTCCACCTTCACCAACAGCCTCACCCATTAATATGGGTTTCTTTCACTGTGGTCCCTCGACAAGCAGAACAGCAGGCTTTTATCAACACCTGTCAATTCAATTTTGATCCACTTAATACAGTTTGGGAAATGAAGCAATACACTAATGGGGAGGCCAGTTACACAAGGTTTCTGAGCAGAAACATCTACTGTCATGACAATTAACACAAAAACTTTTGCAGCACTAGAACAGGGCAACTAAAGGCCAGTTGTGTAATATGGGAATGCAGTAGGTGAATTCCAATGACACTTTTGTCAAATATCAGGAAATCCAGTTCTAAACCGATTGTTGAAAGCAAGAGAGAAAAGGTCAATTTCATAAATATAAATGGATACAACTTGAAGCATTTTCTGAGTGGGTAAAGATTGGTGACTCAATAGGATTCTTCAAAAGGAAATTAAGTGGAGAAAAAATTCCTGTGGGAGTGAGAAAAGAGAGCAGTGTTGATTTGAACCATTCTAATATACCATGTACAATGATATAGTTTTATGTAACATTATATAGCTTTATGTTAGAGATTCAGAAGTGGCTGCAAGTGTACAGGCTATTCAACACAGCTCCACCTATTACAAAGCTTTTGAAAAGGCACACTAAAATACACTCAGTACCTAATTAAGTGGCCACTGAGTGTATGTTCATGGTTTTCTGTTGTAGCCTATTCACTTCAAGGTTTAACATGTCGTGCATTCAGAGATGCTCTTCTGCAAACTTCTCTAGATGTGTAGTGGAGAGTATATTGACTGGATGCATCACAACCAGGTATGGAAACACTGATGCCATTGAACAGAAAATCCTACAAAAGGTACTGGATATGGCCCAGGCCATCACAGGTAAAGCCCTCCCCACCATTGAGCACATCTTCATGGACCGCTGTCGCAGGAAAGCAGCATCCATCATCAGGGGTCCCTGCCAACCAGGTTAATGGATCTCAGGAGAATGAATCTCAGGGTTGTATATGGAGATACATGTAGTTTGATAATAAATTTACTTCGAACTGTTGTAACATGATTTTTGAGTTGCAGGTGCCCCCCGCTTTACAAACGTTCACTTTACAGCACTTTGCTTTTACAAAAGACCTACATTAGTAACCTGTTTCCGCATTACAAAGAGGATTTTTGCTTTTACGAAAAATTTTCCCATATAAATTAATGGTTCTTTACGCCATTTTGGCTTAAGAAAGGTTTCATAGGAATGCTTTGTAAATGGGGGGGGGGGGGGGGGGGAGAGGAGACAGCTGTACTGTCATCTTCCTGTCAGCTTGAACCAGTCTGGGCATTCTCCTCTAACTTCTTTCAAAGGACTTTTGCCCACAACTGCTATGCACTAGACATTTTTTCACACTATTCTTTGTAAACTCTAGAGACTGTTGTGCGTGAAAATCCCAGGAGGTCAGCAGATATTCAAAGCACCCCATATGGCACCAACAATAATTCCATGGTCAAAGTCACTTAGATCACATTTCTTCCCCCTCTCCCATTTCTGAACTGAACCTCTTGACCATGTCAGCATGCTTTGTATTGCTGCCCCATGATTGGCAGATTAGTTATTTGCATTAGTGAGCAGGTGTACCTAATAAAGTAACCATTGAGTACACACCTGTATTATATTGCTAGTATATAATTCAAGCTTTTGCAGAATGGTTATGTCACTTGCCCATTTGAGATAAATGTTATGGTTTTACTTTGGAAGATTTAACTGCTAGCACTGCTTCTTTTATTACTTCCCATAATGGTAGTCAGAGTTCGGCAGGTCAAATCTTATTACTAATGGTTGTATAACAGAAGACATCAAACCGATTAACTGTCCCACATGTTTTTCGTAAAAGAAAAATGTTGGATGAAAACTAACAGAACAGCTTCTTAATTTCCTGGACAAACTGCAAATTCCTATTTAAAAATGAGTGATCCCTAAACCTGGACGAAAAACCCTCAGTAATTTTAATCAACCAGCTAAGAGTGGTTACCCAATTAATCTCTGCGGTTTGAGTGTGGCTCTATTTCCTGTCGAGACTAAGATCTTTTACAGATTGACTGATACTCTGTGTAGGCGTTCCTGACCCTCAGAAGCTTGAAAATGGAAGGCATCCATTGTAATTATCTGCCAGCAGATGAAAAGGAAGCTGAGAGAACTGTTTCAAAAGGATTCTGCTTCTACATCTGGAAGCTTTTTTTTAAAAAAAAAAGCCCCAGCCCCCCCTTGAATTTCTTGGAACGTATCTGGAGTTGCTTAAGGCAAACATACAAGGGTTCTGGGTGAAAGAATGCATGCCATAAGATCTGCAGTAACACTGAATGTCAGGGTGATTTACTTCAGTTGTACCACACCTCTCTCCAAATGCCCTATCCCACCCAAAGTGCAACGAGAGAATCTTTGAATGCTTCAGTTCGGCTTCTTTTCAAACATGAAACAAATCATCCTTGCTTGGATAAGCAGATATAATATTTGCTTCATTTGACTGCAAATATATTGATAAAAAGATTAGCAAAATATGGATCTTACTTTATGAACTTTCATTATATACTCTTGAACACAAATATTCACAATTCCAAATCCTAACTCCAGCAGACCAAATATCAGCAATTTCTGGAGCCCTCTTTTAACTCAATTCCGAAACAAGTACTGTTGCACATTTAAGCTGAAACACACATTATATACAACATTGCAAAATCCACTAAAACATAACTTGTGTGCAGAAGGCCGCTGTCTGTACAGAACATGGCAATGAATCCCAGTCAAATGGAAATTCATCTGCTAAAAAGTTAAAAAAATTCACCTTGAACATAAAACAAGATGGGCCAGTGAATATTTGCTTCCATTCATGCTCAAAGGAATTTAACATTCTTTTGTATAATATTTTGCAATGATTAGAAATGGTCAGTTTCGGTGATTACAGGTTTTTGACTTAAGACCATAAACCAAAGATCATAAGGCATTGAAGCAGAATTAGGCCATCCAGCCCATTGAGTCTGCTCTACTATTTCATCATGGCTGATTTATTATCCCTCTCAACACCATTTTTCTGCCTTCTCAATGTAACCTTCGGCATCCTTACCAATCAAGATGATATGAACCTCCACTTTAAATATAACCAATGATTTGGCATCCACAGCCATCTGTGGCAATGAATTCCACAGGTTCACTACCCTCTAGCTAAAGAAATTCTTCATTTCTATTCTGAGACTGTCCTCTGGTGGTCCTAAATTCTCTCACTAACAGAAGCATTCTCTCCACGTCCACTTTATCGAGGCCTTTCAATATTCAATACGTTTCAAACAGATCCCCCATCATTCTGCTAAACTCCAGCGAGTACATGGCCCAGAGCCATCAAACGCTCCTTTACGTTAACCCTTTAATTACTGGGATCATTCAGTATAATAAAGCATAATAACTATGGCTGAAAACAATCAAGTTTGTACAGATAGTTAGCATTCATGCTGGTAGTAAAAAAAATCTTGTTATAAGTTCTCTGAAGCACCCTCTTAGTTTTCCAGGAAGATTAAAACTTTATCTTGCACTTAAAACTTTTACTCTAAATGGCTCAATTCTTCCTCCATCCCTCATTTCTCTACACAAAAATTCTTCACTCATTACCTTTTAATTCAAAAATTCAACAAGCCTTCTGTCAAGAGTTAATGTGCAACTTCCTTTTGTGGGCTTAAGTGTATTTTGGAAGTCAGATGCAATTTACATGATGGTTATATGGAAGGAGTGTGCATCTTGTTAGAAAATTCCCCATTGTTTGACAATTGCTGAATGAGTAAAGCCAGTTCTCATAAAATCCAACCATTTCAGTCAAGTGGGAACTCTTCAATTCTTGCTTTGCCATATTAGAGGCTCTTAAAGCCTCTTCTACCATTGTGTTGGAGATCACTACTACTAGTGCAAATCAAGTACACTTTCCCCTGTGGGCTCTTCAACAAGCTGAGTCATTAAATAGTGTGAATTTAACTGTACAGATTCCTCATCACTGGCAATGACAACTTACCCGTGCTCACCACTCATGCAAAACACAAGTGTAGTTAATAAATTGTTATCTTCCCCATCACCCCTAGATATATTTATTATGCTATCCTGAAAGTCAATCGCAAAATATTGTGGAAGCAAAGTCCATTTAATGCCAGGGCAACAACTGGTCAATCACAAATACTGCTTCAGTAAGTATATAATGTTCCTGCCCATGTCAATATTGTTTTCTAGGACATCTTCAAGGTGCGGCATCTCAGAAAGACAGCGTCCATCATTAAGGACCCCGATCACCCAGGACATGTCCTCCTCTTATTGCTACAGTAACCTGAAGGCACACACTCAGCAATTCAGGAACAGCTTTTTGCCCCTCTGCAATCTGATTCAGAAATGGATATTGAACCCTTGAAAACTACCTCACTGCTTTATTTGTTTTTGCTCTATTTTTAACTTAAATATTTAATATGCATATACTTACTGTAATTGATTTACTTATTTTCCCCATATTATCACATATTGCATTGTACTGCTGCTGCTAAGTTAACAAATTTCACAACATATGCTGGTGATACTAAATCTGATTAACATTCATACAGTTGATATTTAAACCATTTTTAGTTCAGGTTGAAATACTGATATTGATTCCACCCCATTATATTTTTAAGTTACCCTGATCCTCAATGACAAATCCTCAATAACGTATACTGCCTCAGTAAATCGTGCCATTAGACAGGACAATAGTTAAAAAAATATTTTTGATATTCATAGATACTTCAAAAATTACATTTTAATACCTCCAGTTTAGGTTAAAATCCTAGTATTTCCCTCCCACCCCCAGCCTTTCCATTCAAATGGATGGAGTTGCTATACTTTGCCAGGTCTACAGTCCCGATACAGGACCTTGACCTAAAATATTGACAATTCCTCTCTCCGCAGATGCTGCTTGACTCAGTTCCTCCAGCAGTTTGTCTTTGCATCATATTCCACCATCTGAAAACCCATGTCTCTACTTTTCACTATATGAATTCATCAGCTGAAATACCAGACAATAGTAGAAAATGCTGCTCCAGAACTAGACTTAGAGGCAAGACCACAGGAAATTAGGAATTTCCTGATTTGACCAGGATCCTTGGAAAGAGATGAGAAGGATCTATTTCCACCCAGCTTAGCTCCAGATCAAAGATTTAGACCAAGCAAAGTCCACCCAATCATTGTTTATCAGGCACAAGAAATTTCAAAGCAATACTGTACTCAAGGATGAGGCTTGAGGCAGATCAGCTGTTAACAATATCAAACGGCAGGGCAAGCTTGAGGGGCCAACTTTCAAATTCACTGTTTCTTTTGTTTGATACACTCTTGAAAATATATTAGAATGTTAGAAGCAAGAACAACAAAATAGTATGATTAAATGTTTGTACTGAGTTATGTGATTACAGTTAACGCTGGGCAACTTGGTGTGTGAATGATGAACCAGGCCCACTGAGACAAAATACATCCACACTCCAAAGCCCATGCCAAAAGGAGAGCCCTCTGCACATAGGAGGCCCAATCAGTTCACCACACTATCAAACAGCCTGATGTTCACTTGTCACGCTCTTGAAATCAAACTGATACGATACAACAATGAAGGGATTAAACTGAAAGGACAGATTTCAGTTCATGGAGAAAAATGTCAGCAAACCACAAAGCAGCACAACTAGTGAAACCTGGGCAAGATGCCAGAAAGTGCAACTTTTGCATAATCAACTACCTCTTCTTCTCATGGATTTTCCTCTTCCTTTCTGTGACTTTTGTATTCAATCTGGTGTCCAACAATAGTGTTTATATGGTAGCCTGCAGTATATTTAAGGAACTTTTCCTTCTTGTAAAATGCTGCTAGTATGTTTCTATGTGCCTATGATGCTGCTGCATGATTTTCATTGCACCCCCGCATATGTACATTTGTGCTTATGGCAATAAACTTGATTTTGAACAGAATTTCTAGATTCCCAAAGCTAGTACAAACTTGTATAAAAGCTAGTAAGACTTTTAGAGTCAGAGTCTTAAAGCAGAGGAAGTGGCCCTGTGGCCATGTCTGTGACAATCATTTTGCCCATCTACACTTAATCCCATTTCCCCACATTGTGACTTTCTATACCATGCCTATTAGATAGATAGATAGATAGATAGATAGATAGATACTTTATTCATCCCCATGGGGAAATTCAACATTTTTTCCAATGTCCCATACACTTGTTGTAGCAAAAACTCATTACATACCGTCTCAATGTTCTGCTTTTTAAATGCAGTAACTATCTGATTACATCATCTACTCTGGCAACACATTCCAGTTATCAACATTTCCATGTAAAAGTTTCCCCTCAGATCTCATTTACAATTCCTTTCTCTTCTCTTAAACCCAATCCTGCTCGTTTTTGATACCAGTCATGGAAAATTGGGGTACATGTGCAATGGTATTCCGTGACGCTATTACAGCTTGGGGTGTTGGGAGCTCTGAATTCAAACCCAGCATGCTCTGTAAGGAGCCTCTGTACATCCTGCCAAGTGAAATGTGTGGGTTTTTTCCTATAGTCCAAAGAAATACTGGGTAGGTTAATTGGTCATTATAAATTGTCCCATGATTAGATTAGGGTTATATTGGGTTTGTCGGGTGTTGCTGGGTGGTGTGGCACCCAAGACTGGAAAGGCCTATTGTGCTGTATTTCTACATAAACAATTAACTGTGTACCTTATGTCTCTCAGTTTTGCACATTACCATCAGCTGCCTCAGTTCAACAGACAAGGCCAGTCTATCCAATTCCAAGTCCACCAATTCAGGCAACATTCTGGCAAATCTTCTCTGCACTCTCTCCAGCACTATCACAGCCTTCCTACATGTAGTGTGGTGAGTCAAAATGAGTACAGCATCCCAAATGTGGCTAAGCAGTTTGTGTAGAGTTGAAATAAGTCTAAATCATTCTATGTCCCAACATATGAAGGCCAGCATGCCAACATGCCTTCTTCATGACCCAATCCATGTGATTTGTCACTTTCAAGAAACTTTGGCCTTGGATGTTGCTTCATCAACTTTGCTTGATTTCCCATTTACTATAATGTCCTGACTTCTCAAAAGACTTAAACTCCACCTGCTAACACTCTGGTCAACTTTCCAACTCTGGCATCAGACAATCTTCCTCACTATCTTACCACTACCTCCCATTACTTTTGTGTGAATCTAAAACGTTTAATTCTTTGAATAATTAACAAGCAGGATAGACAAAGCAATATCAGTAGATGGTGTGTACTTGGCTTTTCAGAAGGCTGTTGACAACATGTCAAACGAGGCTGCTTAAGTTACAAGCCCATGTTACTACAGGAAAGACC
The DNA here is from genome assembly GCF_048418815.1 of Hemitrygon akajei. Taxonomy (NCBI): domain Eukaryota; kingdom Metazoa; phylum Chordata; class Chondrichthyes; order Myliobatiformes; family Dasyatidae; genus Hemitrygon; species Hemitrygon akajei. The sequence goes on from NC_133126.1 coordinate 20,015,032, forward strand.
GTAGCATGGATAAAGCGGTGGCTAATTGGCAGGAGACAAAGAGTGGGAATAAAGGGAGCCTTTTTGGCTTGGCTGCCAGTGATAAGTGGTGTTTCACAGGGGACTGCTTCTTTTTACATTATATGTCAATGACTTGGATGACAGAATTAATGCCTTTGTTGCAAAGTTTGCAGACAATCTAAAGATGGGGGAGGGGCAGGTAGTTTTGAGGAAGTAGAGAGGCTACAGAAGGACGTAGATTAGGGGAATGGGCAAAGAAGTGGCAGATGAAACACAGTGTCAGGAAGTGTATTGCCGTGTACTTCGGTAGAATAACTGAAAAGGTTGACTATTTTCTAAATGGAAAGAAAATTCAAAAACCTGAGGTGCAAAGAGACTTGTGAATCCTAGTAAAAGATTTCCTGAAGATTAATTTGCAGGTTAAGTTGACTTTGAGGAAGGCAAATGCAATGTTAACATTCATTTCAAGAGAACTAGAATATAAAAATAAGGATGTAATGTTGAGGCTTTATAAACCACCGGCGAGGCCTCACTTGGGAGTATTGAGAGCAGTATTGTGCCCTTTATCCAAGAAAGGATATGTTGACATTGGAGAGGGTTCACAAAAAATGATTCTAGGATTGAATGGCTTGTCATATGAGGAGCGTTTAGTGGTTTTGGGCCCATATTAACTGGAATTCAGAAGAATAAGGGGTGACCTCATTGAAACCTATCGAATGCTGAAAGGCCTCGATAAAGTGGATATGGAGAGGGTATTTCCTATGGTGGAGGAGTCTAAGACGAGAGGATACAGCCTCAGAATAGAGGGCGGTCCTTTTAGAATGGAGATTGGGAGGAACTTCTTTAGCCAGAGACTGGTGAATCTGTGGAATTCGTTGCCACAGTCAGCTGTGGAAGCCAAATCTTTAGGCATATTTAAAGCAGAGGTTGATAGATTCTTGATTAGTCAGGGCATGAAAGGATATGGGGAGATGGCAGGAGATCGGGGCTGGGAGGGAATAGCACCTCAGCTGTGATGAAATGCAGAGCAGACTCGATGGGCCAAATGACCTAATTCTGCTCCTCTATTTTATGGTCTTAATTTCCATCTGGTTAAAGCTCCTTATACTAAGGCAATCTCACTGAATTTTGGGCAAGTTAACATTCCCTACTTCTATAATCCTAATGCTTTTACATCTTTATGCAATTTGTTTACATACCTGTTCCTCCAATTCTTGTTATATTGATCTGTCTTATTCTTATATTCTACCCATTGGGCCTCATTGGACAATCTCTACAGGTTATCCTCCCTGAGTACTGTTGTGACCCTTTCCCTAATCACTAGTGCATTTTGTTCCTCATTTGCATCCTGCCAGTCAGGCCTAAACCATCTATATACTGGAACATTAAGCTGACAATCCTGTCCTTCACTCAGTTATGTTTCCATAGTTGAATAATATCATAACTGCATGTGGTGATCCATTTTCTAAGCTCAACAAATTACCGTGAAGCTTCTATTAAAAGTGAATACATTTGAGCTTTCAAATATACCCATGCTTCACAACCTGTGTACTGCACTTGTTCGATTTATCCTCTACAATGTGGGTCTATCACCTTAACTGTCATACTAGTAGTTTGTCACTCCCTACTCCCGACACGCCAAATTAGTTAAAAACCTCCCAAGTAAACCTGCCTGCAAATATACTGGCCCCCTTCAAGTTTGGATGTATCTTGTGCCTGGATGACATCTGACCCCAGCACTGGAATCTTCTGGAGTCTTGTTCTTGGCTGCGGAAAACCTGCCTATTCCTCTCACTAATGAGCCCCTTACCACTTCCATTTAGCATCTGTTACGAATGTGCCACAACTCTGAGGGGCCGAAGGGTACAAAGTAGCCCCCTCCTTTTTGAGAATCGCAAGATCGCTATTAATTCGGGTCTGGGACCCAGGAAATGAGAGAGAGACGTCCAGAATACACAGGTTTGGAATGTGTCCTGGCCTCAGCCAGGCGGAACCATTGATAACGGCTATTGTCTCTTGGAGACGGAATTGTGTATTGAGAACTGTACTATTCATTGAAGCCCTCAGGGGGTGACCAGAGTGGGATGGTTGAGGGATTGCATCATCCCAACCTGATTGACATCTGAGACCCCGTGAGTAAGGATAAAAGAAGGTCTGGGGAACAACCCCTTTAGACACACCAGGAGAAACGTATGAGACCGGTGGAGGCTTTTGTGTGTGTCCATCCTTGCCCGGATGACGTCCTCCACGGAACGGCCTCGCTAAAGGACGAATACGGATCAAGAGCGGATAAAGGAAAGCTGGCAAGTTTCTATTCTCAAAATCTCTCTCTCTCTCCAACAATTGAAAACCCAGCGGTCCCCAAAGGCTGAAGCCTGTATGAACTGAGTGACTTTTATATTTCCATCGGACAATACATTATCCCCCAGACAACGATAGAGCTATTTCTTATTGATTATTATTATACCTGCACTTTTACATTTAGTATTGACGACGTATATTATCTGTATGTTTGCATTGATATTTGTGTATATTTACTAATAAATACTGTTAAAAATAGTACCATCAGACTTCAACGGACCTCTCTATCTTTGCTGGTAAGTGACCCAGTTACGGGGTTCGTAACACATCATAGTACAGAAATAGGCCTTCAGCCCAATTGGTCCATGACAGTCAAGATTCCCATTCAAGCTTGGCCTATATCCCTCTAAACCATGGAACCCTCAGTTAATGGTAGAGGGTCCATGGCAAAAAAAGGTTGGAAACTCTTGCACTAAATCTTCTCTATTTCTAGGTGTTTTAACTCAAGGCCAGCGGATGCAAATTGATGGTTCTCATTTCTCGATGGACTCAATCTTCTATTATTTTTACAGTACTTTTCCATATTCCAGATCTGTGTTCTCAGCAGGCCATTAGGTAATTCAGGCCTAACAACCACTGCTCCAGCAGTATGACTTCCATTCATTTCCTGCCTATGCCATGTCCCTCATAATGCAGCAGCATGCAGGTACTTAAGGAAAACGTGCACAACGTTGAACAAAGTAACATTTGTCTTCTGCCAGTTAGTAAACAGTAAGTGATCTGGTTTAGATAGAAGGTTACACATCAGGGATGGATTAGTGTTTATCTGACAAGCCAAAATAGAACATTGTGCTCCTTAAAAGAATGCTACAAGACATCTGCGGGAAGCAAAGCTAGTCTGTAAACAGTAAAATAAAGAAAGGGTCCACCTACTCACCTGAATTAATGAAGGCATCTCTTCCACAACTAGATAACTTCAGATCACAGTTATTTTAAAAACATCAGAATAGAATAAAAGTAATGTGAAATTTTGGGACTAATTTTCCCTGACAAGCTAACTCAGAAATAAAATTTTCTTAAAAATGTATTGCAGAATAGGGTTTCCTCACACCTTTGAAAACTTCCCAGCAAATTTCTGTTATTTCCTTCGAGATCAATAACAACACTAGTATTCTTCTTCTACTTTAGTCATTGCTTAATTCAATTATAAATAGACCAAAAACAGAAACATACTAAGCATACGAGATTCTGCAGATGCTGGAAATCCAGAGCAACATATACATAATGCTGGAGGGGCTCACTAGGTCAGGCAGCTTCGATGGAAAGGAATGGAATCTACATTTCAGGCCAAGACCTTGAAAATATTGAAAGAACCGGAAGTATTCAGTTCAGGTAGAAACAGTTAAGTCAACCTTATCTAAGAAGGAATGTGTTGGCATTGGAGAGGGTCCAGAGGAGGTCCATGAGAGTGAGTTTGGGAAAGAAACAGTTAAAGAATGAGGAGCATTTGATGGCTCTGGACCTGTACCTGCTGGAGTTCAGAAGAATGAGGGGAGGGAGATCTCACTGATGACCGAGACGGAATGGATGTGGAGAAGATGTTTCCTATAATAGGGAAGTCTTAGACCAGAGGGCACAGCCTCAGAACAGAGGGATGCTACTTTAGAACAGCTGAGAAAGAACGTCTTTTGCCAGAGGGTGGTGAATGTTGAATCCATTGGCATTGACAGTTGTGGAGGCCAAGTCATTGAGTACATTTCAAGCAGAAGCTGATAGGTTCTTTAGTATGTCAAAGATTACCGGGAGAAGGCAAGAGAATGGGTTTGAGGGGTATAATAAATCAGCCACAATGCTGGATCAGAATTAATGGGTGAAATGGGCCAATTCTGCTCCTATGTCTTATGATCTTAGAACCAATTTCTGATATTTCAGGTCACCAACCAATTAGGCCTATATTTAAGCTGGGATCCTTGAACAGATCAACAAATTATTGGATCCATCTTGTTTGCAATTGCTTCCAGATACTCCCTGGCCTGATTTACTTGCTCATATTTAAAGCTGTGGCTCTTATTACTAATGAACCAGATTGGTTCTTCAACTGGCATTAATCCACTCTGAACAGTGAGCTTTGAGGGACATATACAGGATGAAAGAATGCAGCTCTTCTAGGAGTGGGGAAATCAAGAACTAGAGTGCACAGGTTTAAGGTGGAAGTGGAAAGATTTAAAAGGAAGCTAAGGGCAACTTTTTCCTTCCACTGAAGGTGGCGGGTATATAGAATGAACTGCCAAAGTGGCTGAGGTACACAGAAAGGTTTAGAGTATAGGTGAAATGTGGACAAATGGGATTAGCTTAGATGGGCATCTTGGTCTGCATGGATGAATTGGGCTGAAGGACCCATTTCCATGGTACATTACTCTGACTATTTGACAACATCTGATTCTTCAACTTCACCATTTATATTGGCTATTTATATTGTTGCTTTGGACAAGCACCCACTCTTCAGAAAATGGTTCTTTACCACTAGTTGGGTTCATCAGACTTGAGTTAACCACTTCAATTGTCTCCTCATGATTGAAGGTTTCTTGAAAGAGAGTATTTTAATTCATTTTTCAGGACCCGAGTGCTGCTGACAAGGCCAGCATTTATTGTCAGTCCTCAAGGTGGTGGAGCCAGTGAGGTACCCTTATAAACAAATGCAATAATTCTGAAGATATTCTGATAGCACATAGCTGCACAAGTCATATGGGAATTTAGAAACAGCAAAGAACTATTGGCATTTACAAATCATAATGGTGTGAGACTGAGAACCTGCAGGTAGTGGTGCGCTCATGCCCTTGCCAGTACAACATTGGCAGGAGCTCCAGTAGTCCAAGTGACCAAGCGTGGTGATATACCCAGCTGCCATTGTGTGCTGTGAAGGGGGTGACTGTTTATAATGGTTTATAGTGTGCCAAACAAGCCACATTTACCTTAATGGTGCCAGGCTTTCAGTGCTCTAACAGCTGTCGAATAGAGTTATCGGAGGTGGGATGTAGACTACTGTCAAGATAGCTGAAGTGAACTCCCATCGCAGGTAGTATGGGCGACACTTCATTCAATATTCCAAACTGGCTTAGCAGGAGCTCTGCCAGAACTATCGCATCAAGGCAGCATGAGGAGATGATCAAGCTGCAGACCCCTAATGCCCCAGATTTTGCCTGAGGATATCATATGCTCCATCCAGTAAATTGAGAAGCTCTTGGGTTGAGTGACACAATCAGATGAAGCAACTTCAAGTCACGTTTCAGTGCGACATAGCACATAGCAATCCCTCCGTTCTCTTTGGTACGTCAGTCTTGTCCTTAACTCTGAAGGATCTCGGCCCAAAACCTTGACTGTTTACCCTTTTTCATAGATGCTGCCTGGCCTGCTGAGTTCCTCCACCATTTGGTGTGTGTTGCTTTGAATCTCCAGCATCTGCAGGCTTTCTTGTGTTTACCCTTAGTTCAACTTTGTTCTTGATAGCCTGAAAATTAGCAAATGTTTGAGTAGAGGTGGGGGGGGAACTGCACCCTCATTGTTATAACCTCATCTGCAGCCCAGCCCTCTTACCATGCATCTGAGATAAGTAGCTGCATCTAGTTAGTCTAATTGAAAGTTTTCTGGTCCATCGAAAAAGTTTGAGATGATAACTTCACTACGTCATAAGCCTCAAAGCTTGTGTCTTGTGATTCAAGCTGATAAAAATTATCTGTATTTTTTTAATGGCTCATTAAGAAATTGAGAATCATTCACTTCTATCAAAAGAAACATTCCAAAATATGCATGGGCAGTGGGGAAGAAAGGGAGGGAAGAGGAAATGCCTGATACTGATGCTCAGGTCACCTTGAATGTGGGGCAGGTCTAACCAACTTTGCCTCCAAATTACACATTTGAAAATCTTGTGAATTTTCAGGCAGAAAAAACCTTTGCAGGAACATGGCATTGTATTTTGACCACAAGTTTCATGTGTGTAATGTTTATCACAATAAAGCGGACTTGCAGGAACTGGAATGAAGACATCTAACGAGCTCCTCTGTGCAGGAATATTGCGATCATTATCTTTGTTAAGAGAAATACCTGGATTTACAATATAAAATAAACACAATAAGGGCTATGGATTGATCTTTGTTTATCTTAGTTTATCCTCTGACCAAAAGCAGCCCAGGTGCAACTGTTTTCTTTCATTCAAGGCTACGTGCACCAAGTCATTTTCAGAGAATGGTAAAAATGTCATAAGTTTAAATTTAGTCCAAATTTATTATTTTTTTTTAAAAAAGGAAGCTCCATTATCCAAAAAGCAACTACAATGTACTGGAATAAAAATAGAAAATGCTGGGAAAACTCAGCAGCTATAAAAAGTGAAACAAATAATGTTTCAGGTCAAAAACCTCTACTGTTTCTTTCCACTGATGCTGCCTGACCTACTGATTTTCCTGCATTTTGTTTTATTTCAAATTACCAGCATTAGCACTTTATTTAATTTACAATATACAGGACCCAATTTGACTGTTTTATACACTCCCATAACTAGTTTATTATAAGCACTTCTCCATTGTGCCAACTCCATTAAGAAAAAAACAATTAAGTCATCTCATATAGTAAAACAAACTATTCAAAATACATTGATGCTACCTTTCTTGCTGACGGCGAAGAAAAAGTCAAAATTTAATTGATGACTGAAAGATCAACTTGAACTTCTTTCCCCATTCATGCCATCTAACCTGCCAAATATTCCCAGTACCTGCAGTTTTTTCTATCACCATGACGTACAGAGATATAGCTATTAATGTTGAATATTCAAATTGAGATTTAGCATGCATTCCTTCAGCAATACATTGCTCACTTTCCACAATTTTATTCACAATTCAAACACACCAGTTCTTCACACTGAGGAGATTTCACTCGATAATCTAATGATTTCATCCAAGGCCAAGTATTTTACTGTCAGCTGGGATGCCCAAAAGATGGACAATCACAACAGGAATAAGCATTTACTGTGAGTCTTTCAAATGTTCCAGGAAATGTAAATTGATAGAGCTACAGATGACATAAAGGAATATTCTCAAAAAGTTTGCTTGAAGAAGCTTCCCTAAAGGAGAAAGAATAGATCAGGGGAGCATTCTTAAGCTGAGGACATTTTTTTTAATCTAAAAGCACAATCACAAATGGTTTAATCAATAAATTTGGGAATTATTACCAAATTCTACAGCATGGCAAGCAAAAAAATTATGAGGGGCACAGATAGTGAGAAAGCTTTCGCTTAGCTGAGATGTTCATGGCCAGAGGTTTAAAGGATGGATGATTTAGAGGGGATTTGAGGAAGAATCTCAGCCACTCTGGGTGAAAAAATCTGAACAAACTCCTTAAAGGTAAGATACCCTAACACTGAAGTATTTTGATGAACACTAAGTATCAAGGCCTAGAAAATTACAAGCTGAGAGTGCTAGAAAATGGAATTCCTACAGATCCTTACTTGATGGCTCGCATCAACACAGTAGGCCAAATAGTTAATTTCTGCTATATAACTGACTCCAGTAGGTCCTATGGCTTGTTTCACCAAAACTACCACAGAATCCAATTCAGACTCAATCTGGAAACAAATCCTGTTCATGTTCATGCTAAACTGAAGTTAGAAATTTGTTATCTTTCCAAAGAGTAAATTTTAGATTTCTTTTTCTGGGGGTTCCCTTTGATTAAATATGGCAATCAATTCAATTCATCCAGTTTACTAACCCAATCCAGTCAAATATCACCCTCCTCAGAGTATGTTCTGGAGCCAATGAGACATTCTCTACAGAGCAAGGAGACACAACCCTGACACCACTTTCACTGCTACAGAATCCCGTCTATTTGTTGAGTCTTCTATCACTATCGCTCTGCCTGACTTTAGAATGTTTCCAAAGGTTGAGTGTCCAGGACCAAATCGCACAGCCTCAAAATACAAAATTATCCCTTTAGAGCAGGTGAGGCAGAATTTATTTAGCTAGAGGGTGGTGAATATGTGGAATTCATTGCCACAGAGAGCTGAGGAGGCCAAGCCATTGAGCAAGTTTAAAGCTGAGGTTGATAGGTTCTTGATTAGTAAAGGTGCCAAAAGGTCATAGGGAGAAGGCAGGAGAATAGTGTTGAGGGGGATAATAAATCAGCCATGACTGAATGGCGAAGCAAATTTGATGGGCCAAATGCCTAATTCTGTTCCTATTTCTATTGGTCTTACGGTCTTTACCCTCCCTGCGGAGTCATATTTACACAAACTTCAAGCTGTTTTTCCAGCCGCAAACAAGAATTCATGGGAACTTGAAAAAGGAAGCCTGCTTCAGGCAAGAATAAACTCAATGACACTGACTAGAGATATACTGCAAACTCGCTTGTAGAAGATTGTTTCAACTGCTCATTTCCATTTATGGTTCAGTTAGCTGTGTAATCAAAATCCCAACTGAAGTATAGTACTTTTTTTTGAAGTCTCAAGTTGCAGCATATTTCAGATCAAAGTAGTTCAAGAGCAAGTCAACCTGTTTATGTTCAAACCTGCAGTTGGAAGCAGTAACTCATTGGAATTCCATGCTTCTTTTGGAGAGCAATTGATCAAAGAGGGAAAGCAAACAGAAGTGATGATGCCCCTCCATCGAACCACCACTGGTTCCCTATGGATCTCTGGTGGTTTTACACACAATGTAGCTAGGAGACTTTTAAACGATGTGTATACATAGCTCAAGACTCCTTCCCACAACAGCCCCCCCAACCCAAACTTGCATGCTCACCAAAGAATACATTTCTCCTCTGGCAGAAGCAGCTTTAGTATACAAAATTTGATAGGTATGCCTCAGGAGATCGTGTACTGAAATAAAGCCTTTCAAACCTTATGCATGATCCTGCTTTCTGGCATGATAATGGTAATTCAGGGACTGGATTTCGGCACTGAGAATTCAAATGGAGTTTGAAATGTCCCTGCTACTTAAAATTCAGGACAAGGACTTGTACTTGTTTTAATGTTTATGTTTTTAAACCTGCACTTAAATAGACATTTTTACAGTCTGGGAGAAAACCAGAGCACCTGGAGGAAACCAGAGTAAGTCACGGGGAGAACGTACAAACTCCTTACAGGAAGCAAAGGGAATTGAACCCCGATCAGCAAAAGCTGGTGCTGTAAACCACTATGCTACCAAGCTGTCTTTAATATTTAAAGTATAGATACCAGGATGTTAGTGCTGGAAGTTAACTTAAAACCTTGTTATCCTGCAGATTCATTAGGAAACCACAGAATGACTATATGAATACTGAACCATGCTATGGATTGCAGTGGAGAAGCTGTCCCCATGTGAAAGCATTCCTCAGCAGGTTCTGTATCATTTCAATGTGTGGCAGCTTAAGCAGGTATTTAATATTAATGTTAAAGCTCACACATTCACATTTAGTAAGCTCAGCTAAAATTTTGAAGGACATTTGCCAAATTCTACCTTTTCCACTCTATCCCCACTCACAGTACTGGGCTTTTTAAAACTGTGTTCAGGCTTTGAATTTTCAATACCAGCTGATGGGGGGGGGGGGGGGGGGGTTCACCTGAGCCGGGGGGGGGGGGAGAATCACCCATAAATTTCCATATGAAAAGTTTATGTAATTTTCCATTAAAATGTTTGAATTAGTGTGAGAAACACTTTGATGGATAAAGAACCAAAGAATGGAGACTCAGTCTCTTGTTTAAATGGCAAGGTCACAGAATTCTGACTGATGGAAGTTAGAAGCAGTTTTCACAAACACTATCAATCATTACATCTGACTTTCAACTTGGTGCCTTGGGAAAAATTAGTCCTCAAGGGGACTCTCTGATTTCCCTTTTCAAAATTATGTTTTTCTTATATGCATCCTTGCCAAATAGTTTTTGCATAATAAATGTACTTCCAACTCAAACATGAGCAATTGTTAAGGCATCAAATCCTGCAAAAAGTCTGAAAGAGAATGGACGTTGCAGAGGCAATTTTCCAGCAAAATGATGAAGGGGTAAATTTCCTTCCCTTCATGAGCAGGACAGAATTAACATTCCCCTCGAAGTTTTTTTGGCCATTTTACAACCCTCTACATTGAATTTAAAGATGTATACTCATGGTTTCTGCTAATTCAAACCAATTCCTTGGAGTCTAAAATGCATCTTTCTCTTATGCCCCAAAATTTGTTTTGGAGGCAGTGATTATGCAGTAGTTATACAACCCTCCCCATCCTGAAGGTTAAAAAAAGACAAACGATGTCTGCTACTTTTGCAGCTTGCCACATGCAAGCAGCTTTGCTGCCATAAGTTCTCTGTATGGATGAGAAGAAAGGGTCCAGGAAAAGCAACTGGTAAATTGCCACTAATGACCATGGAAATGCCCAAAGTTCACAAACAGCCACAATCTTTGAAAAGCTACTCCAGGTAGAGGGGCCCTGTGAATCAGGAGATGGTATTAAGAGTATTGTGTTCAGGTCTGGTCACCTCCTTATAGGAAGGATGTGGAAGCTATGGAGAGGGTGCAGAGGAGATTTACCAGGATGTTGCCTGGATTGGAGAACAAGTCATATGAAGCAAGGTTAGCAGAGCTGGGACTTTCCTCTTTGGAGCGTAGAAGAATGAGAGGGGACTTGATAGAGGTCTACAAGATTATGAGAGGCATAGATAGGGTGGAAAGTCAGTACCTGTTTCCCAGGGCACCAATAGCAAACACCATAGGGCAGATGTACAAAATTAAGGGAGGGAAGTTTAGGGGAGGCATCAGGGGTAAGTTTTTTTTAAAACAGAGAGTGTTGTGAATGCCTGGAATGACTTGCCAGGGATGGTGGTGGAGGCTAGAACATTAGGGGTATTTAAGAGCCTCTTGGACAGGCAAATGGATGAAAGAAAAATGGAGGGTTATGGGGTAGTGTGGGTTTAGTACTTTGTTTTTTTAGGGATTATATGGGTCAGCACAACATAGAGGGCTGAAGGGCCTGTACTGTGCTGTAGTGTTCTATGGTATCCTCCCAAAAGAAAAATACCCAACTCCTTTGGCCATCTACTCCCATTCCATTTTACAACCATTTCAAGATCGTGAAATAAACTTGTGCAAAGTTTACCAATGCAGTTTTTTTTCCAGAAGCAGACTATTTCTTTTAATCTGCTCCAGGCAATTCATTAAGTGAAAATTAGGTAAAAAGGCAAAGTACATGCTCATTAACAGATTATCTAAAGCTTATGTGGACTTGGTCTATTCACAGTAACAATAATTAGAAAAGTGGCTTTTCAAAGTGCAGCAACCAGGTATGACAAATTTGATTTTCCAACTCCTTCCATAAGGTTTCACTGGGCATCCATCAAAAATGAATGATCCCTTACCCAGAAGTTACAGACCCTAGGTCTAGTCTCCAGTTTAAGGAACCAGCCACATCAATTATCACCCCATTTCAGAATGTTGTATATTTCAATGACATCAAATCTCATCCAACCTACCCAGGTATAGGATGTTCCTAATCCTTTATGGTTCAACATGAATACCCTCAAAATCCTGTAGGTGAATTCAGTGCAAAACCATCAGTCCATTTTTCTTTGGCAAGACACCACTTTAGGTGCGGCCTTCTTAACAACCTTATTGAAGCAGTGAAATTTCTTAACCTTGTGCTGCAAACGCCCTGTAAAAGAGCAACTTTGTTTGCTGCTGCTGTTGCAAGTCCACTATGTATTTTGTACAATAGCTCTTCCAGACCTGTCTGAAAGCCAGCATTAGCTCCACTATTTAGATATAGTTTTGCTAATTTTCCTACCAAATAATCCAATTTTCCTCACATTATGCTCACTGCCACCTGTTCACCCTCACACTCTGAATGCCAAACCTTTGCCAGCAAATTACATGAAAGGGCTGAGCACAGTCATTACCATAATCTGTCAATTGCTGAGGGCATAGTACTGATCCTCAATGTACTCTGTGGGTAACATCACAACTCCCACTGTGACGTCTAGGTGATCTCAATTTAAGTTAATAAATGTAAAGCCAAGGTCAATACCCAACATCAGCACCAAGTGCAAATCTCAGGATTTAATTCAATAACTAGATTCCTAATGTAATAACTCATGAGTTCTGAACTGCCATACTAAGCATCAACAACTCGAAATGTTGAACAATAGGCTGACAAAAGTTAAGCCTGAATTTACACCACACAAGATGGATGCCAAACTTCAAAAGTTAGCAGTAAAGTTCCCAAATTCGTGGAGCATAATCATCGTGAGTAAATTAGAGAACTCAAGATTGGAGGTATCCTGCTTCTAGATGAATTGGGGGGGTGGGGGAGAGGGAGAGAAAGAGAACTATAGTTCCATTTTAGCTGTACTGATCACCCAAGTACCTACAAAACACAAATGGATACAAATCATCTTCAACATTGAGATGAAGATGCTACAGATAACCTAGAAACAGTTAAAACCAGAATTAAATTGTTAAAATACTGATTAGATTTCATATGCAAGATTATTCACCCACTATTCCTATTTCCCAGTTTATAAAAATCAGCACAAAGCATGAACTTTGTTGTACTTCTCACCACTTAATCGTAGCCAAGTTACCCAATTACATCATTAAAAAAAAGACATCCATTGTTACCTTACACCAAGATTAAAATACTCATCTATTCCTTGCATCATTTCTGATTCGCAGCTTGCACAAATCATTAAATGATAATATTTCTTTCCAAATTAAATGTCTATTTGATCTTTTAATCTAAAAAGGTGTCTTGATTCTTTACAGTGCAACATGTAGCCAACAAAGGCAGAGGGTGTGGACGTTAGGGAGAAAAAAGTACATCTTTTGATTATCTTTACTTCTTCAGAGTGGGAAATAACCATCTATGAGGCATTTCTTGGTATCAGAGCCACACTTTTGTTGAAAATTCAGTGCAGCTGAAGTTACAGAAAGCCATGCTACCTTTAGGATCAGGAAGCCGCATCTAATACAAATGAGAGAACCAACTCCTATTTAGGATGAAAGGCAAGTCCTACAAAAACTTCTGGGAGAATGCAGAAATCATGGCATGAACATCGATTCTATCTGGGCAGCCTTCAAACCAATGGCATGAGCAACCACTTCTCTAGCTTTCAGTAACTTCCACCCCCACCCCTCTTTTCCATTTTCCATTCTGGATACCCTCCAACTCCTTCCCTTCTCATCTGCCCATCACCACGCTCCGGTGTCCCTCCTCAGCTTCTCTCCTCACCTATCCCCCATCCCCCTATCACTTCCCAGCTTCTCACTTAATTCCCCCTCCCCTCACTCAGCTCTCTCCTCACCAGTCACCTCCATCACCTCCCTTACTTCTTATTCTGGCTTCTTTCCCCTTCCTTTTGACAAATTGACAATAAACTGGACTGGTCAAAGAACACTGAGGCTGTCTACAAGAAGGGTCAGAGCTGTCTCCATTTCCTGAGGAGACTGAGGTCCTTTAACATCTGCCGGATGGTGCTGAGGATGTTCTACCAGTCTGTGGTGGCCAGTGCTATCATGTTTGCTGTTGTGTGCTGGGAAAGCAGGCTGAGGGTAGAAGACACCAACAGAATCAACAAACTCATTCGTAAGGCCAGTGATGTTGTGGGGGTGGAACTGGACTCTCTGACGGTGGTGTCTGAAAAGAAGATGCTGTCCAAGTTGCATGCCATCTTGGACAATGACTCCCATCCACTCCATAATGTACTGGTTAGGCACAGGAGTACATTCAGCCAGAGACTCATTCCACCAAGATGTAACACAGAGTCATAGGAAGTCATTCCTGCCTGTGACCATCAAACTTTACAACTCGTCCCTCGGAGTGTCAGACACCCTGAGCCAATAGGCTGGTCCTGGACTTACTTCCACTTGGCATGATTATTAACTTATTATTATTTAATTATTTATGGGTTTTATATTGCTATATTTCTTCACTATTCTTGGTTGGTGCGGCTGTAACAAAACTCAATTTCCCTCCGGATCAATAAAGTATGTCTGTCTGTCTTTCCAACCCTGAAGGGACTTGCCTGAAATGTCAACTGTTTATTCCTCTCCATACTTGTTACTTGAACTGCTGAGCTCCTCCAGCATTTTGTGTTGCTATGGGTGAAAAGCTTGTTATTGTATTGTACTACGCTGCCCTATTATGCAGCCCATAACATCTAATATCTCAAGTCACCTGCTCCGATTATCCAGATACCCACTCCCTGAACCATCTTCCATAGCCTTTGTGGTGAACATGAATAAGAGTTCACCCATATTCCAAGCTCCACACACAAGTGACCCTTTTGCTCCCCAACGGAACTTACTAGATACTTGCCCTGAAAGACTCACAAAATACTTCATACAAAATCACTCCTCCAAAAGGTATTTCAGCAGGAATCATTGCAACTGACACTCTAAACTACCTTATCCTGCTGACTTAGTTTCAAACATTAGGACCTTAGAATATTGAAACTAATAAATTAGAAACTTAAACTCTGAAGCCAGCAGATTTCAGTTACTAACATAACATTCCCAATGGAACAAAAATGCATGTGGTGCCAAAATTCTGGGTAGCGGCAAACAGTACAAAATATATTCACTTTTCATTCACTAATGATTTCAAACGCCGAGTTGTTAAATATAACACATATAGTGTTCAAGTTTGTTTAATGTTATTTCCATTACACAAGTGTAAAACTCCTGTTACTCCGGATTCATTGCAGCATGAAGAAACACTATTAAGAACAATAACAAAAAAACGCACAATAAATGTGAATACATAAGATAGCTTATATACATAGATTGATTTCATGTCTGTGAAGTGATGCTAGGCACAGGAGTATTTGTACACAAGGTGACTGACTGGAAATGATAAAATAGTGGTGGCTTGGTGTGCAGAGGGGTTAGTTAGTGGGTGGAGGTGCTGATCAACCTTACTGTTTGGGCTAAGTAACTGTTTTGGAGTTGGTGTTGACATTGGTGCTATGTAGACTCCTTTCTGATGGGAGTGGGACAGTTGATGAGCAGGTAGGGTGAAATCCTTCATGTTGCTACTGGACCTTTCCTGGCACTTCTCTGTATATACCAAAGACACCATTCTTTTTAAATGCTTTTTCTAAAAAAAAATAATCACAAGACCCTGCTGAACATTAAAAACTTGGAAGTACTGCAGGTCTACCCCATCAGCCAATTGCTCGTTAGCAGAGAAACTGAAGGAACGGGACTTGCTGTGGATTGTGCTGCTGGCTGCGTCAGAGGTGCACAAAGCCAGTGTGCAGTCTAACAGCGAGTCACTTTTCTTGTGATTGCAAGACCCTGTTGGACATTATTAATGTGGAATGCAGCAAATTCGATTCACTGATTTATTGGTGGATGTCAGGGGAGCCATGCGGCCTCAGTCATTGTAAGGATTAGGCTTTAAGCCGTGGCGTCACCCACTTACAGTCACCTAGGAGAGAGGTGGAGTCAGAGTGCTCTACCGAAGGTGGTGTGGTACGCTGTCCAAGCTGGAGTCTGTGCTGCCCCGCAGTGTTCGCTCGGCAGAATACAGCTGTATTGTTTGACTGCAGATTGCTGCAACGTTCATGGACTCAGGGTCTTGGACTATACTTTTCTTGTCAGACTATTTTACTGCTATCTTATTTGTGCTCTACGTGCCTTGTGCTATGAGACTGTTGGTACTGTGTTTTGAACCTTGGCCCCAGTGTAACACTGTTTCGTATGGCTGTATCCATGTATGGTGAATGCCAATTAAACCTGAACTATATGCCCTTGATGGTGGATTGGCTGGTGTCAGCATTCTCAGAAAGTAAACAATACTCCTGCTTGAGGGAGGGAGGGAGGGAGGGAGGGAGCGTGTGCGCAAATATATATATACACACACACACACACACACACACACACACACATTAAAGGGGGACATAGATAGGTTAATTCGTAAGAAATGTTCCTAGTTCAAGACTAGAGGACATAAGTTTAAGGTAAAACAGCACATTATAGCACAGTATGGGTCCTTCTGTTAAATGATGTTGTGCTGACCTTTTAACTTGTACAAAATCAATCAACCCTTCCCTCTTACACAACCCTTCATTTCTCTATCTAAGAGTTTCTTTAATACCCCTAATGTATCTACCTCTGTCACCACCCTTGGCAGAGCATTCCTCACACCCACCACAGGAGAACCATGGAATATCCTCTTAAGCACAAGAGGTGGCAAAGAAAAGGACTTACAGAATTTAAACATCTAGCAAACTCGAGTCACTATTAAATAGGTGACTTTGAACTAAGTACAGTTAGCACTTGGTTAGCTTAGACCTTGTAGACTGAAGATTTGTACTAACGACTACAAAATAAATGCCACTTAAGCAATAGCAATGAATTACTATTGATTGAGATATTGCAGCACAAAGGACTGAATTGGGACAACACTGACACGGACCTAGGCTACCACATCCTTGATGCAGAAAGGACATCAAAACTTGTACCACATTGATGTCATCTGTATAACTTTGCAAGAACAAGCATGCATTCACCAATAGAAAACAAGCTCCACAAATAAAATTTAGGTCTATCATAGTTAAGATTAAGAATATTAACAGTAACACACATAGTATATAGGCATGTTGTACTAACTTTTCATGGTTACTATTTCCGCAGTGTATGTTTTTCTTTTCATTAACTTAGCAGAAATTCATGGTACACTATAGAATGATCTTTTCCACCAAGGTATGGCCTCCAAGAGTCCAATGTATCCAAAAAGTCTGAAAGTTCCACCTTCCATTATGCCATAGAAACTTACCAAGAGTTGTACCATCTTCTCCCATAATGCACTTCATGGAGGCGATGATCTGTTCTACAACAGGTGCAGACATTGAAGTAGCGTAAACCGTACTGTGAGAATATGAGCGAAGATAGTCCACAAGTTCCTAAAATGCAGATACATCCCAAATGTTACAAAGGTCATTAAAGAAACAGCCACCAAAATGAACAATGAACTGTTTCTCATTCCAGCGATGCTGAACATTTCCAACATTTTCTGTTTTTAATTATGGAAACTAGCACTAAATTCCCTGAAATTTATAAAATTAAGTGGTAGTTAGGAGAGTCTAGAATCAGCCGAAAAGAAAATCAAAAGCAGGGCTTTCAGAATTATACTAAGGGAACACTTCAACACAGTATTGCAGCAGCCTGCAACTGTTAGATGTTGATTTTTAAACAATGGATTTTTACATCAATTTATAAGGACTATAGAAACAAAGGAAACATGAAATTGGGTCATAAATTAACTACAACCTTTCTGAATGGGTGAATAGTTTTGAGGGGTTAAAAAGATTATTCTTATGTGCCCATCTTTCCCAAGGGTAGAATTTAACTCTGAAATTCAAACCCAACCAATATATCTAAATTTTTTTTAGCTCTAACCCTATTTTGAAACTTGCTTTAATTCTAGTGTTCAAAGTGCCCCTTCCCACCTACACCAACTCTAAGCTATTTAACAATCTTTTTATAACACTTGCAATCATAAAAAGCCAAGGTGTTTCTTACTTTTCCACACCTTTCCATAGCATCCAGAATACCAGCAGCTACTGGACTTTACAAATCTAATTTCCTTTTCATTTACCCAACACATTTGGAATTGGATAATACAGTAACTTTAATTCTCTGCAGTAAGTTGAATCCAAAGCCATAGTAACAAACCATTTTGTGGAATATGTAGATAGATTGATATACACTATCAATGCACCAAATTATTTTTGTAGTATCATTTCAGATCTGCAAGTTAAAGAACATGCAACCCTTTGTTAAAATGAGCTGGTGAGGCAGAGTTAAATTTGCATTCTATGGAATCCTTGAAAATTACTTCCTTATGACAGATGGCCATTCAGCCCAGCAAGTCTATGTTAGCCCTCACAACAATCCCATTAATTCCACACTTTCATCACTTATTCCTTAGCATTTTGCCCTCACCTTCTGTCAACACCCGCACTGGCGCTACTTTACAATTAACTTCTAGCACATCCTTGCGATACAAAGGGAAACCAGAGGTCGGTCCAATCAAAACCAATATGGTTGCACAGAATGTGCGAACTCCACATGGTTAAGATGAGAGGTCAAGAGACCAAGTTGTTAAGACTCATGAAGCAGAAGCTCTGCGCTGATCACTGTGCCCTCAAGACAGGCACACACGAAGTAAACTGAAATAGATTTCGGCTCTGGCTGCTTACAGTCTGTTTTGTAGATCATTGCTCCCACCTAGTGGATTCAGGACATTGCATTTTTTGGCACATTCCAAGTCTCAGTTAAAAAGGTACTTGGCTAGGTGAGAAATGGAACTTTTAAGTGTTGAATTGGGATGAAAATTACAAAGACAATAATTATGCCAATGTCAAATTATACTGCTTGAGAAAAAATTCATTGTAAGCCCTCTACATACCCAGTGTTTTCAAGTATTAATTAAAAATACAACATGATGCAATTTCACCCTTATATTTCAAGTTTTGCACATCAGTATCAACACTCACAGCAGCCTTACCCCAATAACTTTAAAACCCATTTAACTGTGTGGCATGACCTGTGTGATGAAGTAGACAGGATTTCTCAGGTCAGTTTGCATTAACATTAATGGCACTCTTATCACTTGTGGTACACATTAGACTGATTTAAATGTCCTCACGAGAAAAAAAGCAGTAGATTTACTCAGGTTAATTAATTTTCAATTAAAAATTATGAATTTAAATTAGGTGCTTTGTTTCTGAGTCCAAGGTTTATAGAAATCAACTTTTAATAGCATTTTCAGTGATTGCCAGGAGGTGGCGATAGTAAGCAGCTACAATGCCTTCTTACAACTACAGTTCCATTAAACACTTCACCTGTGAGTCATGTTGGGGTCATCTACTGTATGTAATGCACCTGGTACAGTCTTCTCTACACCAATGAGACAACATAGATTGCAGGACTACTTTGTTCAGCACCTCTGCTCTGCCCGCAACATGCAGGATTTACCAGTGGCCAAATACTTACATTCCAATCCCCATTCCTACATGTTGGTCCATTGGCCTCCTCCACTGCAAATATGTGAGGGATGGAAAAGCAACACCTCATATTCCAGCTGGATAGTTTCCAAACTGATGGCATGAACACTAATTTCTCCAACTTAGAACACAGAAATCTACAGCACATCGCAGGTGCTTCGGCCCACAATGTTGTGCCAACAATGTAACCTATTCTAGACACTGCCTACAATTTCCCTACCGCATTGTCTTCCATTTTTCTAAGCTCCATGTACCTATCAAACAGTCTCTTAATAAACCCTGAAGTATTCCGCCTCCACCACTGTTGCGTGGAATGCACTGCCAGCACCCGCCATTCTGTGTGGAAAAACCTACTTCCAAGCACCTTAAACTATGCCCCCTCATGTTAGCCATTTCAGTCCTGGAGGAAAAGCCTCTGGCTATCCACACAATCAATGCCCCTCATCATCTTATACACCTATATCAGGTCACCTCTCATCCTCCATCACTCCAAAAGGCCAAGTTTACTCAACCTATTCTCAGGCACATTTTCCAACCCAGGCAACATCCTTGTAAATCTCCTCTGCACTCTCTCCATAGTATCCACATCCTTCTTGTAGTAAGTTGACCAGAACCGAACACAATACCCCAAGTGGGTTCTGACCAAGATTTTATATAGCTGTAACATTACCTCATGGCTCTGGAACTCAATCCCATAGTTGATGATGGCTACACACCAGACACCTTTTTAACAAAACTGTCAACCTGTGCAGCAGCTTTGAGTGTCCTATGGACACAGACTCCAAGATCTCTCTGATCCTCCACACTGCCATGAGTCTTACCATTAATATTATAGCCTGTCTTCAAATTTGACCTACCAAAATGAACCACCTCACATTTATCTGGATTGAACTCCATCTGTCACTTCTCAGCCCAGTTTTGCATCCTGTCGACATCCCACTGTAACCTCCAAATTACCTACAACACCTTCAACCTTTGTCATCAGCAAACTTATTAACCCCCCACCCCCAACTTCTTCATCCAGGTAGACTATATACAAAAAAAAAAATCACGAACAGGAGAGTCCCAGGCCAGATCCTTGGGGAACACCACTGGTCACCGTCCTCCATGCAGAATACAAACCATCTAAACCACCCTTTGCCTTCTGTGGAAAATCCATTTCTGGATCCACAAAGCAAGGGCTTCTTGGCTCCTATGCTTCCTTAATTCTGAATTTGTATTGCATGGAGTACCTTATCAAGTGCCTTACTGAAATCCATTTACACTACATCCACTGCTCTATCTTCAATGTGTTTTGTTAGATCCTCAAAGAATTCAATCAGGCTCATGGGGCATGACCTGCCATTGACAAAGCCATGCTGACTATCCCTAATCAGATTATGTCTCTCCAACTACTCATAAATCCTGCTTCTCAGGATCTTCAACAACTTGCCCACCACTGAAGTAAGACGCACTGGTCTATAATTTCCTGGGTTATCTCTACTCCCTTTCTTGAACATGGGAACAACATTTGCAACCCACCAATACTTCTCATGTCCCTATTGATGATGCAAAGATTATCGCCAGAGGTTCAGCAATCTCCTTCCTTGCTTCCCACAGAAGCCAAGGATACATCCCATCCAGTCCCGGCGACTTATCCAACCTTAATGCTTTTTCAAAGCTCCAGCACATCCTCTTTCTTAATGTCTATATTCTTAAGTGTTTCAATCCACTGCAAGACATCCCCACAATTACCAAGGTCCTTTTGCCTGGTGAATACTGAAGTCAAGTACTCCAGTACCTTTGCTACTTCCTCCAACTCCATGCACGTTTCCACTGTTGCAGCTGTTTGGTCCCATTCTCATGTGCCTCATCCTTTTGCTCTTCATATACTTATAAAATGCCTTTTGGGGGGGGGGGGGGTTCTTTTATCCTGCTTGCCAAAGCCTTCTCATAGCCCCTTCTAGCTCTCCTAATTTCATTCTTAAGCTCCTTCTGGGCAACCTTGCAATTTTCTAGAACTCTATTAGTACCTAGTTTCTTGAACCTTTCATAGCTTTTCTTAACTAGATTTTCCACATGCCTTGTACACCATGGTTCTTTTACCCTACCACCCTTTCCCTACCTCAATGGAATATACCTACACAGAACACCATGCAAGTGTTCCCTGAACATTTGCCACATTTCTGCCATGCATTTCTCCGAGAACATCTGCTCCCGTTCCTGCCTAATAGCACATTTCCCCCTACCTCAATTAAATGTTTTCCCAAACTGTTTGCTCCTATCCCTCTCAAGCGCTATGGTAAAGGAGATAAGAGTTGTGATCACTACCTTCAAAATGCTCTCCTGCGAGACCCAACACCTAACCAGGTTCTTTTCCCAATACCAGATCAAGTACAGCCTCTCCTCTAGTTGGCTTATCTATATATCGCATCAGGAAACCTTCCTGAACACTAACAAATTCCACCCCATATAAAATCTCCCATCACAGCAACCCTATTATTATTGTGTCGTTCCAGAATCTACCTCCCTATTTGCTCCTTGATGTCCCTCTTACTTTTTTTTGGGGGGGGGGGAATCTATACAAACACCCAGTAGTTATTACCTCTTTCCTGTTTATGATTTCCACCCCACACTGACTCAGTAGATAATCCCTCCATGACTGCCTCCTTCTCTGTAGCCATGACACAATCCCTGATTAGCAATGCCACGCCCCCGCCTCTTTTACCTCCCTCCCTGTTCCCAACCCCTGAAGATCGAGTTTAAACCCTTCCCAATAGCATTAGCAAACCTCCCCGCCAGGATATTAGTCCTGCTCAGATTCAAGTGCAACCCGTCCTTTTTGTATCGGTCACACCTGCCCCAGAAGAGTTCCCAATGATACATAAATCTGAATCTCTGCCCCCTACTGCAATCCTTCAGCCATACTTTTATCTACCACCTCATTCTATTCATAGACTCATTGTCGTGTGGCACAGGCAGCAATCCCGAGACTACTATCCTTGAGGTCCCGCTTCTCAGCTTCCTTCCTAACTCCCTGTATTCTGTTTTCAGCACCTCCTTCCTTTTTCTACCTATGTCATTGGTACCAATATGTACCACCACCTCTGGCTGCTCACCCTCCCATTTCAGGATATTGTGCTAACTTCCACTATTTTCAGGAGATGGATACAAGAAAATTTTCAAGTCACTAAACATCCCTTGGAGTACAGTGAATTATCAAGAGAAGGAAAAATATGGCTCAGCTATAAATCTGCCTAGAGCTGACTGTCCTCAAAAACTGAGTGACCATGCAAGAAGGGGACTAGTGAGGGAGGCCACCAAGAGACCCATGACAACTCTGGAGTTAAAAGCTTCAGTGGCTGTGAAGAGAGAATGTGCATTCAACTGTTCACCTGGCGCTTTACCAGTCGCAGCTTTATGGGAGAATGGCAAAGAGAAAGTTACTGTTGAAAAAAAAACCTCATGAAATCTCAGCTAGAATTTGCAGAAAGGCATGTGGAAGACGGAAGTAAGCTGGAAGAGGGTTCTACAGTCTGATGAAACCAAAATTGAGCTCTATGGCCATTGGACTAAACGCCATGCTTGGTGCAAGCCAAACGCCTCACATCAAAAACACACCATCCCTACCATCAAGCACGGTGGCGGCTGCATCATGCGATGGGGATGCTTCACTGCGGCAGGCCCTGGAAGGCTTGTGAAATTAGAGGGTAAGATGAATGCAGCAAAATACAGGGAAATCCTAGAGGAAAACCTGATGCAGTCTGCAAAACAATTGTGACTTGGGAGATGTTTTGTTTTCCAGCAAGACAATGACCCCAAGCAAAAAGCTAAAGCTACACAGGAATGGCTCAAAAACAACAAAGTTAATGTTCTGGAGTGGCCAAGTCAGAGTCAAGACCTCAGTCCAATTGACAATTTGTGGCTGGACTTGAAAAGGGCTGTTCACTCACAATCTTCGTGCAATCTGACAGAGCTTGAGCAGTTTTGTAAAGAATGGGGAAAACTTGGTGTCCAGATGTGCAAAACTGAGAGACCTATCCACACAGACTCAAGGCTGTAATTGCTGTCAAAAGTACATCTACTAAACACTGACTTGGAGGTGAGTGAGTATGCAATGAATTAGTTTTTGTTTAACAATAGTAATAAATTTAGACCAATTTGTAGTAATTTCTTTTGACACAAAAGAGGCTTTTCTGTTGATCAGAGTCAAAAAAGCCAAATTAAGTCCACTGATTCAATATTGTAAAACAATAAAACATGAAAACTTTCAAGGGTGGTGAATACTTTTTATAGGTCCTGTATACTGTTCCAAACTAACCCAATGCAACAAAGAACCCAATATAATATTTAGACCTGTTACATTTGACATTCACTTCAGCAATTATAGATAAGCAGCCTTTCCTGTTCGTATCAGAACTGAGCAGCTCTGATGGGAAATTATTGACCTGTAACATCAACCATTTCTCTCTGCAAAAGCCACTTGGCTTAAGTGTTTTCTGCATTACTTTTACTTCAGACCTCCAGCATCTGCAGTTTGCCTTTCATCTGGATTAAGAACAGCAAAATATATTGCTTCTAATGCAATACATACAACTTTATGTGAAGTCTTGGAGACAGCCCAGTCCATCACAGGCAAAGCACTCCCCATCTTTGAGCACATTTATAAGCAGCACTGCCACAAGTAAGCAGTATCCATCGTCAAGGACACCCACTACACAGGCTTTTCTTGCTACAACCACAGGCAGAAGGTACAGGAAGTCACACCACAAGGTTCAGGAACAGTAGTTAGAAACAGAGACACAGAAAACCTACAGCACAATACAGGCCCTTCGGCCTTCAAAGTTGTGCCAAACATGTCCCTACCTCAGAAATTACTAGGCTTACCCATAGCCCTCTATTTTTCTAAGATCCATGTACCGATCCAAAATTCTCTTAAAAGACCCCATCGCATCTGCCTCCACCACCATTGCCAGCAGCCCCTTCCATGCGCTCACCCGAGAAAAAAAAATTACCCCTGACATCTCCTCTGTAGCTACTCCCCAGCACTTTAAACCTGTGTCCTCTTGTGGCAACCATTTCAGCCCTGGGAAAAGCTTCTGACTATCCACATGATCAATACCTCTCATCATCTTATACACCTCTATCAGGTCACCTCTCATCCTCCGTCGCTCCAACGAGAAAAAGCCACATTCACTCAACCTGTTTTCATAAGGCATGCTCCCCAATCCAGGTAACATCCTTGTAAATCTCCTCTTCTATGTAAATCTCCTCCTTTCTATGGCTGTCACATCCTTCCTGTAGTGAGGCAACCAGAACTGAGCACAGTACTCCAAATGGGGTCTGACCAGGGTCCTGTATAGCTGCAACATTACCTCTCAGCTCCTAAATTCAATTTCACGATTGATGAAGGCCAATACACCATATGCCTTCTTAACCACAGAGTCAACCTGTGCAGCTGCTTTCAGTGCCCTATGGATTCGGACCCCAAGATCCCTCTGATCCTCCACACTGCCAAGAGCCTTACCATTAATACTATATTCTGCCATCATATTTGACCTAACTTTACTCACCTCAACTCTAAAATGATTCCAAAACCCAACAGACTCACTTTCAGGGACTCTACAAATTCATGCCCTTTTTAAAAAATTACACAATTAGTCTTTTGCATATTGTCAGCCTTTAGGTACATAGTTTTTCATAAATTATTTTACTTTCTTGTAAATGCCTGCAAGAAAAGGAGTCTCAAAGTAGTATATGGAGACTAAATCCACTGATAATCAATTTAATTTCACTTTGAATAAATTTTATTTTGACTTTAATGCATAGGAGGAAGTTCAGCTCATTATTATAAACAACCAGCCTTTAGGAGGCAAACGAGATGCAAAACACTTGATCTATTATGGCACTTCATAAAAGGATTTGACATGGGAAGGGTGAGAAAAATTATTGTACCTTTTTGCCACCTATGTATCCACCAGCTGCGCCGAAGCTCTTGGTGAAAGTTCCCATCATGACATCCACATCCTTGGGGTTCAGATCAAAATATTCAACCACACCTCGACCTGTGGGTCCTAGAGCCCCGATGCTGTGAGCTTCATCCAGGTAAAGATAGGCTTTGTACTTTTTCTTTAAAGCTACTATCTCAGGCAAGCGGACAATGGAACCTTCCATACTGTGAACAAGGAAGGCAGATTTGCACTTAACATTGTTAAAATGTCCCGGTCATCACTAACCTAACACTTCTCATCTGGTATACAGTTCTGTTAATTCAAAGACCAAATTTTATTAACTTGAAAAACAAATTGTTTATTCTGTTCTCATTATGGTTTTTGTCAATTATCAACACAGTCACAAACTTTCAAGACAATTTCCAAAGTACAGTACACTAGCCTCTGATATTGTCACTGAAAGTATCGCCAATTTCATTTTATTGCAATGTAATGATTCTTTTTTATACTGTACCATGCCAGACCTGCAGATACAGCAGTGCTCATTAGGTTCTGTCCATGGCACGGAGTCAAGTTGCCTCGATTTTTGCAATCTTTCCTCACCCTAAAGCTTAAACAAAATCAGTCACTGCACATCACTCAATTCCCTGCATTTCATGGCACAAACTTGGGCTATTAGCAACAGTGGGATGGTATCACACTTCTATCCATAAAATCTGTCACCACTAGGTAGGAATTTCAATAAATACAGGGAATTGGTGCTGTTAAACCATATAACAATTATAGCATGGAAACAGGCCATCTTGGCCCTTCTAGTCCGTGCCTAGTCCCACTGACCCGCACGGCCCATAACCCTCCATTCCTTTCCTGTTTGGGTCAACTATTTACAGGAAAGATACAAAATTGAACGTGTAGAGAAAATTTAAATGGATGTTGCTGGGACTTGAGGACCCGAATTACAGGGCAAGGTTGAACAGGGAATGAAAGGGTTACTCGCAAGGGTTACCATATTGAGGAACATCTGGCAGCTCTTCGGCTGTATTCCCCAGAGTTCAGGAGAATGAGGGAGGATCTCAAAAACATTCTGAATGTAAAAAGGGCTGAACAGATTAGATATGGCAAAGTTATTTTCCATGGTAGGGGAGCCTAGGGCTAGAGGGCACGACTTCAGGATTGAAGGATGCGGCCAGAGGGTGGCAAATCTCATACTGGTCCTGAACTACAAAGGGACCAATATCCTTGCAGAGAGGTTTGTTAGTAATATTGTGGAGGGCTTAAACTAGATTTGCAGGGGGATGGGAATCAAAGTGCCAGAACAGATAGCAGAGCAGGGGTGAAAATAAATTATGTTAAAAGTTCATGCAAAGTCACAATAGAAGGGTTGTGTGTGGTAGTAATAATCTTCTGAGGTGTGTGTATTTCAATGCGAGGAGTATTGTGTGGAAGGCTGATGAGCTGAGGGCGTGGATTGACACATGGAATTATGATATTATAGCTGTTTGTGAAACTTGGCTACAGGAGGGACAGGACTGACAGCTTAATGTTCCAGGGTTCTGATGTTTCAGATGTGATAGAGGCAGAGGAATGA
The DNA here is from genome assembly GCF_048418815.1 of Hemitrygon akajei. Classification (NCBI taxonomy): domain Eukaryota; kingdom Metazoa; phylum Chordata; class Chondrichthyes; order Myliobatiformes; family Dasyatidae; genus Hemitrygon; species Hemitrygon akajei. Next base: position 20,041,868 of record NC_133126.1, read on the forward strand.
AGGGTGGGGTGGGGGGGGGGGGGTGACATTGCTAGTCAGAGAAAATGTTACAGCAGTGCTCAGGCAGGACAGATTAGAGGGCTTGTCTACTGAGGTCATATGGGTGGAGCTGAGAAACAGGAAAGGTATGACCACATTAATGGGATTGTATTATAGACCACCCAATAGTCAGTGAGAATTGGAGGAGCAAGTCTGCAGAGAGATAGCAGACAACTGCTGGAAACAAAGTTGTGATAGTAGGGGATTTTTATTTTCCACATATTGATTGGGATTCCCATACTGTTAAAGGTCTAGATGGGTTAGAGTTTGTAAAATGTGTTCAAGAAAGTTTTCTAAATCAATATATAGAGGTACCAACTAGAGAGGATGCAATATTAGATCTCCTATTAGGAAACGAGTTAGGACAGGTGATGGAAGTGTATGTAGGGGAACACTTTGGTTCCAGTGATCATAACACCATTAGTTTCAACTTGATCATGGATAAAGATAGATCTGGTCCTTGGGTTGAGGTTCTAAACTGGAAAAAAGCCAAATTTGAAGAAATGAGAAAGGATCTAAAAAGTGTGGATTGGGGCAGGTTGTTCTCTGGCAAGGATGTGATTGGCAAGTGGGAGGCCTTCAAAGGAGCAATTTTGAGAGTGCAAAGTTTGTATGTTCCTGTCAGGATTAAAGGCAAAGTGAATAAGAACAAGGGACCTTGGAACTCTGATAAAGAAGGAGAGGGATGTATGACATGTATAGGAAACGGAGCAAATAACATGCGTGAGGAGTATAAAAAGTGCAAAAAATAAAGAAATCAGGAGGGCCAAAAGACATGAGGTTGCTTTGGCAGTCAAGGTGAAGGATAATTCAAAGAGCTTCTACAGGTATATTAAGAGCAAAAGGATAGTAAGGGATAAAACTGGTCCTCTTGAAGATCAGAGTGGTCGGCTATGTATGGATCCAAAAGAAACGAGAGAGATCTTAATTGGGTTTTTTGCATCTGTATTTACTAAGGAAACTGGCATGGAGTCAATGTAAATAAGGCAAACAAGCAGTGAGGTCATGGAACCGATGCAGATTGAAGAGAAAGAAGTGCTTGCTATCTTGAGGCAAATCAGAGTAGATAAATCCCCAGGACCTGACAGGGTATTCCCTCGGACCTTGAAGGAGACTAGTGTTAAAATTGCAGGGGCCCTGGCAGGTATATTTAAAATGTTGGTATCTACGGGTGAGGTGCTGGAGGATTGGAGGATAGCCAATGTTGTTCCGTTGTTTAAAAAAGACTCAAAGTAATCCAGGAAATTATAGTTTGACGTCGGTAGCAGGTAAATTATTGGAAGGAGTACTAAGAGATAGGATCTACAAGTATTTGGGTAGACAGGGACTTATTAGGGAGAGTCAACATGGCTTTGTGCATGATAGGTCATGTTTAACAAATCTATTAGAGTTTTTTGAAGAGGTTACCAGGAAAGTGGATGAAGGAAAGGCAGTGAATGGACTTCAGTAAGGCCATTGACAAGGTCCTGTATGGGAGGTTAGGAAGATTCAGTCGCTAGGTATACATGGTGAGGTCGTAAATTGGATTAGACATTGGCTCAATGGGAGAAGTCAGAGAGTGGTAGTGGAGGATTGCTACTCTGAGTGGAGGCCTGTGACTACTGGAGTACCACAGGGATCAGTGCTGAGTCCATTGTTATTTGTCATCTATATCAATGATCTGGATGATAACGTGGTAAATTGGATCAGCAAATTTGCTGACGATACAAAGATTGGAGGTGTAGTGGACAGTGAGGAAGGTTTTCAAAGCTTGCAGAGGGATTTGGACCAGCTGGAAAAAATGGGCTGAAAAATGGCAGATGGAGTTTAATACAGACAAGTGTGAGGTATGGCACTTTGGAAGGCCAAAACAAGGTAGAGCATTCAAGGTAAATGGTAGGGCACTGAGGAGTGCAGTAGAACAGAGGGATCTTGGAATACAGATACAAAATTCCCTAAAAGTGGCGTCACAGGTAGACAGGGTCATAAAGAGAGCTTTTGGTACATTAGCCTTTATAAATCAAAGTATTGAGTACAAGAGTAAGAATATGGTGAGGTTGTATAAGGCATTGGTGAGGCCAAATATGGAGTATTGTGTGCTGTTTTGGTGACCAAATTACAAGGAGGATATTAATAAGGTTGAAAGAGTGCAGAGAAGGTTTACAAGGATGTTGCCGGGACTTGAGAAACTGAGTTACAGACAAAGGTTGAATAGGTTATGACCTTATTCCCTGGAGCGTAGAAGAAACAGGGGTGATTTGATAGAGGTGTATAAAATTATGATGGGTATAGATAGAGTGAATGCAAGCAGGCTTTTTCCACTGAGGCTAGGTGAGAAAAAAACCAGAGGACATGGGTGAAGGGTGAAGGGGGAAAAGTTTAAAGGAACATGGGGGAGGGGCTTCTTCACACAGAGAGTGGTGGGAGTGTGGAATGGGCTGCCAGATGAAGTGGTAAATGCAGGCTCACTTTTAACATTTAAGAAAAACTTGGACAGGTACATGGATGTGAGGTATATGGAGGGATATGGTCCAGGTGCAGGTCAGTGGGACTAGGCAAAAAAATGGTTCGGCACAGCCAAGAAGGGCCAAAAGGCCTATTTCTGTGTTGTAATGTTCTATTCTATGTTATATCTGTGGAATTTGTTGCCACAAGTGGCTGTGGATGCCAAGTCATTGGGTGCATTTAAGGCAAAGATAGATAGGTTCTTGATTTGCCAGGGCATCAAAGGGTATGGGGAGAAGGCAGGGGAGTGGGGATGACTGGAAGAATTTGATCAGCCCATGATATAATGATGGAGCAGACTCAATGGGCTGAATGGCCTACTTCTGCTTCTATATCTTATGGTCTTATGGAATAGGTTAGGGATTTATTCCACAGAGCGTGAAAGAATGAAGAAAGATCTTTTAAGGGTATACAAATTTATGAGCACTATAGATAGGGCGAACGCAAATATTGAATGAAGCTGCTATAGTGCAAATGGGGAAGAATTCGAATGTGTTTAGGAATGTTTAAGGAATATGTAAATAATCTTACCAGAGACAGTAACACGAGTACCTCTGAGAAATGAAGCTGGACAACTGGCTCAAGTGTCAGTGGGGGAACACTTTGGACCCGTGAATATAGTTTTAAAATAATCATGGAAAAATGTAAGACCAGTCCACCATGCTGAAGTCCTCAATTTTGATGGGAAATACCAAACACTGATTGGGAGAGGCAATAGAAAAACAGAGGTCTTGAAACTGGTAGACTGTTAAAGTGAAACAGGGAGAGGCCGAGGTCAGCATGCTCCTGTTACAGTGAAGGTAAGGTTGTCAGGAACTCTAGTTGACAAACAATTTTAAATGTTATGGTCAGAAAAAGGAGGCAGCATCAATCAGAAATAGACTGCTAAGATCAAGAATCCTTCAGTAGAAGGGATGTAGGAGTTGGGTGGGAGGAGAAGTACTCCATCAGGGATTTTAGGATATATTATCAGTTTTTCTTTCTGGTAGATGACTACACATTTTCACCATATTCTGCTACAACCAAAATTCGGCAATTCTGCAATGCCAAGTTTCATAAAAATTATTAAAAGTACATAATTAGCTTTATTAGTTTGACAAGTAAACAAATTTGTACATCTGTATAAATTTCTTTGAAGTGGCAGGAGAAGCTGAGAGGTGTATTAAAAGTGTTCTGAAATAGAGGCATAGAAATAAATACAGGTGGTTATTTAATACAATGGATTCCGATTAATTGTGCCATTGGTTAATCGGGACAGCCATTTATTTGGGACAACACAAAAACAAAAAAACGAATCAAGAAAATAGCCATGATTCCTTCATTTTTTTGGGACACTCTGCCGCTTAATTGGGACAGAAGTCTGTAGATGAACCGTTTCTAATTAGCGTCAATTGCATGCACTTGTGTGGCTTTTTGACACTGGATTGTGCTTAGAGTGAATAGTTTTTAAACAGTGTCAGTCGCACGTGTTTGTGTTTAGAGAGCGAAGATTTTTGTCACTGATAATTGGCAAGAAATAAGCAGCTCACTGTGGTTTCAAGCATTCAGACTTTGAGATGCCAGAAATAGCTGGGAGCAAAAATGAAACACTTGCACTCGTTGAACAAGTTAGGAGCTAAGATTTTGAAGGTATTGTTACGTCCGTGGCCCCCTCCTTTTTGAGAATCGCAAGATCACTATTAAGTCAGTTCAGGAGACCCAGGAAATGAAAGACATGCAGAATCCACAAAGAGTTTGGAATGTGTCCTGGCCTCCGAAAGGCGGAACCATGGATAACGGCTATTGTCTCTTGGAGACGGGATTGTGTATTGAATACTGTACGATGCATCGAAGCCCCCAGGCAATGAACCGAGGGGGGGGGGGGGGGGTTGGTGGAGGGATTGCATCATCCCAACCTGATTGACATCTGAGACCCTGTGAGTCAAGATAAAAGAGGGTCTGTGGGCACAGCCCCTCAGACACACCAGAAGAAATGCTAGAACTCCTGTAACAGCGTAACAGTGAAAGCCGGTGGAACCAGCCCACGTGCGTCCTTTTCCATTTGCCTCGGAATTGGTGGGTCTTGCCACGGAAGCATGGCTTTAGCTAACCTCGAAGGGGAAATCAGTCCCCCAATGACTCTCGAAGGATTGACATCATAAAAGGAATGGGCAAGTTAAACCTCCGTCTTTCTCTCCAACCAAAAAGGCTGCAGCCTACAGCTTGACTGAACTAAAGTGACTTTTATATTTCCATCGGACAATACATTATCCCCTAGACAACGATAGAGCTATTTCTTATTGATTATTATTATACCCGCGCTTTTAGATTTAGTATTGACGACGTATATTATCTGTATGTTTGCAATGATATTATTTTTGTGTATTTTATCAATAAATACTGTTAGAAATCGTACCATCAGACTTCAACGGACCTCTCTATCTTTGCTGGTAAGTGACCCAGTTACGGGGTACGTAACAGTATCAACAATCACGCTGAATGTTACAATGAAAGTTAAGATTTGGAAGATGCGATCGTTGAAAGCATTGTACGAAATCAGTCCACCATTGGCACTAGGCATCTGCTGATTTTGTTCATTTCTAGTCAATCAAAGGAACACAGTAGCATACACTGGATGTATTAGGAGCTAATAGTTTTACAGTCCTGGCAATGTTTTAAATGAAGTACAGAACAAATTAAATACATAATTTGCTACTCAGTTCAACAGCAGCTTGTCTTTTTTTTTTTAAAAAAAAACCTTTTTGACCATTTTCATGAAACTTCAGCCAATTGAGCTAGCTGCTAATAGAGCCAAAATGTCCTGGTTCTGATGTGTCCCAATTAATTGGGACACATCAAATTAACAATTTACTTTGTCTTGAGCATTCAGTCTATTAAGTCAGAGTACTACAGCACAGAAACAGACCCTTTGGCCCATCTAGTCTGTACTGAACTACTATTTTGCCTAATTTTATCGACCAGCACCTGGACAATGGCTGTCCATACCCCTTCCAACCACGTACTTACCCAAACCTCTCAAATGCTGCAATCAAAGTCAATGCAGACTTTCAAAATAATTGCATTCCTCAACTTACACTCTTTAGCAATCAACTTGCTGGTTGCCATACGACACACCTACACAATGGAGGCAATTTAAAATAGCCAATTAACCTACCAACCAGCATATTTTTGGGGCTATAATAGGAAACTGGAACACACAGGAGAAAACAGATGGTCACAGGGAGAAGGTTCAAACACCACACAGACACTACCAGAGGTCAGCACTGAGCATGAATGCTGGTGCTGTTCTGCCAACTTGTACTGAACCATAAAAGCACTGGTTAAGTAACAGCATTTTATTCAATTTTAGGCTTGGATACGGATAGCCAAGTAAAAATGCAGAAACATTTAAAGTGGTTTCAGGTATCAGTCATTCAAGATACCAGACTAAACTGGAAAAAGCAGGTGATTGCCTTTAGTTCAAAATATGTTTGAGAGGAGATATAGTGGAAGTATGCATCTAATACATGGTAGGAGTATACGCACGTCACAAGGACCAAAAGATTCAACTAACGTGAAAGCAGGCAAGATTGAGGAACGCACTAAACGTTGGAGGAACTCACGGCAGACCCTTCATCTTGGCCCAAAGCTTCAACTGTACTTTTTCCCAACCCATAGATACTGATTGGCCTACTGAGTTCCTCCAGTATTTTGTGTGTTGCTTGGATTTCCAGCATCAGATTTTCTCTTGTTTGTGAAGACGATTGAGAATTTTTCTGAAACTCAGTATACTATTATGACTAGGATTTTGCTGCCTGAGAAGATAGCAAAAATTATGGTTTTCAGTAGGGAAATGGATCAGCTCTAAGAGGAAAGTAATATTCAAGACGATGGAATAGGAAAAAACAATAGGCCTCAAATTAGCTTGGACTTGATAGGCATTTACTGTGCCATTATGATTTGATAATATTCTTGTGTAAATGATTCACAATTGTAGTTCAACTCTATTTTGTTCCTGGAGCACACAATTTAAAAACCCACAAACAGCTTGAACATTGACAGTGGCATATTCTGATCCTAAATGAAATATGAGACTGTCTTATAAAGGTTACTTTGATGAGGTAACCTAAATACATTGAATAAAGTGCTGCTCAGAGGTATACAACATATACCTCAATGTGTAACATGCTGACTTGACTCCACAATCCAATTATTAGAAACTCCCCAGTCAGTCCATAGCACTCATATATAGTACTATTTCCATAACGTAGACGGGGTGCTTAGTAAGTTTGTAGATGACAAATGGTCAAGTTATGGGTAGTAGGGAAGTTTACTGAGGTAAGTCATCAAGGATCTACAGTACTGTGTAGAAGTCTTAGATAGTTAGAATATGAATGTATACATATAGTGACTTGACCATATTATATATATCTATGGTGTCTCAGACGTTTGCACAATACCGTATATCAACATGGAGCAGAACAAGTTTGTAAATCTGGCGTAAGCAAAGGATGCTGGGAACTGCAAGGGTGGAGAGCACCGTGGGAGGAGTGTGGGACAGGTGGCAGAGAAGGAATGCCAGGGGTAGGGGTGGTGCTGGTGTAGACACACCCAGCACAGGTAATTTGATTCCAAACAATTGGTTTACTGATCATTACAGATAGTCTCTCTGGTGCTTCCTGCTCCCTCCCCTCTCCCTTCTCATTTTCCCGACCATGATTCCCCTCTCCCTGCCCCTTCCCCACTCAGAACACAATAGAGACCCATATCAGAATCAGGTTTATTACACTTCTTTTGTGGCAGCAGTACAGTGTAATGCATATTACTACATTACTGTGCAAAAATCTTGGGTACCTTACTTTAGTCAGAGGGTGGTAAATCTGGAATTTGTTGCTATTAACAGCTGTGGAGGTCAGTCATTGGGTGTATTTAAAGCAGAGATAAATAGGTTTTTGATTAGCCAGGGCATCAAAGGGTATGGGGAGAAGGCAGGGGAGTGGGGATGACAGTAAGAATTGGATCAGCCCATGATTGAATGGCAGAGCAGACTCGATGGGCCGAATGGCCTACTTCTGCTCCTATATCTTATGGTCTTACAGTATCCTATGACTTTTGCACAGTACTGCAGAACAGTTAGAAATTTGGGCAAAGGGAATATGAAGTGTTAATAGTTTGGGAGGTCAAAGCAAGAGGAAGAGCAGTAGTAAATGGCAGGACTCTTAGAAGCATTAATGTACAGAGGGATCTCCGCATTCTTGCCTGAATTGGAGTGTTTGCTTTAAGCAGAGGTTGGACAAACTTGGATCATTTTCTCTGGAGTCATGGTGACTTGATTAAAGTACACTAACTTTTGATACATTTTTAAAAGGTACATAGCCGAGTCTTGCCCCCCCACCCTGGGCATGGAGATGTGTGAGGAAAAGTTGTGTTTTCTTTTATACGAACAGTGTAGGTGCTTGGAACACATGTTAGCAATGATGGTAGAAGCAGCAATGATTAAGAGTCATCCAAGTTGACACGAGCAGGCAAGGAATAGAGGGATAGAAACACATGGAGGCAGATGAAATTGTTAGATTAGCATCAGGTTCAATGCAGACACTGGTGGGTTGAAGGGGCTGAACAGTTCTAGGTTCTAAATGGCTGCAGATAAAATGGCTACACTGCTTGACTAAACTATTTGCTACAAGTTTCAGGATGATTGAGATGCAATTAGGAGCTACGTTATCAGTTCAGATTTGGAAATGTGATCGGTTTAGTTTTGTCTTTATGAAATGTGTATGTCAACATGCTGATGAGCTGCTGCGGTATCAGTTGTCTGCCAAATTCCAGTTTCACCAGCATATGTCAGTTCAACAGCAGCATTACAAATTAACAGCCAGACTGCCAAATGCATTGAATGCACACAGAACATTTCTGCACTGATAAAACTTCAGGTTCCTGTTACAAAACAACTTACTTCCCAAATGTCATTTTAGAAAGGTTTTAGGAAGGTGTTGAGTTAAGCAAAATACAGCTGAAATGTTTTTTTTGTTTAAAAACGTTTACCAAATTAAATAATTAGCCTTTATCTGCTGTGTACAACTCTCAGTTGTTTCAGTCACAAGGAAAGAATTGCTTGTTCATATTACCAGAATGAAACTGGTGAATAGGAAACCACAGAGAACAGATGAAGTTATTTTTAGATAGGAGAGCAATTATTGCTGACAAATTTCAGAGAAGTCCACTTTTAAGACCAAGCAATACAGAGAAACTGGAATGCAGTTTAATAAAGACAGCATTGGTAGTTAATTAGTGTAAATTAAAGAGATTAGTCTGGAATGATGCATAAACACAAGAGATTCTGCAGATGCCGAAAATCCAGAGTAACATACAAAATTCCAGAGGAACTCAGCAGGTCAGACAACGTTTATGGAGTGGAATAAAGAGCCAATGTTTCAGGTTGAGACCCCTTTGTCAGGACATTCACAATATGACGTATGGTGTGGCAGAAATATGTAGCAATTGAAATACAATCCTATAGAGACTGAAAACTATACTCCAAAAATGGAAATTCCACATATTCGACAGATATAAATCAGCAACAAATACTTGTACAGGAGCCTTTAACACTGAAGAACTTAATATAATTCACAGAAATGTGAAAAGAAGGACTGATCAAAACAACAAATTAACAAAACCGGTCTTAAAGGTCTTGAGGAGTGAACTGTAGTTGACTGAAGGCATAACTACCAACGACCAGAGTAAAGGAATAGAAGCTGCTGTAGGTTTGAACTCAACGGAATGGGAAGTCTGTCAGTTGGAAATGGAAGACATTACCCATTTAGACTGAAGAAAATTGCAGAGAAATTTTTGGCAGCAACCTTTCAGCACGTTTGGTAAATGCGAGTCCCAAAATGATTTGTTGATGAAAACACCACAAAATTTCAATTACACTTGGGCATCTTCAGAAAGATCTATTAGCAAGTTTCAGTTTCATTAAACTCCCAGCTTTCATCCAGATATTTGGCAGAAGGTCACAGCAGGAAGGTGGCTGGTGTGAGAATTTGGGGAGAGAATAGAGGGGTGGGTGCAGAGTGATAAGCACGAGAGTGTAATAAGTGGGGGAACAGGATTGCTCAGAGGGCTAGAATAATGCTGTGGGCCGAACTATGATTGAAGGAAATATGAAAAATATGTTCTGTGATGTAGTGATCATGACACTCCAAATTCTAACCCTTATCAAATCTCTTCTTCACTTTGAATTCTTTGTCAGACAATTCCCATTTTCTCCAACCATCAACCACACCCCCCTCCCCGAACCACTAGTTCTGGTCTCGTTCACATTACTGATTTCAAATACTTCATTGTTGGTTCCCTTATCTTAAGTTACCTAGGACCGTCCATAGACACTATCTTAGTGTGATGACAGCAGTATCACAAAATATTAGCAAAAATGGGTGTTCTGAGGTCAGTGCGCTTTTGTGTTGTAATTGATTTAAGCTTGAAGTTTATGTACCTCCTTTCTACAAAAATCGTTCTGTGATTGAGCTTTTAAACATACTGATATTTGGTAACACTTGGAACTACTTGTTTAGAATGCTTTATACTGCTAACAGAACAACATAAATGCATGTTAAACTGCAGATTGGACAAGGCAATCTTAGATCAAGCATTTTAATAGGTTAGTTTTTCAATTTAAAAAGATCTGATACCATAGAGTGCAACATGAATTGCATACTGCATTGAACTCAAAGTGTCAATACAGCATTCCACAGGACAGCTTGACTAAAAACTTATTCAGACTGGATCCTGCACTTTGTCATTGTACCTGTAAATCCCCTCCACTACAATGAGAATCTTTTTCCATGGTCGGCGTGTTCGAGGCTGCCCATGTACAATTGCGTCTTTAAGCAATTTATCCAAGCTCTGCATATCTGAAAATAATACAAGCATTGTAATGATGACTACCCAGTTGGCAGTAAACAAACATCTATTAAACAAGTTTGCATTTTCAGTCAATACCAGCTGGTGGATGTCCAAAAGAAAAATGTCGTTGTTACCTCACAATGTTCAGAATAAATTTCATGAGAATTGAATACACATTCAAACTCAGTGGGTAAATCCAGTCGGCCCACTCAGAAGGAATCTACATAATTCCTAGTGGCAGCTTTCTTTAATGATGTTTCACACTCACTGTCATATCCAGAAGTTGATTAAGTGCAAATCTCTATTTCCCCTCAACTATTGTAGTAGGATCAAATGAACATCTCTAAACTGTGACTTCAAGTTACTAGATAAGGACATCTAGGGTCATGTAACTTAGTGGCATAAGGCACATACACTTAGTGGCCACTTTATTAGGTACACCTGCTCATTAATACAAATATCTAATCAACCAATCACATGGCAGCAAATCAATGCACAAAAGCATGCAGATATGGTCAAGAAGTTCAGTTGTTGTTCAGACCAAACATTAGAATGAGGAAGAAATGTGATCCAAGTGACTTTGACCATGGAATGATTGTTGGTGCCAGATAAGGTGGTTTGAGTATGTCAGAAACTGCCGATCTCCTGGAATTTTCTCACAGAACACTCTACAATTTGGAGAGTGATGCAATAAAAAAACATCCAGGGAGCAGTTGTTCTGTGAATGAAAGTATTTATTAATGAGAGGGGTCAGAGGACAATGGCCAGACTGGTTCAAGCTGCCAGGAAGGCAAGAGTAACACAAATAACCATGCTTATAACAGTGGCGTGCAGAAGGGCATCCTAAATGCACAACACATCAAATTTTGGGGTGATAGGCTACAGCAGAAGACCACGAACATGCACTCAGTGGCTACTTTGTTAGGTACAGGAAGTACCTAATCAAAATTCAAAGTAAATTTTATCAAAGTACATACATATCACCATATACAACAGAGATTCATTTTCTTGTAGGCATACTTAACAAATCAATGGAATAGTAACTATAACAGAATCAATGAACAACCGCCAAACTAGGGCGATCAAGCAGAGTGCAGAAGACAACAAACTGTGCAAATACAAAAAACCATCAATGCAAATAATAAATATGAATATGTGATGAAGATATTTATTGCTTAGTGGCCACTGAGTGTATTTCCCATGTACTGAAAGCTTAACACTGAGGAACTGAATGCCCACATTCCAACAGTACACAGTGTTGATTATAATTTTGTTCGTTACCATTTACACTAATCCTACAATAATAACTTTATTATTCTCACCCTTTTTAAGGCAGGGAATTCTAAAATGAAGATCCCCGGCAACCAACATTACTTCATAGTTAAATGTAATACTTATACAACCTTCCCAAGTTGACATCCCACTGCCCAGTATTTGGTAATTAACAATTGTCATACAATTTCTCCATCCAAAATTTATTTATTTGAGATACAGTGCAGAATAGGCCCTTGGAGCCAAGCCATCCAGCATCCCCTGATTTAGCCTTAGCCCAATCATGGGACAATTTACAATGACCAATTAAACAACCAGCTGGGCTTGTCTTTTCGATGGTGGGGGGAAAACTTGAGCACCTGGAGAAAACCCACATGGTCAAGCGGAAAACGTACAAGCTCCTTACAGACAGCAGCAAGAATGTAGTTCATCTGAATACATCAATATCCTCCCCTATATAGCCACAAATATTCATTAAGAACATGAACATTCCTCTACCTCTACACGCTGGATTAACTTTTATCAAGTTTTCACTGTTTTAATGTCACCCTATAATTTCTACATGAAACTTTCTGCAGTATTAAGCTCAAGAGAATTGATGTGTCATGCTAATTAGTCAATAATGCAAAGTCTTCACATCAAACGGATCAGGATAAATCTAAAAGGAAGATGGGTTTTTTTTACTTCTATAAACTTTGCTGCCTTGTATGCAAATCAATTGGTTTCAAAGTTCAAATTTCCACATTCTCATGAACTCTGATGAATTATTATTGGCTCAAAAAGTTACAGGTTTTGTTCTCATGGGTGCTGTCTACACTGCTTTACATTTCCACCATTTCAGATTAATTCCATATAGAGTAGGTTGCTTTAACAAGTTGTACATTTGATTGGAACTGGAAGAATGATTTTGGAGGGGACTCTCTCAACCAGGAATTGGAAGGGAAGATGAAATCACAAAAAGGGAATAAGGCAAAGATCTAATCATTTTATCACTATGTCCCTGTATTCAATAGTCACCATCTTCTGCACTGAACTCTCCCGATGCTGCATAATAAATTTTCCAATTTGCACTTTTCCATTTGAGGACACGTCACACAGTCTGATGTAAAAACTGATTAGTTCCTAGCTTTCTCAGAGGAAAACAGATGAACAGCCACACATTCGAGCAAGCCTATGTACACCTTTTGCTTGCTTTAAGATTAACAGTAGAAGGGGGCTTGATTGTTTCTAGTTCTATTTCTTCACCACTGGAGGGATGCAATGTGGAGACCCAAGCAATAATGGGCATCAATAAAGAGAGAAAATCAGGAAACAATAGTATTTGGCAGTGTCTGAAAACACTGAAGCTACATCCCAGCAATGGGATTATGTGGCCTGCACATAGAATCTGGCTGCACCAAAGCTGTTTACCAAGTTACATGATCAATTAAACCTGCTAAAGAATTCATGCATTGAGGTGTCATGGGAGCAGAGTGGTTAGCACAATGCTTTACAGTATTAGCGGCGCAAGTTCAATTCCCACCACTGCCTACAAGGAGAATGTGCATTCTCCCTGTGACCATGTGGGTTTCATCCAGGTGCTCCAGATTCCTCCTGCAGTCCAAAGACATACCAGTTGGTAGATTGTAAATTGTAAATTTGGTCATTGTAAATTGTCCTGTGATTTGGCTATGGTTAAAACAGGGGATTTGCTGGGCAGTATGGCTCAAAGGGCCAGAAGGACCTACTCCACGCTGTATCTCAATCAATAACTTAGTACAGGCCATCATAAACATTTTCACAAACTCAAACTCTATACAACATTTAGTTGAAAAATTCCAATTAAAATGTGCATGTAATTAAAAAGGGACTGTAGATATTCAGGCCAATCGTTGTTACTTTGGGGATCCATTTCATCTCAACCAATTTGAACTTAGAGCTACACATCACAATTCAAACACAAGAGGTGCTACAGATACTGGAAATTGAGAGCAACACACAAAAGGCTGGAGGAATTCAGTAGGTCAGGCAGCGTCTATGGAGGGGAATAAACAGATGATATTTCTGGCCAAGACACTTCATCAGGTCATTACTTAAGATTCAAAATTGTTTAATGTCATTTCCACGACACGAGTGTAAAAGGAGAACAAAATAATTGAATCAACTTGACTCAGTGCTGTTTAAGCCAAAGAGGTAAGTAGAAAAAAATAACTTTTATCTATATGTTATCTTTCACATCACACCATATCTTCAAAACATGTTGCTGTCAGTGTAGGACCTTTGCAATGTGAAGCGTCCAATTTGCCCAAAGCAAGATCTTGATCTGTGTTATAGATGACAGATAATTATCAACCTAAACACCATGAGCACTTGAAAGAGAGCAAACATACATAGGTGGTGACAAAAGGAAAACAATTTATTCCAACTTTTACATTCCTTAGCTGGATGAAAGAGTCCAAGAATACATTTTGATTAGAGCACAAGGTGAAGCACTGCAAGGATGAAGGGTTGCTATTGTAATTCGAATGAAATCAATGCCAAATTGGTAACAGTTTTGCTCTGAACTTTCATGCAAGGAAAACAATGATTTATTTCAAGAACTGCACCTACTGCAAATTAACCACTTTTATCCAAGATCAGTTCTAGAGCTGAAGAGCACTTGTCCTCCTTAACTGATTTTAAATGTTGTATTTAAACTGTCAAGCAATATTGCAGACTGATGCTATATAGGCTCAATTTAACACTTGTATCTGTTACACAAGGGCAAATCGACACTTGCTAGCAATTTTAGCAATCAGGGAGCAAATCAAAACTGATCAATTCTAGTCAGCACTAACACATTAAAATGTGTAATTGGAGAGGCAATAAGTCTTGGCTCAAAACATTGACCCTCCATAGATGCTGCCTAATGTGCCGAGTCCCTCCAGTATTTTGTTAAACTGCAGATTGAGCAGGTTTCCTATATCCATTGAGCATGCCATCAATTAGTGGAGCAGTTATTTCATTTTTCTTTACAATCACCTTTTGCTAGCAAAGGTCAGTGAATAGCTCCTGGACAAGACAGGATTATATCCACAGAAGGAATAATATGGATCAACTATTCCAAGCAAAGTTGAAATTTGAAAGATGTATCAGTATTACAGTGGAGCAAAGTCAACTGCAGGGGCTTGAGAGAGGAGACGGCCAAAGTTTATTGGAAGGGGATACGAGCAGTGATGACTGCAGAGCAACAAAATCTGGAGTTTCTGGGAGCAATACAGAAGGCACAGAATAGATCATGCCAAAGATTAAGTAGCATTCTAAAGGGATGATGAGGCAACCATGGCAGACAAGGGAAGTCAAAAACAGCATAAGTGCAAAAAAAAGGCATATAATATAGGAAAAATTAGTGTGAAGCAAGAAGGTGGGGATGGTTTTAAAAACCAACAGAAGGCAACTAAAGAAAATGTGAGAAAAGATGAAGAATAGAAGCAACTTCATCAGTAATAAAAAACAAAAGAGGATTCTCCATACGATTTCTGCTTTGACTTGACTTAGACCTCTTACACTATTCTAATGAAGCCCATAAAAAGCTCAAAGAACACGTCATCAATTTGGCCTATTACAGCTCAGGCCATAACATGGAATTCTGGACAGATGACCTTTCCAACCTGCATCAGAACTGGAAAGTCATCTTGCAGTGTTAACTGTTTCTCTTCCCACAGACAATCAGAATCAGAATCCTTTATTATCGCCAAGTATGAGGACACACACAGGGAATTTGATGCCGGTTTCCCTGAGCTCTCTCTGTACAGAATTAAAAGCAAACAAAAACAATAGTGCAAATAATCATCAACTATACACAATGAGGTCCACTTCAGACAATGACTGACCCAGATGAACATATCCAGCATTCCTTTTTGCCATCTCACTTCCAACATTTGCAACTTATATTTTGCAAAAGCCATCTTGGAATCCATTATTTACCAGAGTAACACACAAAGTGCTTTCTGACCTGCTGAATTCCTCCAGTATCTATAGCGAGGAATAAACAGTCGACATTTCAGGCCGAGACCCTTTATCAGAACTGGAAAGGAAGTGGGTAGAAACCAGAAGACCAAGGAATGTGGACTTCAGGAAGGGGAAGTTGAGAGAACACATACCAGTCCTCAGAGGAGTCAGCAGTGGAAAGGGTGAGCAAATTCCAGGGCGTCAACATTTGAAGATCTAGCCTGGGTCTGATACAATTACAAAGAATGCATGATAGTGGCTATATTTCATTGGTATGTCAACAAAGACTCTCGCAAATTTCTACAGATGTATTGTGCAGAACATTCTAACTGGTAGCATCACCATCTGGTATGGAGGGCCCTAATGCACAGCAGTGGGAAAAAACTGCAGAAAGTTGTAAACTCAGCCAGCTCCATCAGACACCTACTTCCCCAGCATAGAGGCCACCTTTGAAAGGTAATGCCTCAAAAAGATGGAATCCATCATTAAGGAACCCATCACCCAGGTCATGCCCTCTTCTCATTGCTAATTGAAGTGGTGGTACAGAAGCCTGAAGACACACACATTTCAGGAACATCCTTCCCCTCTACCATTAGATTTCTGAATGAACAATGAACTCATGAACATTACTTCACTATCTTTTGCTCTCTTTTTGCACTAATACATATACCTTATTGTATTTTATTATGTACTGCAATGCACTGCTGCCGCAAAACAACAAATTACAGTGATAATAAACACGATTCCAATTCTGATTAAGAAACCAAGGGTAGGGGAAGTTGTACAAGCTGGTCGGTGACAGGGATGAAGTGAGAAGCTGGGAGGTGATAAGTGAAAAAGATAAAGAGCTGAAGGAGGAATTTGAAGAGGATGAGAGAGGCCCATGGGAGAGTGCTGTTTGACCGGTTGAATTCCTCCGGCATTGTGTTACTCTGGATTTCCAGCATTTGTAGAATCACTTGTGTTCATTTATTATTTTGCTGCTTTTTCCAAAGTTCTTCCCATCTCTGACAGGAGTTGTAATTTTTTTTTTTGCACAGATCAAGTCTTATTTGTAGTCTACTTACTGTTGTGTTTGAAAACCCTGATGGTGGCACCTGAAAGCCTGGCTCCAAGCACTAACGATGCATGATTTAGTTCATCACTCAAGATCAAACAACCCTGAAGATGGAAAAATAAAGCCATTAAAGTTTAATTAGTTTTAAAAGCTCCAAAGAATAATTGTCTTCCGTTTCAGAAAATTATTTGATCCTTTCTCTCTCTATAGCATTTGTAACAAAATACAGACCTATGTTTTTTTTTAAAAAAACTTCTAAGTACCATATTTGTTCAAAGCCATTCAAACAGAAAGACCATTAAGACTACAAGACAGAGCAATTTAGGCCATTCAGCCTATCGAGTCTGGTTTGCCATTCCATCATGGCTGATATTATCCATTTAACCCCAATCTCCTGCCTTCTCTCCATAATCTTTGACATAGTGAATTAGACCTGCTCACAGCAGGAATACAGTGAATGAACTGTAATCGAACATGCTGGCAATACTAACACTGCTCCATTTGACCCTCAAAATGGATTCCAATAAACTCTTCCATACATTGTCCTGTCGGAGCCATTTAAAGAAATATTTCCATAATGCTCACAAAGATGTATTCTATTGAGAAATAAAGGTGTCAGGAGGATGGGTTCATCTATAGGAATTGTTTGCCCAACTTTGTGTTGTTTGCCTTGAGTGGTTTTTCATTGATTCTATTGTGAGTCTTTATATTTATTGTGAATGCCTGCAAGAAAGTAATCTCAGTGTATGGTGACATATATACTTCGATAATAAATTTACTTTGAACATTGAAGTTAAGAATGGAAAAGTGAAAGAAAAAGCATAAAAAGTTGTAAAGATTAATGGTAGAGTAGACTTTTTACAAGGTAGTAAAAATAAGAGCAACACATACAGCAAGACTGCAAGAGCCTCTACAGGTAGATATAAACGTGTAATTAAATTAAACAGTCGTCCTTTAGCAAATAAACGAAGAATTTACAGTGGGAAATCAGAAAATATGAAGACTGAACACATCTCGCATCAGTCATCAGTGCAAAGGTTACTAAAAGCATCTCGATATTTTAAAATAACAAGTGAAAATAAAATGAGATACAATTACAGGAGGAAAATGCTAGCAGACCGATGGGACTAAAGGATGACACTGACCTTTTTTCTGTATCCTGCCTCACCTCCTGAACATGATCAGTATTTCCTGTTTCCGTTTGTGCAGAGAGGGACAAACTAGGAGCCACTAAAGAGAAATGGAAATTTATGGTCGAGGCTGCTATTTTTACACCATGTCTATGGCAACAGAGAGGAACCTCTATCTCAATCTCTCCACACAGTTCTTAGTCTGCAGCCTTTCAATGAAAATCCCAGGCACATTTTAAAAGTGGCGAGTTTCTGCTCCACCAACCTTAGTCAATAGTTCTAAACCTTACAGGAATGGTGGACAAAAAGTCACTTACAAATATACAAACTCATCTTTCCATTAATTAACTATATGCCCCACTACTGGCCTCCCTGCTAAGCCCTTCCTATTCATCTTATCCAGGCCACTCAATGAATCTCCTACTTTGTTTCAAAGCAAACAATGCTTCCCTGGCCATTCTCTCAATAATTCCCCTCCATATCCCTATTAATCTCATCACCCAAACACCAGGCGCATCCTGTTTGATGACCAGAAGTGTATGCAGCTGTGCCATAACTAGCGTTCAGAATCAGGTTTATTATCACCAGCATGTGACGTGAAATCTGTTTTGTACAGATTTAGTGCAACTTCCTCAAACTATGCCTCAGCCAATTAAAGTAAACATCCTACAAGCTTAACCATTGTATCCATTGGTCTTGCTCCCTTCAGAGAAGTTAATATGGACTTCAAGATCTTGTTGTTTGCTTGCAGTTCCTTGAATCTTATTATTTTGTTAATTGCTATACAGAGATCACAGTCAAAATTTGTCATATGCACAAGTACGTACACTCAGTGGCTACTTTATTAGGTAGTTTCTGTACACCTGCTTGTTAATGTAAATATCTAATCAACTAACCATGTGGCAGCAACTCGATGTATAAAAGCATGCAGACATGGTCAAGTTGTTCAGGGCAATAGGGAAAAAATGTGGTCTAGGTGACTTTGACTGTGGAGTGATTTTGGTGACAAGTGGGGTGGTTTAAGCATCTCAGAAACATCTCTCTTGTGATTTTCATGCACAACAGTCTCTAGACTTTAGAGAATGGTGTGAAAAACAAAATGCATACAGTGAGTGGCAGCTCTGTGGACAAAAATGCTTTGTTAATGAGAGGTCAGGACTGGTTCAAGTTGGCAAGGTGACAGTATCTCAAATAACCACACATTACAGTGTACATAAGAGCATCGATGAACACAAAGCACGTCAAACCCTGAAGCAGATGGGTGACAGCAGAAGACCACATGGGTTTCCATTTCTTGACCCAAGAGAACACCGAGTGTATATGCACAGGTGCAAGAAAAACCCACTTGTAGCAGCATCACAGCAACATATCATAATCATCAATCCAACGCCAAGGCCTCATCAAATCAAGCCTACACTTTACCTTTACCTCTAGAGGTTACTAAAGTTAGACAGTTTACAGTCCAATTATCTACATTACCTACAATGACATTGGTAGATATCAGGTCTTCATTTCTTGTGTTATAATACAATACTAACTGCAACCTTCAGAGAAGGAAGTTGGGTGAAGTTTAGAGTGAGAGATGCTTTAGTTAACAAACCTTGCCGACAAGAGCAGGAATATTCATGGAGTTTGTAGCAAAGCCCATCCCAAATGCCATAGCTGCGTCAACGCCCAGGAACCGAGCCACCAATTTTTCCAGTTCTTCATGTTTGTCAAGGTTACCTGTGAACAGATTTGGCTATTTTGAGAATTTTAAATATCCTGGCGTGTATTATCGACAAGGTGTTCTTGGGATAAATTTATAGGTACGATTAGTCTGAACATAGGTAGTACCCTTTTTCTCACCACTACCATCAGTCAAGAGGTGCAGAGGCCTTAGGTCCCACATCACTAGGTTCAAGAATAGATATTACCCCTACAACTATCAGTTCCTGAAATGGTATGGATAACTTCATTCACCACTATTCTGAACTGATTCTACAATCTACAGTCTCACTTTCAAGGACTCTTGCAACTCAGGTTCTCAGTATTATCTTTTTCTAATTTGCACAATTTGCCTTCTTGTGGACATTGGTTATTTGTCAGTATTTGTGTACAATTTTTCATAAAATTCTGTTGTATTTCTTTTTTCCAAGTAAATATCTGCAAGAAAGTGAACCTATGTGGCAACATTTACAGTACATACTTCAAACTTAGCTGGTTTCTTTTAGCCCTGCAGGAGATCGACTTGTTGTCAAACAAGACTTCAATTTAAACATTACAGATAACAAGGATCAATAGACCACCGTGTATTGGAATATATTATTCACCAAATTCAAAAAAGTAAAAGCAGGAAGCACTGCTGCTTGGAATGCATTATCAGACACAAATAGCCCACATGATATACTGTATCTTCAAGCTCCAATTATCAACTATCAACGAGCATGGTACTAAAAGTAATTTAACTGCCCTAAACTGCAAGAAACAAGATTACACTGGTACTGTGCACACCCTGAGAAATCATCCATATTTTTGTCACTCTGGAATATTCTTGACTAACTAGAAGTTCTACAATTTCACTGAACAGCCACACCCATTTAGGACCATTTAAACCACAAACATTTGCTCAGTAAGGGAAAAACTGTTGGCTAAATCAGTCTGTTTATCTGGCACACAGCATTTCCGATTACTGAGGGCCATATCACTAGCATCCTTAAGGAGATATAATTACTGCTTCCATCATTTAATTCCTGAAGAGGATTCTTCAGGCCATCATTTTCCTATTTATCATCTGGACCTCTTGTACTTAATTTCATCTTGCTGCCCTGAAAAAGAAGCTGCCAGAGATCGCCGTTGAAGGTACATTAACAACATTTAAAATATAATTGGTCAGGTGCACTGATAGGAAAGGTTAAGAGCACAGTGATCCAAACATGGAAAAGTGGGACTAAATTAGATGGGAACCATGCTTAACAAGAACCATTTGGGCCAAATGGCCCGTTTCCATGCTGTATCACTCGATAACAGGGTTTCCCAACCTGGAACGACTGATCACTTGCTTAATGGGATTGGTCCTGGGAACAAAAAGTTGGGAACCCCTGCTCTACAACTATTAGAGTGATCAAACAGAAATCGGCTTTCTAGTTCAACAAGACCACACTGGCTAAACATTAATTTACAGTAAGCCTACATTCATCTATTATTACATCCTTAGATTGATCTTAGACTAGGTTAGGTCAGCATGCCCACACCTCAAGGTGAAGTGTATTAACTTCCCCTTCCCTTCCACTCCCTGACCACTAATTTGCTCAGTCTAACTTGCAAAGTTTAAAGATCAAGTTGAAATTAAAGTCAGGTTTCACCGTTCCACAGACTGGTCAATAAAAAGTCTAACAATCATTACCATAATACCACAGCTTTTAGCCAAAACTAGACCCTTCCATCACTATCCCAAGGTCAAGTCCTACTTTAACACAATGCTTGACAAAAGTCACCAGGTTTCATTAGATGGTGTGAAGAATCTTACTTTTACATACAGCATTTATCAAACTGCATCCAAAATGCCTTTTTAATAAAATTATTGTATAATTAACCTTGCCAATAGATATGCTTAACAAATTTGTTACACATTTTAAAACCAGTTTAAAAGCAGTAGATTTGTGGAATATTAACTCACCAATCTCTTGCCGTGAGCTACAAATACCAACTCCGTACTGGATCGTTGCTTTGGTTGCTGCATCAGCACAGTAGCCGTGGCATTCAGCAAAGCCCAAGTAATTGTATGAGCCCATGTTGAGGACACCTTTGATGATTTTGTTAGTAAACCTATTTAATAAATGTGCATTTGTTACACAAGGGATACGAAGTAAAGCAAATTAGAAAAATTTAGCACACATTTTTAAAATGTCAAACAATTTCAGCAAAAAAAAAAATCAAAGTTGGCACTTGCTGAGACATTGTACCAGGCAAGTAACTTTACATGTTCTTTTCAATTATTTTTCAGTAATTGAATTAACAGCTTCATACATTAATAACTTCCATAATATTTAGCACTTTTTGTTTCTGGGTCCAAATATACACAAGTAACATTTATATGATACCTTTAATGCTGGAAAACAATCCAAGTTGCTTTTGCAAGAGAAAAATCACTAGTTTGAAGCAGTAAGAGGAAACAGTCATACATTTTAGAAAAGAAATTCCGCAGCTTAGGGCCAAGTCGAATAATAACACAGATCAATAGCAGTGCAATGAAAATTCAGTGTTTGAGTAGAATAGCTTTTAAAATGCGAACTCTTAACTCAAGAGGCACAAACTTAATTTCCATCACAGCAAATGAAGAATTTAAATTAATGGATTAACTAAGTCAGATAAGAAGCTACTCCCAGTAATAAAGGGCTGAAATGAGATGTCAAATGTTTCCTGATTACTTTATGAGTGATTCCAGAGATATGATAGACTCAATTATGTATGAAATGTCATAGCAAGCCAGTTACAACAAAACAATGGAAAATCATGGAGAGGTGACATAAGAAAGCAGCCTCCATCATCAAAGACCCCCACCATCCAGGCCATGCTCCCTTCTCACTGTTGTCATCGAAAAGGTATAGGTGCCTGAAGTCCCACACCACCAGGTTCAGGAACAGTTAGTACCCTACAACCTTCAAGCTCCTGAACTAGTGTGGATAACTACTTTCACAACCCTGAACTGATTCCACAACCTATGGATTCACTTTCAAGGACTCTGTAACACATGCTCTCAGTGTTACTTATTGTATTTGCACAGTTTGTCTTTTGCATATTGATTGTCAGTCTAAGTGTAGCTTTTCAGTGATTCTATTGTATTTCTATGTTCTATGTATGCTTACAAGAAAATGAATCTCAAGGTAGCATATGGTGATATTTGTGCTTTGATCATACATTTATTTTGAACCTTGAGGTCAAAACCACTTTGGTAACCAATCTGACATTGCCACAGCACCAGATTCAGACTGGCAAAAGCACACCCAGCACAGTACAATTGCTCAGTCATATATCTATATAAATGTCTAGCTGAAATTATAATCAGGGATCACTGACACAGACTGGTCAATAAAAAGTAACTAACATTCTTATACCTCAACTTTCAGCCAAAACTGTAGCCTCTTCCATAACTATCCGAAGTTCTCAAGTCCCATTGAACAGAATATAGTGTTATAGTTCCAGAGAAAGTGCAGTTGCCCCATATCTGGACTGTGCCTGAAAAAGTGGCATTCATCAAGAACTCCCATCACCCTGGACATGCCCTATTCTCATTGCTACCATTTTATGAACAGCTTCTTTCTTTTGCCAGATATCTGAATGGCTCATGAACATACCATTTTTCTCTCTTCTTATACTATTTTAAAATTTCCTATTGCAGTTTAGTATTTTTGTCTTGCTGCTACAAAACAAATTTCATATATAACCATATAACAATTATAGCAATGAAACAACCCATCTCGGCCCTTCTAGTCTGTGCCGAACGTTTACTCTCACATAGTCCCACCTACCTGCACTCAGCCCATAATTCTCCATTCCTTTCCTGTCCATATACCTATCCAATTTTACTTTAAATGACAAAAATCGAACCTGCCTCTACCACTTCTACTGGAAGCTCATTCCACACAGCTACCACTCTGAATAAAGTAGTTTCCCCTTGTGTTACCCCTAAACTTTTGCCCCTTAACTCTCAACTCATGTCCTCCTGTTTGAATCTCCCCTACTCTCAATGGAAAAAGCCTATCAAGACAAATCAGTGATAATAAACCTGAGATACAGTATGGTAACTGGCCCTTCCAGCCAAACTACACCCGTATGACTATGTAACCTACTAACCCACAAGTCTTTAGAATGCAGGAGGAAACTGCAGCACCCAGAGGAAACCCATGGTCATGGAGGGAATGTACAAGCTTACAGACAGTGGTGGGAATTGAACCATTTGTCACTGGTGCTGTAACTCTAACCACTATGTTACCCTTGGGCAAGAGATAAAAGGTGACTGATGGAAAGCTTTCTTACCCAAAGAATTAAGATTTGGATACTCTCCATGGATCGTGGAACCAAATCAGATGTTTCAAAAAAAAAAACACAATTGAGAAATATTTATAGGGTTTATGGGTAGAAAATGAGACTGACGGGATTATTCCACTATTGCTTAACAGATACTCAATAGGGTGAATGACCTTTTGTGCTGTTATAAATCCATTGTGAAATTTATCTTTGTTGTGTGGCTGGGCGGGAAACAGGAAACACTAATTACACCATTTTTGATTATTTAAAGGAGACATCTACCCAGAGAATTGAAGAATTTTAAAATTGTATACCTTGATAGTAAAATGAATCTTTGAACATCTATAGTAGAATTCTTCACCTACTTTTCCCTCAGCATTTTTATCTTTAGTAGACTGAAGTGTTCTGGGGCTGAGAGAGTAGAATCTTTACACCACTCATGCACGTCATACCATAATGTTTAAACTAATCTGTACTATTAATACCATTCATTTGTCTTGCTTCCAGAAACCTTTGATAAATCAATGCTTTGAACATTTTCATTATCCAAGCACATCAAGGCACCAGTACCAAATTTTCCAATGACTTTTGTGAAGAATGCCTTCTAAGTTATATGGATCAACCTTAATTTCAAGGTCACGTTTCTTTCTTCTGGTCTTCCCACAAAGCGAGGCAGTTTATCTGTATCCACCAGCCTGACTGGATCATCCCAGGATTAACCTTTCATTGTCAATACCTCTGCATATCCAACTTCAGAAGATGCAATACCTTTCTGTTGCCATTCACATAACAAGATGATTTGTGGGGAAAACTGACCGAATTGAACAACCAATTGCATACACAAATCCTGCTCAGCAAAGCCCTTTTTTTACTTAATCTTCCAATTGGAAGACTTATACCTGTTTGTGCTTCTAAAGGGCAGATGATACATTTCCACATTAAAGACAAATAGAGATGGTCATTCCTAAGAGAATCTCTATAGCTTTGTTGTATAAATGCAGAAGTTAAGAAGTGGAATGCATTCTGGTGTTACTGTTAGACCTCAGCAGCATTATGCTGCACTCTCATTTGTCAGTCTGCTTCTCAAAAAATTCTCATTTACAATATAGAGTGAAATGAATTCTCCTCCTCCCTTTACTCACAACTAACCTTTTACTTCTCACCTGCCTATTCCGCCCCTTCCCTGGTCCACCCGCCTTCACTTTTAACTATGCTTCACAATCAGATTTGTTCATCTCATCCCTTGATCTTTCCCAACCAACTGGTTTCCCTTATAACATTTCAGCTAACCTCCTTTCCCTTCCTCCCACTTTTTTTCCCCTCTGGCATATTCCTTCTCAGTCCTGGAGAGTCTCAGCTTGAAACAGCAACTGTTTATTCATTTCCATAGATGCTGGCTGACCTGCTGAGTTCCTCCAGCATTTTGGTGTTACAATGAAATGAATTGTTTGTGTTGTCAAATAACACCCAAGGGTGTGCAGGGGGGCAGCCTGCAAGTGTTGCCATACATTGTGGGCATGGTGGGCATGCTGATGGCACTGCAATGTTCAGCAAAGCAAACCAGAACACAGAAAACACTAAGCAACATTACAGGAAAACAACCTCTAAAGAAAATTAGTAAAATGTAGGGTGAGTTACTCACTTGAATGTCCAGTTATAGTCATAGGATACTCTCTCCATTATATCAAACTTTGCTCCAGGGACACTGCAGATGGGCCGGTTCCAACTGTCTCGAATTCTCATGTACAGATTTCTGGTGTAGAAATTTTCAAAATCTTGATACAAAGGTACAAAGTCCTATAAAGGATGAATTTCAGATTACTTCAAAGTCAACTCTTTCACCATTTTATACAACAGAAAAAAAATACTTTCTTACAATTTAAAATACTTAATGCAGTTACAGAAGGTTCTGAAGTCCAAATCATTGGAGGATTAAAGCAGAGGTCAATAGGTTCTTGATTAATAAAGGTATCAGTGGTGAAAGAACTGTGGTAAGAGGGAAATAAGTCAGCCATGATGGAATAGCATAACAGATGATGGGCTGAATGCCCAATTCTGCTCCTTTGTCTATGGTCTTATACTTTAAACTCAACTAATCTCCAGTTGGTTAAATAATAGTGTTTACTTGACAGAATAAGTAAATGTAAAATTTCTCAACAAACACTTCATGCCTCAGAAAGGGAATTTCAACTAGTTACAAAACACTTCATTCTGAGAAGACTCAAGGTTGAAATATTCTGCTGTCTATGCATTTGTTATGCATCTCCCACAACAAATGGAAAAGAATTTACACTGTATATTACCTAAAATCATACAAAAGAACTGATTTTATTTAATATTAAATAATCACATCTAAAAAATGAATTTTAGGAAGAAATGCTTGCACCATAATACATTGGGAATCATACAATAGCAATTGATTCAATGGATTTCTATTCTGGTGGAACCCATTTTGCTTCTCAATAAAATTTTTCCTGTCTATTACATCAAATGGCATGAGGTTTCAGGTGAATTACATGCCCGACTACTACGAAATTATGATGCCAGCATCCAACACGTAGATTCTAAAGCATACATTCTATTTTCAATACTGCACTGTTTGTCAAGATAGCTTCAAGTCACTGACAAGAAATGGTGTGAAAAATAGTCTCTCCAATAAAGAAACTCAAGATTGCTTTCTACATTTAGAAAGTTGAATGCAGCAAATGTGAGAAGCAGGCCATTTGACCCCTCGAGTCTGTCAGTTATTCAAAATTCTGGCTGATGTCTAGTCTCAATACCATAGTGCTGCACTCCCACAGATGCCACTGAAGCCACGTGTAATCATTTATCAACCTTAAATATTCCACCAGGCCTTCACTGCCTTTTGTGGTAGAAAACTTGACAGGTTCATCATTCTTGAAGTGAAGAAATTCCTCTTCATTTTAGCCCTAAACAGTTTATCTTACATCCTGAGGCTGATCTCTCGTTTTAGAACACCTCCACCCCCCATACAGGGCAAACATCTCCACATCTAGTCTGTTAAACATGAGAATTTTGTACATTTCTAAGATATCCTTTCATTCTTCTGAATTCTGAACATAGTCCAGTTTCTCCTTACCACAGCAGTACAACCCTTGTTGAACCCTTACTGGATTTCTTCTCCAGCAAATATACCCTTTCTTACGTAACTAAACAATACTGCAAGTGTGGTCTTACTAAAGCCCACTATAACCAAACAAGAGTGCTTTGTTCCAACCTCTTGCCAAAGCTGAACTACAATTTGTCTTCCTTACTGCTGAAGGTCCAATAAGTAAATATAATTGTTCTTGAACCAAAAGGTAATCAACAATTCATTTTTAGTCCTGCATAACACTGCACTTAGATTTCTCGAGTCAATGATCAGAAACTGGACTAAGTCACTTTAGATACACAATACGCATATGAAATAGTAAAAACACTCCCCTATTTACAACATCCAACCTCTGTCACATTTAAAACCCTCCCCACCACTGGGCACATCTTCAAGGAGCCCTGACTCTGGAAAGCAGGATCTATCATCAAGGAACCCATCAAGGCCATGCTCTATTATTGCCATCAGGGAGGTGGCACAGGAGCCTTAGATCCCACACGAGTCAGGAACAGTTATTACCCTTCATCCCTCAGACTCCTGAAAGAGTGGATAATTTCATACACCATGACTGAATTGATTCCACAACCTATAGACTCAGTTTCAAAGACCCTACAGCTAATATTTGCTAAATTATTACAACTATGGTGTTTATTTTTGCATTTGCACAATTTGTCATTTTTTGCACATTGGTCGTTTGTCCATCTTTGTTGTGTGCATTTATCATTGATTCTATTGTGTTTCTTTGTCTTTACTATGAATGCTCACAAGAAAATGAATCTCAGGGTAATATGGTGATGCATGTACTTTCATAATACATTTACTTTGATCAGAAGTAACCCCAGTTGGGGATCTTATATTAAAGTTAAAATAAATCATCTTAAATGATTAAACTGTCATAAAAGTCTTCTCCTTCAAATAAAATTACTTTCCTTGCCATCCCATCCCAGTCTAGCAGAATCTGAAATGCCACCAATTAATTTGGCTTCAAACTACTGAAGAAATTAAACTAGATATTAATGATTGGTGTCCAATTGAATTCTCAGACCAAGTTAGTCACCTGATGCTATTACTCTGTGGATGTTCCACAAACAGGAGCCAAGTATTCTAAGATTTGATTGTACAGATGACTGGGCACAGGAGTTATCTTTACAGTACAGATCAGTGTAGATTTTATCTTGAGAATGGGTTGTGAAACTCACAAAATAAGATACCAAATTAATCTAAATGACAGCAAGCTACCTAAAAGTGCGAAAGATTTGGATCAGGGAGTATTGCTGCCAAATTTGATCAGTCACTTGCTCTCATTAGACCTATAATATTTTGTTCTTCATATATCAAGTAGTGGCTCCAATTTTAGGATGGCAATGGGAGGACACATTTAGGGAAAAAGCTACATTTACATCGTAGCTCAACAGAAAATTGGGAACAGTTGGGTGGACAATGTGGCCAGCATGAATGACGGGCTGAAGATCCTGTATCGCTACCCTAATAGTACAAGAATTCAAGATCAGTTACTCCACTGTTCTTGCTCAAAATAGCAGCTCCTAATTCCAGAAACAATTGGGAATAATCATGTCTTGAAGGCCAATATGCCTGGAGCATTAGCTCCCATATCCCTGATTTTGTCCAGTACAAGAACAAACATAAACCAAAGAAATACTTAAAATTTCAGATCAAAGACCAAGATCATCAGCTAAGAGATTAAAAGTTTGACTCTTCACAAATGCAGCCAGACCTGCCCAAAATATCCAGCATTTTAGTTTTTCTTTCAGATTTTCAGCATCTGCAACCGTATTCTTTTGAATTCAGGTAGCTATAAACAGTTACGATATTAAACAGTCTCCAAGACTTACTGAAAGGAATTCTCAAAAGTTGGATGATGACTTTATTATAAAAGATTAATGCTACTGAATTGAATTGACTTTACTTCTTACATCCTTCACATACTTGAAGAGTAAAAAATCGTAATATTATGTTACCTTGGAAAAATTGGAAATGTTGAAAGGTAAATTTAGAACTGATGCAATCAAGTCAGAAGGTCAAATCTCCTCTGCCTGGTTCTCTACTCTATAATGTTACCCAAATTCCTTAGAAGCCTCTATGTCAAAAGCCTCGGTGGTAGGAGGGAAGACAGTATTTTTTTTAAAGCCTACATTAAGCTCCAGTTGATCAATTTGATTTATTGTTTATTTAACTGTTAAAGTACATGCAAGACTTAAATCTTGACAAACAAGGTTTTACTCATGAATTGGAAATTGAACTGGATAAGGTAAATGTTCATATCCATTGTGAACAATTCACAATTCATATCCATTGTGAAGTACAGATCAGAATAAAAGATAAATATAAACTCTTTTCAAGAATGAAGGAAGTAAAGCAGAGTCATTAAAAGTTGTTTGGTTACTTTTTGGAATGAAGAGGCCAGCTGGTTTTGGCCAGGTTTCTGTTTTTACATCAACAGCAATCAAATAAATAGTATGTTCTTCCTGCGGGGAAACTTCAGAACAATGCAGTTTTGGACATTTGATTCTCGGAAAAATTTAAACAAACATGGTAGGTGAGGAAAACCCACTGATAACTGCAAACTACATCCCTCCACCCAAACACCAATGAATCACAATCTCATGATTTACTGTAAACCTCAACTCATTTAGGAAAGAGATAAATCTTTGCCATGTCCTGCAAAATACATTATGCTTCAAATGACGACAGTTCAGTGCCTATAAATGCAATCTAAAAACTACAATTGTATTTGTTTTTCTCCTTTATATTCTAACGTTATAATCTTGCAATTAATTCAGCATTTGCTAATACTGGATATAAATAGAGAATAGTTTACCCTTTATCCAACTGCACTCCAAAATCACTATCTACATTTTAAGCCCTCAATACTGCAGCCTGAAAGGATAATCACACTCAGCAGAGCCCTAACTACCATCACATCCTTTTAATTATAGCAAGTTCTGATCTGACAAAACTGTGCAATTGGATTAAAGGACATTCTTCACCTAACTGCATCAATAAGTTGTATGGCTGAATCTGAGGGGATGCCACACAGTCCCTTGATGCCAGACAGAATCAAGGTTGAAGGGGGCAACATATAATGACTGGGGCACTTTGGCCTGTGCACTGTTCACCACTAAGTTTACAGTAAGGCACAGAAAAGCATAGACTCTTCTCAGGATTTGCCATATCTTTCCACATCTGAAGAGCTGCCTTTATGAAATCCATCACTGCCTTCAATACGCCTGCACGGCTTTCAGTTGATTGAAGAATATAGTGCTTCAAGATTAAAAACTCAGACCTGGCACAAAACTGGATTGACTACTTTGACGGCAGTAATCTCTGCTCTAGTCCTAGTGGCAACTGGGCCAAGATTTTCCATAAACCAATAGAAAATTGAATAGTAAATAGAACAAGCCCTTTGGCCCACAATTCAGTGCTGACCCTTTAACCTACCCTGATCCACGTAACCTTGCCCTTCCATACAACCCTCTTTCTTTCATCCATGTACCTATCCAAGAGTCTCTTAAACACCCGTAATGTATCTGGCTCTACTGCTGATCCCAGCAGTGTATTCAATGCCCCGCCCGTGCAGGAAAAAAACTATTTTTGACATCCTCCAATATTTTCCTCCAATACCTTATACCCCTTCACTTTAGCCATTTTCACCCTGGGAAATAGTTTTTGGCTGTTCACTATGTATGCCTCTTATTGTGTATAACTGTAAATGGTCATGAAGATGTAATTTTCCTCTCACCATCTCTTTCCTTGATACACAAGTAGTGTTGAAGACTTATCAACCTTCTTTATTTCCCCGTGATACTTGAAAGCACAGTTCCAGTTTTGGAAATCTTGTGTACAAATGACATTGTCTGCCCACTGGAACATTGAGCCTCAATGCAAGTGATGTTGGTCAGAAAAGAATGCTAACATGGGCTCACTTATCCTTCCAATTCCATCTCCCCCCCCCCCCCCCCCACCCGAGGTTGACATAGCAGCAGAATTAGCCATTTGGTTCATTGAGTCTGCTCTGCCATTTCATTACAGTTGATCTATTTTCCCTCAGCCCCAATCTCCTGCCCTCATCCTGTATCTATTAGTCCCCTGACTAATCCAGAATTTATCAACTTCTGCCTTAAATATACTTAAAGACTCTGCCTCCACAGCTGCCTGTGGCAAAAGAAATTCACAGATTCACCACTCTCTGACTAAAAATATTCTTCATCTCCGTTCTAAAGGAGACCCCTCTATTCTGAGGTTGTGTCCTCCAGCCTTAGACTCCTCCACCATAGGAAGCAAGCTTTGCACACCAATTCTAGTAGAGAACTCGTCAGGACTTTGCATGATGGTGCACATCATTGGCTTTACAAGATCAGATACTGGTGAAACACCAGTCATGGAAAAATGAGACTGCCAATATGCCTGGGCCAATTTTATAGTAGAAATGATTTCACCTGGATTGCTAATAGCTGACAGATCTCAATTTTACAGCACAGAAAACAAATGAATGCAACCCAGATTCTAGGCCATTTTCTGGAAATGAAACTTTGAGGGGCAGCACCACTTTCTTAGGTGATTGGTACCAAAACTCTCCAAGATAAAAAGGAACACAAGGAGTGTAGCTGGCAACTTTGTACCACTAAGGCCGCATTTTTATGATACAATTTAGCATTGGCAATACTGATAGACCGGTGCTACAAGACCTGGACTAGCGATACAGGCTCCTAATAGGGTTCAGTGCAGAGATTTTTGGACTTCAGGTGTGGATCTAGCTTTTGTATCGACAGCAATAATTATTGTGCAAATTAAAGTCTCTAATTTGCACAAGATTTTGCAGATCCTTAAAATCCAGAGCAACAAACACAAAATGCTGAGGAATGCAGATCAGGCATCTTTGACATGGAATAAACAGTCAACATTTCTGGACAAGATCCTTCATCAGGACTGGAAAGAAACCAGTGCACCAAGGTTGGGAGTGGGGAAAGAGTACATGTCAGCAGATGATAAGTGAAGCTCAGAAAGGTGTGTGAATGGAGGAGGGTGAAGTGAGAAGCTGGTGGTGGTAGGTAGAAGAGGTAAAGGAGTGAAGAAGCAATCTGATGAGAGGAGAATGGACAATGGGAAAAAGGGAAGGAGGGGCACATATTGAGGCAATGGGCAGGTGACGAGATGAGAAGGGGGAGGAGGGGAGCCAACTGGGAATGGATAAACAGAGCAGGGGAGGTGGGGGGAAGGGGAGATGTACAAATTGTTGGAAAATTTTCTCTCTAGTGCAATTGTTTTAAAAACATTGATGCTATGGATTCAGAATTTTGATTGGGGTTTGGCAAGTTAAATGTAAATAAAGAGCAAGAGGGAAAGTGACAAGCAAAATGGCAAACAAAGTCAGATAGATTCATTCATTTTCAATTTTTTTAAAATTGATTTTCCAACAAAGAAAAAAAATACAAATCAGAAGTTCTACATACATATGATACAAAGGGCGTATAAACAGCAAAAAAGTGTATACTGTCTAAGTCCGTTGAATATATTGTTACACTATTATATATAATATATAAACAAGAAACCACAACTCCTCTTGACAAATCATAAAAAAAGATTGGAAATTTTATTATACAAGAAAAAAAACCCGGCTAAACTAACCTAAAACAAAAAAAAAGATGGAACAGTCCATTTGAGGATAGAATTAAAAAGAAAAAAAAACATCCTTCCAGTCACCTCCGTACCTTCACGGATAAGGAAAATGAGGAGCAGCA
Organism: Hemitrygon akajei; assembly: GCF_048418815.1. Classification (NCBI taxonomy): domain Eukaryota; kingdom Metazoa; phylum Chordata; class Chondrichthyes; order Myliobatiformes; family Dasyatidae; genus Hemitrygon; species Hemitrygon akajei. The sequence goes on from NC_133126.1 coordinate 20,074,583, forward strand.
GTTCAATGCAATACATAAGGAGTTTTCTATAAATGGAACATTAAATTTAATGACAAGCTTGAGCTTTGGGTTACTGGCGCATTGCAACAGAAGCAAAATTAATTAAACAAGGTTTTAAAAACATCAGAAGTACTGAGATTGCAGGAAATGTTTGTTCAGAGATCTGTAAGAGATTGCTCAGAAACTCACATCCTCTCTTCCTGCAATTTAGCAGGTTGGAGAGGAAATCCTTTCAAATGACCAAGTTTTACAACTTGTAAACATTGTATGGGGTAAATTGAAATGTACAGAATAGATATACATATCAACCACCTAAGGTTTATATAAAATTCCAATAGCTCTTGAACTTTGCTTGCTGCTCATTTGTCTGTGTTGGACCTAACAGATGCCCACAGAAAGAGGATCTTAGCTGTACAATAATGTCCTCTACAGATAACTGAATTGTCAGGCATTTGTTTAGGACACAAAACACCAAGAAATCTGTAATTGTTATGGAGGGAATGCTGAGGTCAGAAGGATGGTATGGGTTGGGATACAAGAGGAGATTGGAAATACTCAGTAGGATAAAAATGTAATGAGAAAGATGGGTTACCTACATTAACTCAGAAAATATACCAAAACCTGAACCTAAACTTTCTTAGCAGAACTGACAATTGGCTGACTGTATCTTGGGCCTGATCAGTGAAGCCCTACCCGATGGCAGGTCTTTGTGCTAAGTTACATAAAATGCTGGAGGAATTCAGCAAGTCAGGCAGCATCTACAGAGGGGTATAAACAGTTGACATTTCAGGTCAAGACCCATCAGGTCCAGAAAAGAAAGGGACAGAAGACTGAATAAAGTGTGGGGGGGGGGGGGGGGGGAGAGAGGAGGGTAAGGAGTACATGCTGACAGGTGAGTACAGTATTACTGCAACACCAGTAGTGAGGACCAAGGTATGGACAAGGGAAGCACAGGACTGCTTTGAATCGGTGGACTGGACTGTATTCAGAGATTCATCTTTGAACCTCGATGAGTACGTTGCAGTTGTTACTGACTTCATTAAAACTGTGTGCATTAACCAGGAGGATGTCATCTGCTGGAGGCTAGATCTCTGGCATTCAAGTCCGGCAACTCAGGCCTTTACCAAAAAACCAGGTATGATTTGCAGAGGGCTATTTCAAGGGCTAAGAGACAATTTCAAATGAGGTTGGAGGTGATATCAGTTGTACGGCAACTCTGACAGCGTTTACAAGTTACAAGACTTCCTACAAAATGAAACCCACTACCAGATGAACTCAATGCCTTCTATGCCCACTTTGAAAGGAAGAACACAACTACAGCTGTGAAGATCCCTGCTGCACCTGATGACCCTGTGATCTCTGTCTCAGAGGCCGATGTTAGGCTGTCTTTAAAGAGAGTGAAACCTTGCAAGGCGGAAGGTCCCAACAAGCCTGGTAAGGCTCTGAAAACCTGTGCCAACCAACTGGCGGGAGTTATCAAGGACATGTTCAACCTCTCACTGCTAAGGGTGGAAGTTTCCACTTGCTTCAGAAAGGCAACAATTATACCAGTGCCCAAGGAGAATAATGTGAGCTGCCTTAATGACTATTGCCTGGTAGCACTCTCATCGACAGTAATGAAATGCTTTGAGAGGTTGGTGATGACTAGACTGAACTCCTGCCTCAGCAAGGATCTGAACCCATTGGGATTTGCTTATCACCACAATAGGTCAACAGCAAATGCAATCGCAATGGCTCTTTACACGGCTTTAGACCACCTGGACAACACAAAACACCTATGTCAGGATGCTGTTCATCGACTATAGCAGAGCATTTATACAATCATTTCCACAATCCTGATGAAGTTGCAGAACCTGGACCTCTATACTTCCCTCTGCAATTGCATCCTCTGCTTCCTAACCAGAAGGCCAATCTGTGTGGATTGGTGATAACATCTCCTCCTAGCTGATGATCAACACTGGCACACCTCAGGAGTGTGTGCTTTGCCCACTGTTCTAGTCTCTATATACACATGACTATGTGGCTAGGCATAGCTCAAATGCCATCTATAGATTTGCTAACGATACAACCATTGTTGGTAGAATATCAGGTGGTGACGAGAGGGCGTACAGCAACTAGTGGAATGGTGCCACAGCAACAACCTGGCACTCAACGTTAGTAAGACGAAAGAGTGATTTTGGACTTCAGGAAGAGCAAGTTGAAGGAACTCATACCAATCTGCACAGAGGGATCAGAAGAGGACAGAGTGAGCAGTTTAAAGTTCCTGTGTGTCAAAATCTGAGGATCTAACCTGGTCCCAACATATCCATGTAGTTATAAAGAAGGTAAGTCAACGGCTATACCTCATTAGGAGTTTGAAGAGATATGGCACATAAACAAATACACTCAAAAACTTCTATATTTGTACTGTGGAGAGCATTCTGACAGGCTGCATCACTGTCTGACACTGCACAGGACCGAAAGAAGCTGCAGAGGGTTGTACATCTAGTCAGCTCCATCTTAGGTACTAGCCTACAAAGTACTCACGACATCTTTAGGGAGTGGTGTCTCAGAAAGGTAGTGTCCATTGTTAGGGAACTCCAGCACCCAGGGCATGCCCTTTTCTCACTATTACCATCAGTAGAAGGTACGGAAGCCTGAAGGCACACACTCAGCAATTCAGGAACAATTTCTTCCCCTCTGCCATCCGATTCCAAAATGGGCATTGAACCCTTGGACACTACCCCACTTTTTTAATGTACAGTATTTGCTTTTTTGCACATTAAAAAAAATCTATTCAATATATGTATACTGTGATTGATTTACTTATTTTTTTTCTTCTATATTATGTATTGCATTGAAGTGCTGCTGCCAAGTTAACAAATTTCACATCACATGCTGGTGGACAGGGAAATGCAATAAGCAGCTGGAAGATCGGATAAAGTAATCCAGTCATGCAGGCTGGTATGAAAAATCATCGTGTACAAAATTGCTATGAAAGCCTTTGATAGAGCAAAGTCATATCCTCATCTTTTCCATCTGTCAATGCTTCATGCTTCCAGAAACATTTGAAAACTCAAAGCATTCAAAATCTTAAGTTTAAAAATTCCAACTGCAGTTAAGATGGCACTAAACGGCGACTCCTTTGCTTGCATTTTTGGTAACAGCTCTATTTCCATCTTTAATGTCCCTATTTTTCCCTTTCAGGTTCTTTTGAAGAACCTGACCTGCAGTTACATGCTAACTACGGTTCTTTGCTGCTCTCGGCGTTTCACAACTGGCCACTGCTCGGCTTGCCTTTGGAGGCCTAGGATCTCAGGGCTCTGGAGACAGGCGGATTGAAGGTCCATGTCACGGCAGGAGACCCATGTGTTGTCAGGGGAGTCACAATATCTATGGCTGTGTGCCCAGAGACTCGAGATCTCTGGGCACAGAGCTTGAAAAAAGTGACAGTACGGACTTTTAACATTGTAAACCATCAAGTTGTTTGCTATGTCTCCCTGCCCGCTATAAAGCGGAGACACCTCTTTCTCCTTTATTAGGGAGAGAGAAAACCTGTGGTATGTCGAATGCTGGGTGAACAATGTAGTCTTTGGGGTAAATGAAGTCTGTGTCTTTGCTGTTGCTTTGCTCACACGAGTGCTCAGTGGGCAGGTGCGGATGCTTTTTTTTGCCGGTGGGGGGAGGGTGGTCATTGCTTGCTGCCGCTTATGCTTGGGGGGGTGGGGAGAAGAAGAGCTGGGGGACTTTGGGGTTTTAACATTTAACTGTTGTTCATCTTTGGGGCACTCTGTTTTCATTGATGGTTGTGAATTAAAAGCATTTCAGTATGTATATTGTATATATTTCTGACATTAAATGTAACTTTGACCCCTTCGAAAGATGGAAAAATTATGACAATTGAAATGCAACTTTCATTATTTTTCCTACTTTTCCTTCAAGTCATGGAATATCCAAAAAGTTAATGGACTGACCAATACCCCTCTGTAAATGCTGGGAAACCTCCACTGATTCATACTCCAATCAGAACCTACTGTTACAGGACTGTCAAGTTTGACATTTCTGCATTTACAGATGCATGCAAACTATCCTACTCACTGTCATAATTTATACAGCTTTTCACATACCTGCTACCATTTCTTAGTAAGATTCAGCATTCCCCCTTTTCAAAAATGCAGCCTTTTGCATAAATGTTAGTGCACAAAGTAAAACTTTCAGTATGAAACTCCAATAATTGTGTTTTTACAGTTTAAGATCAAAAGATTTGCATTCATATTGTTGTTCCATATGATATGCAGATTTTGCCTGACCTGTTAGTTAAAACCAACATTTTCTATTTCAGAATCCCTATACCTGACCGTGAAGTAATGGATTCCTAGATCTGGCAATAGAAGTCCAAAGGATCCAACAAGGAACATAGCGAAAAAAGGACAAAATGTCTGCTTTATGTTTTGGGTGAGCTTATTTTATTAGATACAAGACCATAAGATATAGGAGCAGAATAAGGCCCCATGGTCCATTGAGTCTGCTCTGCCATTCAGTCATGGCTAAACCTTTTTCCCCTCCTCAAACCCATTGCTCAGACTCCTCTTTGTAACCTTCAATGCCATGTCCAATCAAGAATCTATCAATCTCCATTTTAAACACACCCAATGACCTGGCCTCCATAGTTGCCTGTGCTAACAAATTCTACAAATTCACCACCCTCTGAATACAGAATTTTTTCCACATCTGTTTTAAATGGATATCCCTCTATTCTGAGGCTATGCCCCATTGTCCTAGACTCCCCCACCACGGGACAGATCCTTTCCACATCTACTCTGTCTAGGCCTTTCAACATTCAAAAGGTTTCAACGAGATCCCACTTCATCCTTCTAAATTCCAGTGAGTACAGACCCAGAGCCATCAAACATTCCTCATATGATAACCTGTTCATTCCCAGAATCATCCTTGTGAACCTCCTCTGGACCCTCTCCAATCCCAGCACATCTTTTCTAAAACAAGGAGCCCAAAACCCTTCACAATACTCAAGGTGAGGCCTCACCAATGCCTATAAAGAAAGCCTCAGCATCACATCCTTGTTCTTGTATTCAAGATCTCTTGAAATGAATGCTAACACTGCATTTGCCTTCCTCACCACTGACTCAAACTTGCAAGTTAACCTTTAGGGTGTTCTGCACAAGGACTCCCATGTCCTTTTGCATTTCAGATTTTTGTATTTTCTCCCCACTTAGAAAACAGGCTGCACATTTATTTCTACTACCAAAGTGCATGACCATGCATTTGCAAACCTTGTATTTCCTTTGCCACTTTCCTGCCCATTCTCCTAATCTGTCAAAGTCCTTCTGCAGACTACCTGTTTCCTTAACACTACCTGCCCCTCCACCAACCGTTGTATCATCTGAAAACTTCCAAGCCATCTATTCACAAGAACAAAGAAACACAATAGGAGCAGGAGTAGGCCATCTGGCTCCTGGAGTTTGCTCCACCATTCAGTAAGATTATGGCTGTTCTAGCCATGGGCTCATATCCACCTACCTGCCTTTTCTCCATAACCCTCAATTCCCCTACTATGCAAAAACCTATCCAACCTTGCCTTAAATATATTTGCTGAGGTAGCCTCCACTGCTTCATCAGACAGAGAATTCCAGATTCACCACTCTAGGAAAAGCAGTTCCTCCTTATCTCCATCCTAAATTTACTGTCGAATCTTGAGGTGAGTACAGTCCCAAGTGACTCAATCTCTCCTCATAGTATAACCTATTCCAACACCTAAATCATTGAAACAGAATTAAAAGAAGTGGTCCCAACAAACCCCTACTGAACACCACTAGTCACTGGCAGCCAAGCTGACAAGGATGCTTTTATTCCCAATGCTGCCTCCGACCTATCAGCCAATGCTCCAAGCGTGTTGTAACTGTTCTGTAATACCATGGCCTCTTAACTTGGTAATGTGCATGTTAGAATATCCCATGACTATCATAACATTGCCCTTTTGACATGCCTTTTCTATTTCCTGTTGTAATCTGTGGTCCACATCCCAGCTACTGCTGGGAGGCCTGTATAACTCCCATCAGGGTCCTTTTACCCTCGCAGTTTCTTAACTCAACTCACAAGGATTCAATATCTTCTGATCCTATGTCACTTTTTTAAAAAAATTGATTTGATGCTTTTTTTTTTTTAACTAGCAGAGCCATGCTACTCCCTCTCCCTACCTTCCTATTACTTCAATATAAAGTGTAACCTTGGATATTCATCTCCCAACTACAACCATCCTTCAGCCACGGCCACATCATACCTGACAATCTGTAACAGTGCAACAAGATCATCCACCTTATTTCTTACACTCTGTGCACTGAGATTATAACAGTGCTGTATTTGCTACCCTCCTTGATTTTACATCCCGAATGCACTGTTAGTCCCAGGCCATATCAATGGATTATAGTGACTGACCCTGCTGCCTGCAATTTTGTCCTATCATCTGACTGCTCTTTCTGACAGTCTGACTGCATGCTATCTTTGCTCTTTTACCATCCATCCTACCCTGAGTCCCTTCATTCCGGTTCCCACTCCCTGGCCAAATATAAATCTTGGAAAGGTCTGTAGATTCAAGACAGACTTCAGAGTTAACTCTGTACAGCATTTAATACTGCATTGCCAGAGCTGCCTCCTTGCTAGCCCCTAACTTATGGATATAAAAGTTAGTTGTGATAATTTTTTATATGCTAACTTTCATTTTGGTGCATGACCATTCCTTCATCTCTGAATCATAAGGACATACAGATTAACCACTTTATCAAAAGCGCAGTGACTGTAAACCTTACCATTTCTCAAAGATATAGAGTAACTAGGAACCTTGAGAAACTGTTCTTTTTTTAAAAAAAACTAATGTTGGTAATCTTTCATGAGCCAGTAGAAATGTTAGCAGTTTATTGATCGTCTAGAAGTGCATAGCCTTACTCCATGATAAAAGCCGCATCTTTGCTTCTTTCAAAATGTAGTTATAAAACTGAAATTAAGCAGGATATTTCCCCATAAACCATTGTCACCAATAAGAAATATGAATCTTAAGTATACAAAGTTACTGATATTTCAGTTTGACAGAAATATGAACAAAATTCTTGAATCACCTGATGAAACTGAACCCCACTTCAGCATTGGTATTGCCTGGGACTAACAGTTCTGCAATACAAAGTTATTTTCTGCACAATTTTAAAAATACAGTGAAACAATGGGGATAATTGAAAATCCTGTACTCACCTTTTGCTCTTCACGTTCAGTTGCATGATGACATTTCTCAATCTTCCACGCCCGTAGAAAATCCCTGAGGTAGCCAAACAATGTAAGAATTCCATAGCCCATGTAGGTCAACACAGCAACAAGCATGGGAGTTTCCTCAAAGGATTGATTAAATGGCTTTTTGTACATTCCACCATTCTGTGCAATATGATGAATCTGGAACAGAAAAGTCATATGTACACCATGAATATATTACTGTTTAACAGTATTCAATTTTCATTGCAATCAAGGCTCAACCTCCAGAATCATTGGGGATTCCACATGCAGCTGTTAAAACCAGCTGTAATTACTTGAACCTACAGAGGTTACAAGTCTCTATAAAACCACTGAGGGGATCAACAGGTCTTCATCCCATCTATTTGTGACATTTATCAGGAGCGTGGCATATGAAGGGCTCTGAAGCATTGTTGAGGATCCCTACCACCCATCCCACAATCTCCATGACCCACTACCATCAGGGAGGTGGTACAGGAGCATCAGGCCTAGGACTGCCAGACTGGGTAACAGCTTCTTCTCTCAGGTTGAGAGACTAATGAATACCCCGCCACCACTGAGGTCTTGTCACTAGGACAACACGAGACAACACAAGTTGTCCTGACGAAGGGTCTCGGCCCGAAACGTCGACAGCGCTTCTCCCTATAGATGCTGCCTGACCTGCTGCTTTCCACCAGCATTTTGTGTGTGTTGTTTGAATTTCCAGCATCTGAAGATTTCCTCATGTTTACAAGTTGTTTAATGTACTATTTACCTGTGCTATGCACTACGTGCATTTTGAAATACATTTTGATAACTTATTTATGGCAATATTTTGGTTTAGCTGCTGTGTGATATATCCATGGTGGGTGCACTGTGGTGCAATGGAACATTGTCTTGTTTGGTTGTGTACATGTACAGTTAAATGACAAACTTCAACACTACTGCAGTTGAATTTAACTTTTCCATTATGACGATGAAATAACGAGTATTAATCAGTACAGGCAGTACTACCTGAAATTCATTTGCTAGATGAGCCAGAACATGGACAATATTTCACAGAAAACTTGCTTACATCCATTACTACATTTCAAAAATTAATCTTAGAAAGCAGTGCTTTGATTTATGGTATGAACGCATTAGACTATCTTCAGTATTTGAGCAATGCTGCTCAATTCTGACTGCTGCCAAATGATTTTAAAATTTTAGATCAGTTTTAATGACATCAATAAGGTTCAATAAGTCTTACTGCATGCAGGTGCTTAGAATTACTCTTGATACTCAAAGGATTTACTCAAGACATTTGGTTATGGAAAAGTTTTCAATGAAAATATTTAGGCATAAATATAACCCCAGGATTTTCTTAGTAGTGCTCCTGAAATGAAATGCCTTTAGTAAAATATTTCAGTGCCGCCTTTCAAAAGGATTTTAAAATAGAAAACTTGTTGCATAAAATGGAAATTCACAGTTAGAAAGAAATAAGCATTTAAGATTTTCACAGTTTAATCATCTTTTAAAGGGCTAATTATGATGGCATTAGGCAGGAACTTGGGAGTGTAAATTGGGAAAAGATGTTCACAGGGAAATGTGCAGCAGAAATACAGAGCACTTTTATGGGATTCTGGATAGGTCTGTCACAGTTAAGCAGGGAAGGAACCATAAGAAGTCAGGAAGGAGTAAGCAAAGTTAAAGTTCAGGAAGCAACAATCAAACAGGGCTTTTGAGTGTTATAAGCTAGTCAGGAAGTACCTTAGAAGAGACTTGGAGCTAGAAGGGAACACAAGGCAGCTTTGGTGAATAGGAGTAAGGAAAGGCCCAATTCTACACACAGAGTGAAGGTATGTCTGCTCAGAGACAAGAGCGACATATGTGCCTGGAAACTGAGGAAGAAGGGGAATCCTTAATGAATGTTTTTCTTTAGTATTCACCCAGGGCAAATGTGAGGTCAGTGTTGAACAGGGTAATGTGCTGGAACGTGTTGAGATTAAGAAAGAAGCAGTATTGGAGATACTGAAAAACATTATCCTGGGAATGGATGAGAAGTGAGTGAAGAGATTGCTGGGGCACTGACAGTGATCTTTGCATCCTTCCTAGCCACAGGAGTCATACCAAAGGATTCGATTTTGACAAATGTTGCTCTGTTCAAAGAAAATAGGGATAGTGCTGAGAATTACAGACCAGGAATTTTATGTTAGAGTTAAGCAAATTAATGGAGAGAATTTACAAATATTTGAAGCATAGTCTTTATAGAAATTCACAGAAGGTTGAATGCTATCTCCTACAAAGCAAAACCAAGCAACATGTGTGACAAGGTTTCACTCCCAGATGAGTTCAATGACTTATGTTTGATCGGCCAACAGAACAGAAGCATCTTTATGAACTCCCACAGCCCCCCAGGATCCTGCAATTTCAGTCTCCAAGGCTAACCAAAGACTATTCTTCAGGAAGGTGAACCCACAGAAAGCATCTGGCCCAGATGGAAGGGTAAAGTGCTGAGTGAAGCACAACACCAACACACAAAGTGGGCAAATCTGCATCAGAAATCTGAATGCATTTTACACAAGACTTTTAGATGCAGGTTCCACCACCATCCCCAAAGTAGAAAATTGCCCAGTATTTCTACAAAAGTGGAATAAATGTAATTCTGCCAGTTACAACCCAATCTACTCTGATTCAAATCAATGGATCATTTTGCTTAAGTGCTATCAAGCACACAATCACAACTGACTGTGTTCCCTATTAGTCACATTAGAATGCTGTAATGGAAAATACATGTTGCCAGTGCATAGAGAAAAGGAAGCATTTTGCTCATCTAGTAGAGCTATGGATTTCATTTCCCAATAAGCAACATTTCATGCAGTTATTACAAGACAAGCAATTACAATTTGAAGACTTTAAACCCTCAATTGTCACAGTTGCCAGCAGACTACAAGGAAAATTTTACTGCTGATCAATTTAAATTAAGTATTCTGCATATCCACTTAAGTGATCAGCTCAAATATCCGCACACTGATTTGTGGGATAAATCATTTTGGCCACGAGAGTGCTGATGTGACTACTGACCATGAGCTAACAGCATACTTTGCTCATGAGAATGCAGAAAAATGTCACTGACCACAGTTATTTTCTCTGCTCGCCGTCTTGGGAGATGACGCGTAGAAAGATTTGGGGCAAAGGAAAGTGGTCAGAAGTTAAACCACAGTTCAGCAAGGTGCCAGACTGCACATGCTGCACCTGTCTACACAATATTACATGCTCTAACAGAACTGCGAATCCTTTCCCTATCAGAATATCTGCCTTGAATACAAAGTGGTATTTTATCAGGCTACAAGTATTTCTTCCCAGTTATGTTCAACAAAGATGCCATTGATACAAAGCAGTAACAGACTAAGCAAGGTTATCAGTGTAATAAACCTAGAACCATGTTGTGGGATGAGCTAAATGGAGAGCAAGTCCTTTCCTTCCAGTCAAATATTTTCACAGATTGATCTTAGCAAAACTAGACCCTCTACGCTAGATCAGGCTCCTGCTCTGGTTCAGTGATATACACTGACCAAATGAACAGATTTATAGCAGGACACAAGTGTTTTGTTTTTCACCTGCAATTAAAATTGCAAATTGCAATCAACATACAAAATGGAGCACACTGACACACCCATCATCCCCATGAAACTAGGAGAGTTACTTTTTAAACAAGCACCATACATACTGAAAGAGGCATGTATTTAGAGATTCTTAACAGCTACCTGGCACATATTCACTGGGCTGGATATGTCTGTTTCATGTTAACCCCCAAAAAATGCTCAATGAACCTTGGATATATCTTGTTACTGCTTTGTTTCAATTGCCACCATTAAGTATTGTTGAATGAAACTGGAAAATATACCAATAGCCTGATAAAAACACTTGTTTTCAGGGCAGATGCCTGTTCAGAAAATAAATTTTATTACTGCAAGACCCAACAAATACTGTGCAAGCAGATGTAGCACCTGTATACTGAAACTTGACAAACTAGTTTGGTTTTTGATCATGTAGAAAAAATATAGATGGTATTTTATTAAAGGAAATTTTTGATAAGTGGGATTTAAAAATATCCAATTATGCACCAACAGCCATACCCTAGTGACACCTAGGCTGTGAAATGATTATTGATAAACCAATGAGTACAAGTCTGAAACAAATCAGGTAGGAACAAAAAGACAATGAGACTGGAGCAGAATCGGGCCATTTGGCCCATCGAGTCTGTTCCACCCTACCAGCATCCCTCTCAACCTCATTCTCCTGCCTTCTCCTTGTAACCTTTGGCAGCCTAACTAATCAAGCTATCAACCTCCCACTTTAAACATACTTTAAAATGACTTGGCTATCACAACTGTTTGACAATGAATTCCACAGATTCACCATCCTTTGGCTAAAGAAATTCCACATCTGTTCAAAATAGATTTCTTTCTATTCTGAGGATGTGCTCTCTGGTCCTAGACTTCGTTAAAAGGAAACATCCTCTCCACATTTACTCTATCTAGGCCTTTCAATATTCGATAAGCTGCAAAAAGAGCCCCCTCATTTTTCTAAACTCCAGGGTTCATTCTCATAAACCTCCTCTGGACCCTCTCTAATATTAGCTCATCTTTTCTTAGATAAGGGGCTAAAGCTGTTCATAATACTCCAAATGCTGTGACAGTCCCAGTATTATATCCTTCCAAAGATACTGCACTGAGACAATTTCTATTTTTGATAACATTGGAGTAGTATTACTCTGCTTTAAACGAAATGACAAACTTGGAAGGATCCCGATTGCTAATGGATTCAACATTTCCTCTCCCCCATTTGGCAATACAATATCTGGCACTGACGAAGCATCCTGCACCGTGGTAATTACTGAGATTCATAAGTGCAACATTGTGAAAAGGAAGCATTGTACCATTATGTCACAAGATGCAGAAGCTGCATCATCTGATACAGAAGATGGGATAATTATTTTAAATTGTAAAGGGCCCACATATTGATTCTGTAAATTAGTAGAGTATTTTTTATTCAAACTCCAACCGCCAAAATGGTGTATGGGGTGACCAGGAAGAGGTAGCATCTCTGATGAAGGGACTTATTGTGTCCATTCCAGAGCAGCTCACTCACTTTTGGTCCCCACAGGGCACTCAGCTCTCACTTGCGGCTCCAAGTAGCTGTTTTCATGCAACAGCCACCACACCTTGATACACTTTTGACAGGCAGGCTAAACCAGCTGAGGGTAGCCGGCAGCTTCACACCCTGGTTAGGCAGGATATGCCTGCCCTAGTATGCAAAGTCAGCTCCGGCAGACTGAACGGATGAGATCTACAGTGAGATCCATCAGCCAGGAAGGTGATACTGTCACGCTCCATGGAGAGCGAAGAGCATGACGTGGCACAGAAATTGTCATTCACTGCAACCAAGATCCCATTTTGTGACACTGGTATGACCGGACCAGGACTTGAGGTCGAGAGTGGAACTGTCCCAGGGCAATGGTTTTTCCACTTTAAAAGCTCTCCCACACAGTCTCCTGTCATCATTGGACAGGATAGACAACTACACACACCCCCAAAATAGATGAGGTTTTGAGCTTTTGTTTTAGGTATCCGCTTTCCTCGTACTAATGATGATTGCAGGTTTAAATGAAATGCATGCTTCAGCACAGGAAAGAATGTAATGGCCAGGTTCAGATTGCAAGCAATTCCTCAGACGTTCCTGCAGCAAGGCAACTATGAATTCATGATATTTAGCCTTTACAACTAGCTTATATATACTGATCAATATTTGTGCATGATCATAGACAATACAAATATAACATGAACAACTCCACTCAAGACTATCCTGCAAGTTATATCAAAACCGGCCACATGAACACTAAATATACACACTGAAACAATTCTTTGCCCTATTTCTGGACCTCAATATGTTAGTTGGCAACACTTCCATCTGATTTACCTGTGTGTTCAAGGTAACTAAGAGATACTGTTGGGAAGTTAAATCTTCCTCCATTGCAATGCTGAGGGCCAATGTCACCCTATACCTCTTCTTGCTGGGTATTAAAAAGATAGGAATTCGAAGATATTGCTGTTTTTAGAAAGTACACCTTAAAACTACAGAATTACAATGATACAATCATTTTTGGAGACTAAAAATCAATGTCAATCCCAGAAAAGAGGACTTTTTATTAATTCAAACCATGATCTATTTATTCTACATTTTCCCCAAAAACTTTCCAAGAAACAAACTTACTGCCAGAATCACACCAATTTCATTAACGCTGACGATTAAACTTCACCATCTCAGAAATCCACACTGATTTAAATGCACATCAGACAGCTCAAAAGAAAAAAGGGTAAAGACAATGTATTAACAGTGTAGAGAAAGCTGTGTGGATTCCTTGTCCTCTGAGAATACAACAAACTTGTTTATACTTCATGTAAATTCTTACCACCTGTGCTCTCAATGCTATCTGTATTCCTACACCAATTAAGGTACAGGATGCATGTTGATCACATAATTGAAAGCATAAACAGCAACATTTCTGTAGTGCTAAGGGTTCATAAATCTGCAAAATGTTAAGTTTTGCCTACAAATTTGCATATCTAAACTCCCATCATGTACCAATAATGCTCCCCTGTCACTGTCACCCAAAAATGCAAGTTTCTGGCTGTTATTTTCATAGTTGTGATAACATCTTTGTACACAGCCAGTGAATGAAAGGCTTAAGTTCAAAGTAAATGATCGAAGTACATACATGTTGCCATATACTACCAAGATTAATTTTCTTGCAGGAATTCACTTCTCTGCCACCTGTCCCACACCCCTCCAACAGTACTCACCCTCACCATACCCATTGTTTTCTCCTGACAGATTTACCAATTCGCTCTCCACTTCACGTTGACAAATACAGCACTCTAGTCAAAGTCTGAGGCACCCAAGCTATACATGCCAAGAATTTTGTACAGTATTGTCACCATATACTATACCAAGATTCATTTCCTTACAGGCATTCTCAGTAGATAGAGAAACAATAGAATTAATGAAATACTACACACAAAGCTTGACAATGTGCAAAAAAAATGACAGAATATGCAAAGACAAAAAAAAAACAAATAGCAAGAACATAAAGCTGCAGAGTCATTGGAAGTGACTCCATATGTTGTGGAATCAGTTCAGTGTTGAGGTGAGTGAAGTTATCCATGCTGGTTCAGTAGGTTGTTGTAGAAGGGCAGTAACTGTTCCTGAATCTAGTGATGTGGTAACTTCATCCTAGTAACAGCAGCGAGAAGAGAGTATGGTCTTGATGCTGGGGATCCTTAATGATGGATTTTGCTTTCTTCTGACAGCACTCCATGTAGGTGTGTTCAACAGTGGAGAGGGTTTTTCTGTGATCGGCTGGGCTGGTCCACAGGAAAAGCCCTCCCCACAACTGAGCACATCTACATGGACATTAATGTAGTTCTTAATCCTATTCAAAAGATAGTGGAACAATACTGTACTGACAAAACAATCAATTTCATGACAGGTCGGTGATATTACACCTGATTTTGTGAACATGTAGGAACTGCAAGTGACACCCATTTCTGGAGCAAAAAACACAGACTGTACCAATCATAAACAAGAGAATCATAACAACACATTTGGAAAGTGAAATCATCAGACAAAGTCAGCATGGATTTGTGAAAGGAAAATCATGTCTGACGAATCTTACAGAATTTTTTGAAGATGTAACTAGTAGAGTGGATGGGGAGAGCCAGTGGATGTGGTATATTTAGATTTTCAAAAGGCTTTTGACAAGGTCCCACACAGGAGATTAGTGTGCACACGGTATTGGGGGTATGGTATTGATGTGGATAGAGAATTGGTTGGCAGACAGGAAGCAAAGAGTGGGAGTAAACAGGACCTTTTCAGAATGGCAGGCAGTGACTAGTGGGGTACCGCAAGGCTCAGTGCTGGAAGCCCAGTTGTTTACAATATATATTACTGATTTAGACGAGGGAATTAAATGCAGCATCTCCAAGTTTGCAGATGACACGAAGCTGGGCGGCGGTGTTAGCTGTGAGCAGGATGCTAAGAGGATGCAGAGTGACTTGGATAGGTTAGGTGAGTGGGCAAATTCATGGCAGATGCAATTTAATGTGGATAAATGTGAGGTTATCCACTTTGGTTGCAAGAACAGGGAAACAGATTATTATCTGAACGGTGGCCGATTACGAAAAGGGGAGATGCAATGAGACCTGGGTGTCATTGTACACCAGTCATTGAAGGTGGGCATGCAGGTACAGCAGGCGGTGAAAAAGGCAAATGGTATGTTGGCATTCATAGCAAAAGGATTTGAGTACAGGAGCAGGGAGGTTCTACTGCAGTTGTACAAGGCCTTGGTGAGACCGCACCTAGAGTATTGTGTGCAGTTTGGTCCCCTAATCTGAGGAAAGACATTCTTGCCATAGAGGGAGTACAAAGAAGGTTCACCAGATTGATTCCTGGGATGGCAGGACTTTCATATGAAGAAAGACTGGATCGACTAGGCTTATACTCACTGGAATTTAGAAGATTGAGGGGGGATCTTATTGAAACGTATAAAATTCTAAAGGGATTGGACAGGCTAGATGCAGGAAGATTGTTTCTGATGTTGGGGAAGTCCAGAACGAGGGGTCACAGTTTAAGGATAAAGGTCCTTTTAGGACCGAGATGAGGAAAAACTTCTTCACACAGAGTGGTGAATCTGTGGAATTCTCTGCCACAGGAAACAGTTGAGGCCGGTTTGTTGGCTGTATTTAAGAGGAAGTTAGATATGGCCCACATGGCTAAAGGGATCAGGGGGTATGGAGAGAAAGCAGGTACAGGGTTCTGAGTTGGATGATCAGCCATGATCATACTGAATGGCGGTGCGGGCTCGAAGGGCTGAATGGCCTACTCCTGCACCTATTTTCGATGTTTCTAAGAGAAGATCTGCAGATGCTGGAAAGCCAAGCAACAACACAAAATGCTGGAGGAACTCAGCAGGCCAGAAAGCATCTATGGAGAAAAGAGTATAGTTGATGTTTGGGCCAAGACCCTTCATCAGGACTGGAGAAAAAAAAAGATGGAGTTAGAATTAGAAGGTGGGGGAGGGGAGGAAGAAACACAAGGTGATAGGTGAAACCGTGAGGGGAGGAGGAAAGGTGAACTAAGAGCTGGGAAGTCGATTGGTGAAAAACATACAAGGGGCTGGAGAAGAGGGAAATCTAATAGGACACAAGGCCATGGAAGAAAGAGGGGAGGAGCATCAGAGGGAAGTGATGGACAGGTGAGAAGGAAAAGGGAATGGGGAAATGGTGAAGGGGAGGAGAGAAGCCATTACCAGAAGTCTGAGAAATTGATGTTCATGCCATCAGGCTGGAGGTAACCCAGGCAGAATATGAGGTGTTGTTCCTCTAATCTGAGTGTGACCTTATCGTGACAGTAGAGGCGGCCATGGACTGACATGTTGGATTGGGAATGGGAAATGGTATTAAAATGGGTGGCACTGGGAGATCCCACTTTTTCTGGCGGACAGAGTGTAGGTGCTTGGTGAAGCGATCTCCCAATCTGTGTTGGGTCTCACCAATATATAGGAGGCCACACCAGGTGCACTGGATACAGCAGATGACCCCAACAGACTCACAGGTGAAGTGTAGGGGCAGGAGTAACACTTGTTCTGCTTGCAAGGATAAGTGCCAGGAGGGATATCACTGGGGAAGGATAAAAGAACAAGGGAGTCACGTAGGGAGCGATCCCTGCAGAAAGTGGGGGTGGGGAGGAGAAGAGAGGGAAAAATGTGGGTGGGGTCCCAATGGAATTGGTGGCAGTTACATTGAATTACGAGCTGGATGCAGAGGTTGGTGAGGTAGTAGGTGAGGACAAGAGGAACACTATCCCTGTTGGGGAGGTAGGAGGATGGAGTGAGGGCAGAAGTGTGCGAAATGGAAGAGAGGTGGTTGACGGTGGTGTTGATGGCAGAGTAAACTGCGTGTGTTTCATGCAGAGGCCCTTCATCAAGACTGATGAAGGTTCTCCGCCCAAAATGTCGACTGTTTACTTTTTTCCAAAGCTGCTGCCCGGTTTACAGAGTTACTCCAGCATTTTGTATGTTGTTTGGATTTCCAGCATCGGCAGACCTTTTCATGCAAAGTACTATAAAACTTAATTGTGGCCATCTTTCAATACTTGGAATAGATCACGACCAATTCTTATAAATTGAAGGGTGGCATTTTAATGGAGTGAAGGGAATACAGACTGATTAGCCCAATTTCTAGAGAATAAGCTAATGCCCATTATAAAGGACATAACATAGCACTTAGAAAATGTCATGGGAATTGAACAAAGGAGGTATGATTTAGGAAGTGGAAATCAAGCAATCAGGACTAAGAAACTTAAAGGTTTTTTTTATTTAGTTAAAAAAAATGTAGAGAACCAATGAATACGATGTATTCACATTTCAGAAGACCTTTTAAGTTGCACCTGAGGGATTAGGGTGCAAATTAACAGGTTTGGGGTAACGTGTTGGCATCGATTGAAAGTTGGTTGACAGAATTGTGGGAATAATGGATCTTGTTCCAGAGTAGCTGGGTAGCTAAGTGGGAAGGAAGGGTTAGGTTGATCTAACAGGAGCTTAAAAGGTCGGCACAGCATCACAGGCTGGAGGGCCTCTACTGTGCATTACACCACATTTTAAGAAACTTGGCATGTCCTTGTTGATCCCAACTTATTTGTATATGTGCACCATAAAAACATCCTACCCAGATGCATCACAGCTTAGTAAGACAATTACTCTGCTCAAGACCACAACATAGAGTTGTGTACACAGCCTAGTGCATAACACATCTGCTTCCACTCTCCTGACACTACATTCTCTCTGGAACTAACACTAGATTCTATATTCTGTTATGATCCCTTTGTACCACCTCAATGCATTAATGTGATCTCTGTGTTTGGGATGCAATAAAGCTTTCTACTATATCTCAGTACATGATAATAAACCAATTACCAAAATGCAGTCTGTTATGAGGATGCCAAGAGGCTAAAAGTGAATTTAAATAAATTGAGCGGTCAGCAAATACAACATCACATGGACAAATGTGCTACCACTTTAATAGGAAAAGCCACAGCGGAATATTAAATAATAGATTGGAAAAGTTGAAGGACTGAGGGATCTGAGTACCATTGCTTGCCAATTAATAAAAGCAAATTCTCTAGCTGGCACAGGTAATTAAGACATCAAATAGTCATTAGCTTCCATTGCAAAACATTTCAAGTTCAGATACCTTGATACAACTGAGCGAGTGTTAGTGATACCACATTTGGACTATTACAAATTTGTTTTTCATAACTCCATGGACAGTCCCAAACCCAGCTACAAAGGAAGACTGGCCATGGGGCTAGTAATGCCATCCCACAAAAACCCAGAACTACAGAAGCTCCAAGAATCTCATACCTGGGAGAGGAAGAATACATCAAGATTGGCTATACCTGGATACAGCTTATTTATTTATAAAGACAGAACAGAATATGCCCCTCTCGCCCTTCGAACCGTGCCACCCAGCAATCCCGTAATTTAATTCTAGCATAACCATGGGACAATTTACGATGACCAACCTGCAGGTCTTTGGATTGTGAGAGGAGACTGGAGCACCCGGAGGAAACCCACACAAATCACGGGGAGAACGTGCAAAGCTGCAGCAGGATATGAACTGTGGTCACCTGTACTGTGAAATGTGTGTTAACCACTACACTACCATGCCATACTTCCCATGAATTTCACAAGAGAGAAGGTTGAAATTTGTTTTCCTGGAGGTAATTTGCTTGCAGGATATTCACAATAAGCCAATGTTTAGAGATGGACCAGATTAATCGAAACGGAGAAAACTTGCACCAATGAAAAACTAAGCTATTCTTGTAAAAGATCAATCACCTCCCACTAGAAAATATAGTCTTTTAAAAGGAAGCATGCTGTACATTTAGAAAGACCTGCTGGACTAAACAGTCTAATTTCTAATAAAGTAGCAGGACTTTAGCCAAATGAGTTAGACTGGCAAGAAATTATCATTTATTTCAAAACAGTGCAGAGAAGTATAATGTAATGCTACATTTGTCATGTGGCACCTTGTGCCAGGAAAGGCGACATGAAGCTGATTCACTGTGGTTTATGACTTAAAAATGCAAATTAGAAACATAGCACGATACTGAACAGCTCTCAAGTTGCTCATTTATCTCCCTATGCTGAAGTGCCCATGTGCTGAATACAGAGCAAATGTGGTTTTATTCTGCAACTTAACCAATATTCAATTTGGAGGACAGATCTACAATGACAAATAAATATCTGTGTGGAGAATTTTTACCAATGGAAAAGGATGAGGTTGTAATAAAATGACAGACTAAATGCAATTTCAAAAGTTCAAAGTAAATTTATTATCAGAGTACATACAGAACTGTGCAAAATCTTGGGATAGGGTTCCCAAGACTAGCACTGTACTGTTTTTGTCAATGTGGAACGGTGAGAGAGTTTGTAAATCTCGCAGGAACAAAGGATGTTGGGAATGGCAAGGGCGGAGGTGTCCAGGTGGTGTGTGGGACAGGTGGCAGAGAAGTGCTGAGGTAAGGAGTGACACAGGTACAGACACACCCAGCTGAGACACCAGGTAAGGTAATTTGATTCCAAGCAATTAGTTTATTGATCACTACAGAATAACTCTCTGGTGCTTCCCACGCCCTCCCCCATTTTCCAACCATGATCCCCCTTCTCCCTGTCCTCTTCCCACTCCCATATCAGAATCAAATTTATCACTCACATGTAGATGTCACCATGTGTAAAACCCTGGGATTTTTTTTTAAACAGGCATTCACAGTAAATACAAAGAAAAAAGAAAACAAGCAATAAGTAGACAACATGAGATAAAGAGTCCTTGAAATTGAGTCCATAGATTGTGGGAAACAGCTCCATGTTGGGATGAGAGAAATATCCCCTCTAGTTCAAGGGCCTGAAGGGTAATAACTGCTCCTGAACCTAGCAGTGTGGGTCCTGAGGTCATATGTACATGTCCCTGATTGCTGATAACTGCAGCAAGAAGAGAGTGTGGCCTGATGGTGGGGCTCTTTGATGGTGGTTTAGTCTTGCATCAGTACACACATATTGTATGTGCTCAACAGTAGGGAAGGCTTTACCCACGGTGGACTGGGATGTATCCACTGCTTTTTGTAGGCTTTTCAGTTCAAGGACATTGATATTTCAATTCCAGACTGGATTGCAACTAGTCAATATAACTCACCACTCTCTGTACTGGTTTGTCAAACTTCTAGACAACATATTGAATTTTTGCAAACCTCTAAGTAGATAGGCTTCTGTGCTTTATTTGTATTGACATTTACATGCAGGACCCAAAACATATCCTCTGCAATGATACAGGGGAATGTAAATTTGCTGACCCTCTTCACCTCTGATCTATCGATGAAGACTGGCTCATGGACCTCTGGGTTTCTCCTTGTGAAATCACTATCAGCTCCTTGGTCTGGCTGACATTGAATGAGGTAGTTGTTGTGGCACCACTCAGTCAGGTTTTCAATTACCCTCCTATCTGCTGATTCATCACCACCTTTGATTTGGCCAAGGCAGTGGTATTGTCAACTTAAATATGGCATTGGAGCTGTAATTAGCCTCAATAAAAGTATAAAGCGAGAACAGCAAGGGGCTAAGCACACAGCCTTATGATACACCTGTGCTGATGAAGATTGCGGAGATGTTGTCAATTCAAACTGAATGAGGTCTGCAAGAGTAGTATCAAGTTCCAATTTGATAATACAAGAATATCAAAATGACTAGCGTGACTGAATCATGATAAAATTAAAGCTACAGTAAGAATTGGATAAGCTGCAAGCAAACAGAAATAGATGGCTTATACTGGCGTCTGCATGCCTCAAAAATCTCAGTGCCACTCTAAGGCCCCTCCTCCATTTTTAAGTATTCTCAAATTCTCAAATCATGAGATGATCATTTGACTTTTTCCTAATAGACTTCTGGGAGTAGTTTTGCAGTCTGTCCACTTAAGAATATCTTGGCACTTGAGGCAATGCATTTAGAGGTGCAACCAAAGCAATGAAATTCACAACAGTATGATGCCAAGAAATCTAGAACAGCAGATTCTTTAGAGCATATATGTCAAACTCAAGGCCCGCGGTGGAATTATCTTTGGCCCGCGAGATAATATCTAATTACTATTAAAGCTGGCCCCAGTAATCGAAGCGCCTATGGCGTATGATATGGCTAATGCTGAGTTTATTCAGGTACCAGGTTTTCAGGGTTTTTAGTGTTTATTCGGCAGTCTTGCTCGGCAGTCTTCTTCATAAGAAACGGAATTTGTAAAGTGAAACACTTTGTAGTTACAGCAGAGACTGAGACACATGAGAGCAGGCTGAAAAAACGGAGGCAACGAAAGCTGCGTTGGCACGCGTCCGACTGATCCAGCCCGCATGAAGCTGCATTTTGCTCAATCCGGCCCGTGACCTAAAATGAGTTTGACACCCCTGCTTTAGAGTGTAGTCCACAAATCTTGGTAGGCAGCAGGAGTAAGATGTTGTACAGAAAGCTTAATTTGTCAAGGCACTGAATACAAGAACAGGGAAGTTGTTGTAGAACTGTATAACAGAGTCCTAGCCAAAGTATTTTGTAAAACGCTGACTAGGCTACAGCAAAGGATAGGTGTAGAAAAGATTTGCTAGGACAGAATGAAATTGGCATGCTACATTGAGCCTAAAAGGGTGAACTAGGATGATCCATTTCCCTAGCAGAAATCAATAACCAAGACCTCAGTGTCTAAAAGCACTGCCACGGGGTGGTCATCATTATAACATAGTAACTAATTTCCAACAGTAGCAGGAGATAACAGGCCAGATAAAAATTTCAAGTGTCATTGATAGAGAAACAAAGGGAGAACTCAACATATGCGAGATCCATTACTAAAAGGGAAACAAGGGTCAAAACTCAACCAAATGATACCCCCCCCCAAAATTATAGAACCTTTTTGTCTTTCATTAAAGAAATGTAGGAGTAACACTAGCCGCTATCCGAGGTCTTTCTTGATCTCAAAGCTTTGACTCCCTTTGGGAAGACCTGGGGATATCCTTCTCAGATTCAGCAATCCATAAAAATTCTGAAATCTTCCATGCTAGGCATATCAATTTAAAAAGAATGTACAACAGAACCACTCTGTAATGACTGCTGTCAAACAAAGCTGTGTCATTATTCCACTTTTTTTCTCCCTAATCTTACTCAACATTCTCAACTGCACATTACCTCCCCCAGTGACCCACCTTCCATTTCTCCCAACGTCCACTTTGCTATTTGATTCCTTCTGCAGCCTTTACCTTTCCACCCACCTGGTTTCACCTATCACCCTTAGCTATCCTCCTTCCCCTGCCCCCACCTTTTTATTTTGGCATCTTCCCCCTTTCTGGTCCTGAAGGGTCTTGGTCCAAAATGTCAACTGTTGAATCACTTCCATCAATGCTGCCTGACTTGCTGAGCTCCCCAGCATTTTGTGTTGCCCTTTACATCCAACGTCTATCTTCAACAGTCAGGATCCTCTACCAATGAAATCCTACTGCTCCACACTACTGACAGTAAAGGGTTCAGTGGTTACCCAGGGACCAACTCTTTAGGAAAAGAGACATGGATAAGGAAATACACTAGTAAGGACTTGTTAATTAAGGAAAAGGACATTTGAAAATCAAGACCTCAGAAAATATTTGTAGAGTGTTGCAGTGGAAAAGCCAGAAAGGTTGATGTTAAAATTGGCAAAGTTGGAGTAAGGAATGTTGGGATAAGAAACACTGCCAGATCCTTAAATGTGTCATTGCAGGAAAATCTGGAAGAAATGCCCATTCGCCAAAATTTATCCCAAACTGCTGCAAAATGTTTTTAGGGTTGTAAACAATAACGAATGATATACCAAAAAGTGACAGAAAACAGGAGTATGATTCATGAAAGTTTGACTTTAATGTTTTGCATATGTATGAATTTTTTATGAAAAATGTGCACAGTTGACTTTTTTCTTCATTTTACTTATGAATAAAGGAAAGAGGAACTTGGTTAAGACTGCATATCCTTTCGTTATGTGGGCAAAAGTGACACATGGAATTTGAAGACGAGAATAATTTGCTTTTCTTTAGTCATTTAGGAATGAACCTGATATGCAAAATATTTAAAGCTTCATATGAAAGCACAAACAGAAATTACCAGGGAGCCAAGCATATTAAACAAAGGCAGTAATCTTGTAGAACACAATCCATACAGCAGTGAAGTTGCAAACCCAGAATCTGTAGACTTTCATAGAGATTCAGTGTTTACAGTGACCTCACTTGCATCCCCAGTGAAATCATCCAAACCTCTTAAGTGCACTAACATGGAGTCAACATCTGAGAATGCAAGCTGTCTCAATTTAAATTTCCGTGGAACATGGAAGCTACGAATACTTAAGTCATTTGTCAGAAGTTCACTTCTGTACTAGACTTATGCTTAAAATGTTCTCCATTTAAAATATCACGAGCAGATTGCAAGAGAGGCTGATGTCTGTTACTGTATAGAATATAGCTATATTTAGTTTTAGTTACAGGACTTCAAAAATAAATTAAAAATTGAGCAAATTCATTCAGGTTATGTTTAATCATTTCATTGTGTTATTGATTAATTATCCCTCTTTTGTTCAATTTAAACAATTTTGTTCATCGTATAGCAAGCATCAAGCTTCTCATGATTTAAAATACCTAAAATTTCTATACAATTTACTGGACTACTTCAATCAGGAGACTATGCTTACATTATGTAAGCAGTAATCACCCCCATAACTTCCTTAATTTCTTGAAATATTTCACTCTCCTCTTGTTAGCTTTAAATTCAGATTCAGTTTATTGTCATTTATAAACCAGAAATACAGTGCAGTTTAAAAAATGAGACAACGCTCTCCGGAATGATATCATGAAAAAGCACAAAACAGACCACACAAGAAAAACCACATATCGTTTGGTCCAGAGTCCAGACAGGCTGCTGCGTATCGATATCGCACTACCGTCTTAGCACGTTCCTCGGAAAGGATCTACAAACCATCTACAAACGCCATCTTGATCTGCAAATTGTATCACCATCATGAAATATTCTAACAGCTGCAGTTCCTAACAGATACTATTGATGCATCATACCACTATGAACACAACTACCAGTTACCTTTAGAAATGGCTGAACCATCAAAACCCAGAATCAGGATTTTTTATTTTATTTAATTACATACAACATGGAATAAGCATGTCGAACCTCACCACCCTGCAATCCCCCAATTTAATCCCAGCCTAATCATGGGACAATTTACAATGAACAATTAACCTACCAACCAGTATGCCTTTCGAATTTAATCCCAGCCTAATCATGGGACAATTTACAATGAACAATTAACCTACCAACCAGTATGTCTTTCGACTGTAGGAGGGAACCAGTGCACCCGGAGGACACCCACGCAGTCAAGAGGAGAACACGCAAACTCGTTACAGGCAATGGCAGGAATTGAACCCAGATCTCTGGTACTGTAAAACGCTGTGCTAACCACTACACTACCAAGCCACCTCAATTTCACTGGCAAATGTTGCGAAATGTGTTGTCTTTGCAGCAGCAGTACAACAATGTAATACACGATAACCTTTAAACTGGTTAGAAACAGAAAGCTTATTAGCAAGTTTAAAGGACCCATATTCATGTAGCTCCACAATGTTTCTTAGAAGCATCCCAATGCCCTTTATATACATAATGCTCTTGCACAGCGAAGCCTTGCTTGCCAATTTGATTGTGGTGTTAGTGGTGAACATGCTTGCAATTCATTTATGCTTTGTGGCACTAGCAATGAATTAACTAAGGGAACAGAGAGAGAAAGACAATTACTGCGGGTAGGTGAGATACCACTGATCTCATAATCAACTGTGTACAGCTATAGTGTGCAATATTATGAGCAACTAAGCTACTTGCACAGCCCCCACTAAAATCAGGGCAATAAATGCAGGATACTTAATTGCTCAGTAAGAACAGAGATTCAGCTTCTGACAAATTTATAAAACAGTCTACTTATACTATACTTTCATCTAAAAGATACGAGCTTCATTTTAAAATTACGAGTTGAATTCAGTACCACAAACTGCCATATTATCCAAAACATTTTTCAGGTTTACTCTTGGCTTATTACCACTAAATAGTCACTCCTTAATCTTCAAATTCAGGGTTTTATTAAATATGAAACTCAGGTCTCAATGAAACAAAATTCTGGGCTACTTGTGTGCTCCATAAATGCCTGTATTAAAAATAAATAGACAGATACAAAAAGAGCTTCATTGGGAAAAGTTCTTTCACATCATTGTAATATCCTAAACCACACAGTAGTCAAAGAACTTCACATCCTAATTAAACAATTTATGCTTACTTCACGAATCACATTCAGTTCAGTCACAATTTTTGACAGACATACTTTATTGATCCCAAGGGAAATTGGGTTTCGTTACAGCCGCACCAACCAAGAATAGTGAAGAAATATAGCAATATAAAACCCATAAATAATAATAATAAATTAATCATGCCAAGTGGAAATAAGTCCAGGACCAGCCTATTGGCTCAGGGTGTCTGACACTCCGAGGGAGGAGTTGTAAAGTTTGATGGCCACAGGAAGGAATGACTTCCTATGACGCTCATTGTTACATCTCGGTGGAACGAGTCTCTGGCTGAATGTACTCCTGTGCCTAACCAGTACATTATGAAGTGGATGGGAGTCATTGTCCAAGATGGCATGCAACTTGGACAGCATCCTCTTTTCAGACACCACTGTCCACAACATTACTAGCCTTACGAATGAGTTTGTTGATTCCGTTGGTGTCTGCTACCCTAGCACACAACAGCAAACATGATAGCACTGGCTATTAATAATTATTTAATTATTAATAATTAAATTATTCATTTTCAGATACCTCTGACTTAACCTGTTCTGTTTCTAACACCCATGCCACATGCTCAATTCTGGTTTACTTAAATTATCCCAATGTTGCCAGCAATGGCTTCAACTGCCCAGAGATTCAGCCACAATTCATTTCCTAAAACTCTTATGGCAGAACCTTTGAAACTTTGAAACCTTGATTCGAAGTGGGGGAGTCTAGGACCAGAGGGCACAGCCTCAGAATACAAAGACATCCCTTTAAAACAGAGAGGAAGAATTTACTTAGCCAGAGTGTGATGAATCTGTGTAATTCACTGCCACAGAAAGCACTGGAGGCCAAGTCATTGGGTATATTCAAAGTGGAGGTTAATAGGTTCTTGATTAGTAAGGGAAACAAAAGTTATGGGGTTGACAGAGAAAAAAATCAGTGATGGATTGATGGAGTAGACTCGATGTGCTGAATGATCCAATTCTGCTCCTATGTCTTAGGATCTTAAATAGTCTGTTGTAAACTGTTACAGTCACCAGTTTTGAACATGAAAAGTTAAGAAAACACTCCTATTGATCGTATCCTGACTGCTTGCACCATGGGTTGGTATGGCAATTTGTAGACAGGAATGCAAACTCCAGAGAGCAGTGGACACTGCCCAATGCATTACAGGTCCATCCCTCCCACCATTTTAACTATAGGAGGCTCTGGCTCAAGGCAACATACAAATATCCCCATTTGAACCGTGCCATATGGTCTCAGCCACCATCAGGCAGGAAGTGTAGAAGCTTATCCATCCCATTTGACCAAGAACATTTACTTCCCTTCAACCACTTGATTCTTGAACCAACCTGCAAAATCCCAGACACTAGAGTTTAGCAACACCATGACCCCTTTGCAATAAAATGGACTTTTGTTCTAATTGTGTTCTTGTGAATATCTTATAGTGAATGCTGCTTATAAAACATTGTGTGCCTGTGATGCTGCTACAGGTTTTTCATTGCACTTATGCATACAACAAGCTCAACTTTGAAATAAGTCAAATGTTTTGTGAATTGCACTCATCTTTTAGGCACTTGGATTTTTGTTTGAGGGAAAACACAAACTAAAATTTACAATCAAAGTAACCTTGCCAAACAGGATATCGGTCAATGAGTTTTTGGAGCTTCAGCATTACCATCTATGCCAAATGTGTAGTGCAAGTATTGTTTTTATTTCAAACTTCCAGCACAGGATTTTCCCTTTGCAGCTCATTGTCATGCGATCAATAGCACTCAAGATTTTGAAGATAACATCTTAATTCAGACTTCTATTATCCCATTTATCTAAAAAATGAATGCTTGACAGTATGAAAAAAAATCACAATTGTAGCAAATGCTTTTCAAAGCAAAATGGCCAATAAAGTTGAAAATCTTTAACAGTAAGATTTGCATATCTAATAACAGTTTTCACAGCTCTGGACCCCTGGGCTGGAAGTGGATTTTTTTTTTGGACTGCAGACACTTATCTTGTGAACACAGAAACCAATTTCTCTAAACAGCCAAACTAGCGTGATCTTGATCAGACATTTTGGTATCAAGATTTTGATAAGACAAATGCAAAACAAACCTGTCAGGTGGAATGCTGTTTGAGATGGAAGTCTTATTGTGCCAAGTGACTCAGTATTAAAAATAGCTCCTCGATAATCAAAATAATTACTTTTAATTATCAGCCTTTCCTGACAATTAAAGCATTAGTAATTACAAGAGCATTGCATGATCTTTCAAAGTTTCAAATCCACTGACAGTTAGTATGCCAAGATACCAACAGATTTTCAGTCATTTCACTTTCCTGGACAAATTTTTAACAAAAAGCATTAAAATTTAATGACACATACTATTCAGCGTCTCCATCACTCCTGTAATCAAATACACATTTTAAGCAGTGCCACGTTTTCATCAATGCCAACATCTGAGCAAGGCATTATGTGAAAATTGCCTGCTCGTTCAGATAGACAATGTTGCCCAAGGGTAATTTGGCCTCATTTCCCATCATGCTTTGCTGTGGTATGTGGTGACAAAACACACCCCAAAGTTCCTGTACCTGAATGAGTTTCAAGTCTGATATGATGTTGAGCTCTTTGGCCACATCTGCACCCATTTTCTCAGCAAGGAAGTCTGTCACCCCTGCTCTACTGATGACCCCTTCTCATTTCAAGCAAATCCTTTCCACTTGGATTCTCCTTTCTGGCCTTTTATCCACTTGATCTTTATTTCCAATTGTTGTGATACTGACTGTCTTCAGACTTCTCCACTCTCAACCCTCCAAACTTTCAGCACTCTACTCACTTAAGACCAATCTTGACTTAGTCAGAACAGCTGCTTGTTAAGTCTTGTGCATTAACCTCTACTTTGGAGGCCAGGTGCTAGCTACATGAGATCTTGTACTTCTCAGAACACCAGAGTATCTTCCAGGCCATTACAAATCAGGAGATCTCGCCTCGAGTCTCCAACTTCAGTGCCCCAAACCACACTGTCTACTTTAATTTCTTACCCAACATCCACAAGACTGGTGGGCCTCTTTCTGCCCCACTGAACTTATTCCTTCATACCGAGACACCTTACATGCCTTTAACTTTGTTAACTCCAATTCATAATTCCAACCAGCTTATTTTTACCATGGACATCCATTCTCTACATATACCACTTCCATCAAAAAGGCACTACCTTCTTGAACAAAGTCCTGACCAATTCCACTCCACTAACACAACTGCCTAACAATAATCAGAATCAGGTTTATTATCACTGTCGTACATAATGAGGAATGTACACAAAATGCTAGAGGAACTCAGCGGGGTAAGCAACCTCTAAGGGAAATAGTTAATGTTTTGAGGCAAAACGCTTCATCAGGTTTGGAAAGGACACGGTCCAAAGCCAGAATAAGGTGGGGGGGGGAGAGAAGAGGAGAAGATGAAATAAGAATCTGGGAGGAGATAGGTGGAAGAGGTAAAGGGCTCAAGGAATCTGATAGGAGAGGACAATAGACTGTGGGAGAAAGGAAAGAGGGAGGTTAGGGGCAGGTGGAGAGAATCGAGCTAGAAGGGGACGAGAAAGATCGAAGGGGAAGGGTGAAAAATTACGGAATGTTAAGGAAAGTAGATGTTAATGCCATCAGGTTTGAGGCTACCCAAACAGAACATGAAATGTTGCTCCTCCAACCCAAGTGTGGCCTCACTGTAGCAGTAGATGATGCCATGAAGGGATCTGTCAGAATGGGAAGATGAATTGAAATGGGTGGTGTTACGAACCCCGTAACTGGGTCACTTACCATCAAAGATAGAGAGGTCCGTTGAAGTCTGATGGTACTATTTTTAACAGTATTTATTAGTAAAAATACACAAAAGTAATATCAATGCAAACATACAAATATACATCGTCAATACTAAATTTAAAAGTGCAGGTATAATAATAATCAATAAGAAATAAGCTCTATCGTTGTCTAGGGGATAATGTATTGTCCGATGGAAATATAAAAGTCACTCAGTTCATTCAGGCTGCAGCCTTTGGTTGGAGTCAAGAGAGAGATTTTAGAAACTTGCCAGCTTTTCCTTTTTATGATTTCGATCCTTGGTGTTTCGTTGGTGTGGCCTCTTCTTTAGCTAAGCCGTCTTCCGTGGCGATCCCGCCAATTCCCAGGCAAGGGAAAAGGACGCACGCGAGCCCCACCGGCTGTCGCTATTAAACGCTGTCACGGGATTTCTAGCGTTTCTCCTGGTGCATCTGAAGGGGTTGTTCTCCAGACCCTCTTTTATCCTTACTCACGGAGCCTCAGATGTCAATCAGGTTGGGATGATGCAATCCCTCAACCAGCTCACTCTGGTCATCTCCTAAGGGCTTCAATGAATAGTACAGTACTCAATACACAATTCCGTCTCCAAGAGACAATAGCTGTTATCAATGGTTCCGCCTTGCTGAGGCCAGGACACATTCCAAGCCTTGTGTATTCTGGACGTCTCTCTCTCATTTCCTGGGTCCCAGACCCGAATTAATAGCGATCTTGCGATTCTCAAAAAGGAGGGGGCTACTTTGTACCCTTCGGCCCCTCAGAGTTGTGGCACATTCGTAACAGTGGTAACCAGGAAATCCCATCTTTTGTGGTAGATGGAGTTAAGTGCTAAATGAAGCAGTCTCCCAAATTAAGTTGGATCTCACCAATATAGAGGCAACACTGAGGACAATGAATAGGATAGATGCTTATATGATGTGAAGTTTGTTTTGCAGCAGCAGTTCAGAGAAAAACATGACAAAACTAACAGTGCAACAAAAAGGAATAAAGAGGAAAGAGGTTCTTGACTCTTCAGAAATCTGATGGGTGGGGAAGTAGCATGCTCTCATTCTCAATTTCACTTTTGATACCTTCCACCTTCTACAGATGAAAGAGGTAACCACAGGCACTCACTATGCCAATTCTGGTACAGTACCCCAGGAACTTCCCACCAGCTCTTTCTCTACCAAACTGACAATGACATTGACTCTGTAGGACTCAATTTCACCTAGATCAACTCAGACTTTTGTGGGACCTCTGCCACCATTCCAGGAGAAAGACATGCCATGACATCTTGCCTAAACCC
The DNA here is from genome assembly GCF_048418815.1 of Hemitrygon akajei. Taxonomy (NCBI): domain Eukaryota; kingdom Metazoa; phylum Chordata; class Chondrichthyes; order Myliobatiformes; family Dasyatidae; genus Hemitrygon; species Hemitrygon akajei. The sequence continues at coordinate 20,105,412 of NC_133126.1, forward strand.
AAGGCCCAGATCTACCTCAGCTATATATCCTCCCACCATCATTCTTGCTAACCTCCTCTGGACCTTAAATAAAACTTAGACACTAGTTAAAGGCAGCAGGTTAGGAGATAATTATAAAATCTATCTCGGATTTAAAAAAAAGACATTGGATTAGTTATTGTAAAATGTTTTGATTTTAACCCATTTAAGAGAAAGCTTTGGTTAATATTTTTTGTCAATGAAAATGCATCGACATGCCTTGAAGTGGAGCTTGAACCTTTGTTAATAAAAGATTTACACTTAAATACCGCCTCAGCTTTCAGAGAAACAATACTGGAGGAACTCAGCAGGTCAGGCAGCATCTATGAAAAAGTGTACAGTTGATGTCTCGGCCTGAAATATCAACTTAATTCCTTTCCATAGATGCTGCCTGGCCTGCTGAGTTCTTCCAGTATTGTGTGTTACTTGGATTTCCAGCATCTGCAGATTTTCCTCTTATTTCAGCTTTCAGAAATGTGATCTTAAAGTACAGGCTGCCCACAACCATTTCAGGTTTTCCTTGGAGTTAGAGGCAAAAGAAAGTCAAGTAAAAACAAATGGGATAAAGGAAGGAGATGACGTAATATCCAGGAGTGACACTGATTTGAAGCAAACCACAACTTTAAGGGATGTTCCTTTTCCTTCGGTAAAGCAACAGTGATATGTTAATACTGTAAACTATTAATGCATCCATTATCAGAATCAGGCTCATCATCACTGACATATGCTTACTGTCAGCAGTTCAGTGCAAGACAAAAGTTAAAAGAGTTTAAAAAGGAATTGCAGGGTAGTATTCGTGGACAGTTCAAAAATCTGATGTCCAAGGAGAATCTGTACCTAAATTGTCGAGGTCAGTCCTCAAGCTCCTGTACCTCATCCACAAAGGTAGTTAATGAGAAGAGGCCCCATATTCTGCACTATATCCCAATAAATAAATCCCTCACAGACAGTAATTGACAAGGTTGCCATGGCTCTAGCTTTCAAGGGATAAGGTAATTAACAACATAGCACTTGACCATTAAAAATTCCACAATAGTACTCACTTTCAATCACCAACTTATTACAGAATTCTCTTAACACTATTAAAAATTAAAGCATTTGCTTCTGAAGCAGTAATAATAACCACTGCATCATCCGGGACCAACTGAATCCTTTCTCAGACTCTGAGTCGATAACAGGAAACGTGAATTCACCCCGGAGCCTTGATGGGAAATTGCTTCCTTATTACTTGATTCTTGTAAGATTCAAAATAAAGCACATCTTCATTTATTCATTTCCAAGATAAATATCCTTCTTCTTAAAGCCAGTGTATATAGTTTTTTTTCACCTTTTACCTACAGTACTTTCAAAAACTTATTTACTGAGGTACAACATGGCCCTTCTGGACCTTCAAGCCGTGCCTTCCAGCAGCCCCCTAGCTTAAACACGGGGCAATTTACAATGACCAATTAACCCAACGACCAGTATGTCTTCGGAGGAAACCCACATTGTAGCAGGGAGAACATACCAACTCCTTACTGGCAGCGGCAAGAACTGAACTTGGGATGCTGGTACTGTAAAGTGTGGTGCTAACCACTATGCTATGTGCCACCCATGTCATAAAACTTCTGTATTATGCAAAGAATGTACTAACTAAACTAACATTTGTCACATTGTATACTACATATACTAAATCTCCTCCATCTTTACCTGACTTGCATTTCCACACTAACATCTAAAAGCAAGAAAGTTAACTCCACAGTTATTACAGGAGCCAACTTATTTTGAAAACACAAAAATCACCATCCCAGAAATGCTTGTACTGAAACACATTTCTATACATTGATTTAAACGAATTAAGGAAATATAGGGTCAGTGCAATAACATGCTGAGGATAAAGATCATCCATATTCTTGGTGAATGGCTTGAGGACAGAGACTTTGGGCATGTTGCCAAAGACTTGCAAGTTTCTATAGATGTGCTGTGGGGAACATTGAGTGGTTGCATCATGGTTTGGTATGGAGGCTCCAGTGCACAGGATTGGACAAAACTACAGAGGGCTGTAAAGTGAGTCAGCTCCATCAGGGACACAAGCCTCCCCACCACAAAGGACATCTTCAAAAGGCAGTGCCTCAAGGAAGTGGCATCCATCATTGGGGACATTCACCATCCACGACATGTCTTTTCTCATTACTTCCATTAGGGAGGAGGTATAAGAGCTTGAAGACCAATACTCAACATTTTAGGAACAGCTTCTTTCCCGCCACCACTGGGTTTCTAAATGGTTTGAGGCAATGTTCATATTTTGCTCTTTTTGCCCTGTAGTTTTTATACATTTCTTATTGTAATTTACATACAGTTAGAGGTTCTGTATGGTTTCTTCCTACATTCTCCAAGTGAACTGAATCATTATTAGTCACTTCTGGGTGGAACTTTACAATTACAAGCTCAACGCAAGAGAATTCAGAACAAGTTTAGCAACAGATTGTGCCAAAGTCTGAATAGGAATATGCAGCCAAAAAATAAACCATACTTCACACCTAAAGCAGGATGGTTTGCGTATTGCTGCTCATTCCTCCAATTGTCCACTTTTGTACTCTACACAGCTTTAAAAATCCAAATCTGTGTTAACTACAATGTAGACCAATACAGCACAGGAACAGAGCCTTTAGGCAACATCTGTGCAACCATGAAGCCAATCAAAACTAATCTCATCCACTTGCACGTGGTCTCAGCATGATCCTCCAACCTTCATGTGTTGTCCAAATAGTTGCTATGATATCTGCTTCCCCGTCAATGTGTTCCAGCACCTACCACACTAGAGAAAAAAACTCAAATCTCCTTTAAACTCCCCCCCCCCACACATCAAAGAAATACTCTCTAGTACAGGTTAAGCAACCTTTTTAAAAAAAAGCTAAGGATTGGAACTGTTTTGGATTTGGAATACTAGCATAAGGTAGTTTGGGGATGCGAGTCAAGTCTAAACAAGAAATCCATTTACATTACATACACCTTGGAGGTATTTTATTTAATACAATATTTCAGTTATTGCTTCATGCAGAAAATGATATGTACATTGAAATATCAGAAAGGTAAGCTATTACCACCTCAGCCACCCAGGTGGACAGTCAGTGGCTGTTTGGCATTGTTGCCATCATTCCCACACTGAATTTATGTGCTACTGGTAAGCAGTCTTTGTCTTGCACTTGTTCATCACACATCTATTTAACAGTAAAAAAAACTAGTATTTTTCACTGTATTAATGGTGTGCAGGGTATCAAAAGCAGCAGAGGGAATACCCGAATCAGCTATTGAACAAAAAACAATGGCAGGCTTTCAGCCTTCACCTATGATGCGATGTTTTGATTAAAAGGTTGCAATACACTATATTTGTTTTTTTTGGTATAAAACAAAAGCTTGAATCTAATTACAGGTAAATGTAATGAAATTGGAGAAGTCAACATTTTATTTTTAAATGCAGTAACAACATTGGTCATAGTACACTCAAACATGAGATTTTAGGAGGAGATGAAATTTAGATTTCATGTAAAAATAGTGTCTGGTAATTACTAAAAAAACATGGCCTTCGCATGATAAATGCAGCACCAAGCACTACAACAGGTCTGAGAAACTTGAGGGGAAGGATACATCTTCGTTGACACCATTGTGAGGAGGAACATCAGATTTTCAACAGTGAGGACCTTGGCAAACTTGGTAGATTTCTCTGTTACTTCGTAATCAGCAGACACTATCACCACAAATCTTTAAAAGATAGCGCTGTGCGTTTTCTTAAATTTCAGGAATCAGTCTGATAAATATTCACAATTACTTTCAATTTTCAGTTTGTCATGATAGATATTTGCTTGTTTCATGGTCAGCATACTGTTATGTGGCTTACGTTCACTCCAAAGCTGACAAATCCACTCTTTCAAAGTACATTTGAGACTTTCATTTTTCACTTTATGCAGTGTTTTGCTATTTTGCATTAACTTCTTCATTACTGTCAGCATAGAACTTTAAAAGTTTGCCCCTCTATTCCTTCAAGTCATATATGTCAAACTCAAGGCCCGCGGTGGAATTATCTTTGGCCCGCGAGATAATATCTAAGTACTATTAAAACTGGCCCCAGTAATCGAAGTGCCTATGGCGTATGATATGGCTAATGCTGAGTTTATTCAGGTACCAGGTTTTCAGGGTTTTTAGTGTTTATTCGACAGTCTTCTTCATAAGAAACAGAATTTGTAAAGTGAAACACTTTGTAGTTATAGCAGAGACTGAGACACATGAGAGCAGGCTGAAAAAACGGAGGCAACGAAAGCTGCGTTCACACGCGTCCGACTGATCCGGCCCGCATGAAGCTGCATTTTGCTCAATCCGGCCCGTGACCTAAAATGAGTTTGACACCCCTGCTTCAAGTCGTAGATGGTGGTCACTCCCATACTAAACTCGTCTAAATAAGGGAAAATCTGCAGATGCTGGAAATCCAGGCAACACAGTCAAAATGCTGGAGTAACTCAACAGGCCAGGCAGCATTTATGGAAAAGAGTAAAGAGTCAAAGACCTGATGAAGGGTCTCTGAATAGTCGACTGTTTACTGTTTCCATAGATGTTGCCTGGCCTGTGAGCTCCTCCAGCATTTAGTGTGTGTTGCTCCATACTGCTTTGTGACTGCAGGCCTTTTGGACATTTTCAACAATACCTACGCAACACAGAACAGAGTAATGCACAATGACTGCTGAATACAAACTGGCATCAGAAGGCCCCACTCAAGTTATGTGAGGTCATTTCTCAGAACTGTCTGGTGTGTAGAGACCTGTGCATCGCCCAGAAACCTTCCCAATGCCTTGTGGAATTTTCCAAACATGTCAACACTCAAAAAAGTTTGGAATTTCAGGTTTTCAGATTAGGGGCACTCAACCTGTACATATTTCTGCCATGGGGGATGGGTGGGCCAAGTTACCTTCCCTATTGAGGCTCCTCATATGGTAATGGTGTCTGATTACTGCAGTGAAGTTACCTGTAAACAGTGCACCTCCCCACCCCCACACACACCTCACACTTTGTTTTCTTTCCCCGCTTATTAGTTTCCAAAGAGACTCAAATGGTTCTCTGGTGGAAATTTTGTTATGATCAGTTCAGTTTAAGCAAAGCAAACAATTCAAAAGTTCTCTACTCCAATCTGTGCTCCAGAAGCACGTATTAAATCAGAAATGCTTATATTTCTATCAAGCCAAGTTCAGTCTTTAACACTCTAGAGAAAACCATTTTTACCCAACATCTTATTTCTGATACCTTCAAATCCAGGTAAAATCTTGGTGAACATCTTTTGCACCTTCTCCATAGTCTACACATCCTTCCTATAATGCAGTGACCAGAAATGCACAAAATTGTCAAACTGTGGCTAACTAAAGATTTATACTACTACAACCTGATTTTATAGTCAATGCCATGACCAACGAAAGGAAGTACTATTAATTTACTGCTGTGTACACTTGCGTTGCCACTTTCAGGGCACTATAGACTTCCAACCCCAGAATACACTGTACACCAATGATCAAGAAACCTGCAATTTATTGCATATTTTCTACTTGCATTCGACTCTCAAGAGCAACACCTCATTTGTCTGGATTAAATTCCATCTATCATTTCAATGCCAAGCTGGTCCACACCCTTCCACAACTCCAGTGTTTGTGTTGTCTGCAAACTTATTATGCCTAACCTCCAGTATCGTGTGTTGCTCAAGATTTCCAGCACCTGCAGAATCTCGTGTCTGATTACACTTAATAAGCCCATGTATGTTATTGAGAATCCCGAGTCCACACACCAGGAGCACAGAAGCCCAGGTTAAAAGGCTCAAGGTTTGCACCGCTTCACAAACCAACCAGGCCCATCTACAGCACTAGTTCAGTTACCTCGGGGCCCAGGAATCAAGAGTGGAAGTAAATAAACCTCTTTAGGCAGTCTCTTGGGGTTGATAAGGGGCAAAAAAATTGCAAACTATCAGACTAGTGGCTGGATTAAAAGCAAAACAGGGACAAAACAGAACAAAAGCAGGAACAAGTGGATTAATTAAAAACTGATGGTAAATACAATTGTTTTTTCAACAATAAAGAACATAACATGCCAGACATCAACAGACTGGAGGACTACAAAATTTCTACGGATGTTTTATCGACTTTCAAAGTATTTTCCTCAAGACCAAGTTACAAGAGATAACTGGGAAGGAAATTTAGGAGACAAAGGTCAACTGGGAAGCTTCTCAAACTGGCAGGAATGCAGAACCAGTAATATTCTGCAACATCATACTGAAGCCTTACTAATGCCAAGTGTCAAGATAAAAAGCTACATATCTAAGTTTGCTAATGACGCCAAGATGTAAACAATTGATTTGCCCCTCCCTTTTCTGAAGCAGGCCAACCCTCAACACACGAAATACTGGAGGAACTCAGCAGGCCAGGAGACATTTATGCAGAAGAGTCAATTTTTTGAGCCGAGACCCTTATCAGGACTGGGAAAAAAGATATCAGAATAGGTTGGTGGGGGGGGTGGGGAAGTGGTGAAGTAAGGAACTGGGAAGTTGATCGGTGAAAAAGATAAGGGCAGGAGGAGGGGGAATCTAATAGGTGAGGGTAGAAGACCATGGAAGAAAGGAGAAGAGGAGCACCAGAGGGAGGTGATGGGCAAGTAAGGAGATAAAGTGAGAGGGAAAAAGGAATGGGGAATAGTGAAGGGGGCAATTACTGAAAGTTTGAGAAATCAATGTTGCTTAGATTTCCAGTACCTGCAGATTTTCCTCGAGTTTTCAGGCCAACCCTCAGTTCAACGCTGGTGCTACTGTGTAGGTAGTTCTCACATTCAGATGTCGACAATAAAATAAGAACATCATCCTTACTTGCACATATAAATTGGGAAGTGATGCCATTCCCATGTTTGTTTGCTTTTTTCATTCTGGAGATGCAGTTCAATAAGTGCTAACAAGTTATCACATGCATTTTATCCACAGGCCTGGAGCACCTGCGTTGCAATGGCTGCCAATCAAACAGCTTGGCTGCTGCAGGGCCGCGAATATTGCTGTCGCTGCACTGATCTAAACGAATGGAGACGACTTGCATTTATTGGAGATCATTCTCCACCTGAACTGCTAGAGACACGTGTGCCTTTTATGGGCATCTAGGGATGGGCAGCAATGCCCACCTATCATTGGGGGATTTAAACCAAGATCGTCCTCTTTAGAACTCTTCAGAAATATTATGAGCTTAAATTAATGGACACGAGATTCTGTAGAAGCTGGAAACCTTGTGCAACACACACACACACACAGTGCAGAAGGAACTGAGGAAGTCAGACAGCATCTATGGAGAGGAATAAACAGTCGATGTATCGAGATCCACAAACTCAGGATCAACATATACAAAATAATTGGTGTTCTCTGTACTCTATGAACTAACAGAAAACAATGGAGTGAAAAAAGATACTCCGAATGCTCCACTGGACAAGCTTGTGCCCCTTATGTACAGAGCTGTGATGTGAAGAACTTGTTGCCAGCCAACACATTCAACTTGTCCATGGACTCTGTGGAAGTCTCACAGAAGATCAGAGTGAAATACCAACCACAACAATGAATCTGACAGATATTTTGGGAGAAACAGCATGTGTAGAGAATTTTATAGAAATGCTTCATTATAGGATAAGATTACCAGTTTTTAAAAAAAATCTGAATTAGGTCAAAGTAGCACAAAATGATACTTCACTACTACACCGAATTACAAGAATTGCTCACCAGATGTGTATAAGGTTTTTCCAGAAAATATTTCAAAAGATTCCACACCGCAATAAAGGTGTAGGCCAAGTGGGCAGACACAACGAGTTACCATTTCTTTCCAGTGAGTCTTGACAAAACTTTAATTACATAGGCGGCTTATAAAGTTACTCTAGATTAGTTCAACAGTCAGCTCACGTGTTCGATACAACCCTTAATTTTAGAGAAAGTTAACGCTATCCTTGGTGCAGTAAATTTAAATGGAACAGTTGTCAAAGAACTTCGACATATCGTGATTATAAAGCTAAATATTATCGCAGGAAATGCCCAACGTTCCCAAATGTCTTCACTTTGCTTTTCTATGTGAAACTTCCACAATGTCCAGGGACACATTGGCCGGCAACAAGTTCCACACATCACACCTGACATGCTTAATCATCCATAGCGCGTCCCTCGACACCTGCCCAGCCAGGCGGGGCAACCAGCGCCCCAGCCTTACCTGCCCGTTCTGAGCAAAGCCCGGCTTCACGAAACCGTTCTTCCAGGCGGTAGTTTTGCTCTCCGAGTGCGCTTTCTCCATGAACCCGTTGACGGTGTTGTAAATGTCCCCGTTGGGCGCCAGCTTGCTCTCCATACTGCTCGTCTCGTCAGCTCAGGTAGCTCTCTCTCCCCACCGGCCCCACCCTGGTCCAGAACCGCTTGCTGATCAGCCGGAACCCCTTCACCCGCCGCCTGAAACCAGTGTACGAGAGGGCGACCCAAAGCAGCTGGCGAGCCGAGGAGCGAACGAGAGGGGAGTGTAGACAAACACCGGAAGGACGTCATGTCGCACCCCGCCGCCAATGGCGAACCGCCGCCGCGTCCCACGTGACTCTCCTTGGTGACGTCACGAAGGTGCGGCCCGGCATTCCAACGACTCCGCCCACCCGATGACGTCTTTGGCCGTGACCGGGAGTAACCTCAACAATTCCAGAGGGATGCTTATTTCGCCCACCTTTCGCTATTCTTTGCTAAGAGATAAAAAATATTAAAGTTTCAGAGTGAGAGTCGTTGAACCACGTTTTCTTATTTTAGTTATACTCTCCATTGCATACAGCACATATTGTGGGAATTAAAACCTTTCAAATCCTTTACAACTTTTCTCTCTCATTCCTTGCCTGTAGCTTTTGAATGTGACACGGTTTCTGTTAACTTTCTCACTGAAGTTATTGTCTGAACCTCTGCCTTTTCTGACAATTCAATATTTCATAATATTGAATGCCATAGTACCATAGCGGTTATCGCTCAGAGCATCTAAGTTCGGAGTTCAATTCCAACACAATCTGTACGCACTCCCTGTGGACATGGGGGTTTCTCCGGGTGCTCCGGATTTCTCCCACAGTCCAAAGACATACTGGTTAATAGGTTAATTGATCATTGCAAATTGTCCCGTGATTAGGGTAGGATTAAATTGGCGATTGCTAGGTTTCGCGGGTTGAAGGGCCAGAATGGCCTGTTCTGGACCGTTTCTTAATAAATTAATTATTAGGAAACCAAGTTTTCAAGTGGATCCGCAAAACATTAGAGCTAATGAGAGCATTTTAAATGTTAAAGTGTGATGTTGCTGTAAAATATCTAAGAAATGGTGTTTAATCTCCTTTACTTAAATATCTCCTGAATTTTGTTGTTCACTGACTCTCATTCTTTGACAAACTTTTCATAAACGATAGCATATTTTCATGCGCTTAAGGAACAATCTGCTGTATTTCTAAATAAATAAATCAAATCAAATAAATAAAATTGGCTGTGTAACAGAAATAAGTGCTGCTGCAGATTGTAACATCGAAACAGCAAGCTGTTGTACTCCCTGTCATCTGTTGCAGGAGCGATATCTCTCTCTCCCTCACTAGTGAGACAGAGAGCCTGTTTGAGATGGACTGTTATTTTTGATGGACTCTACACCATGGTCTCCAGGTGGCTTTGCTAATGCTTGCATGGCGGGTGGTGGGGACTGATGCTTTTGCTGGAGCAAGTGTGGGGGGGGGGGGGGTTTGATGCTTTTGTTGCGAGTTCTAATGTTTTTCTGAGTTTCATTCTTTGGGGGTTTTCTTCTGTTTTGTGGATGTCTGTGAGGAATATGTATTTCAGGTTGTAAACTATACATTTTTTTATTGAGATTCAACATGGAGTAGGTCCTTCTGGCCCCTTGAGCCACTCTGCCTAGCAAACCCCCAATTTAATCTGAGCCTTATCACGGGACAATTTACAATGACCAACTAACCTGCCAACGGTGTACGCCTTTTGGAATGTGGGAGGAAACAGGAGCACCCGGAGGAATCCCACACAGTCATGAGTAGAGCATACAGTCTCCTTACAGGAATTGAACCCGGGTCGCTGGTACTGTAAAGCGTTGTGTTACCCACCATGCTACCATGCTGCCCTATCTCTAGTATTAAATTGAACCACTGAAATGTAAACAAAATATGCCTGAAAAACTTCACAGCTCAGGTAGATATTCATTGGTTGTCTGTGAGAAGAACAGAATCACAATCACGAGGAAATCTGCAGATGCTGGAAATTCAAACAACACACACAAAATGCTGGTGGAACACAGCAGGCCAGACAGCATCTATAGGGAGAAGCGCTGTCGATGTTTCGGGCCGAGACCCTTCGTCAGGACTAACTGAAAGGAGAGATACTAAGAGATTTGAAAGTAGGAGGGGGGAGGGGGAAATGCGAAATGATAGGAGAAGACAGGAGGGGGTGGGGTGAAGCTGAGAGCCAGACAGGTGATTGGCAAAAGGGATACAGAGCTAGAGAAGGGAAAGTATCATGGGACGGGAGGCCTGGAGAGAAAGAAAGGGGGAGGGGGGAGCACCAGAGGGAGATGGAGAACAGGCAGAGTGATGGGCAGAGAGAGAGCAAAAAAAACAACTAAATATGTCAGGGATGGGGTAAGAAGGGGAGGGGCATTAATGGAAGTTAGAGAAGTCAATGTTCATGCCATCAGGTTGGAGGCTACCCAGCCATAAGGTGTTGTTCCTCCAACCTGAGTGTGGCTTCATCTTGACAGTAGAGGAGGCCATGGATAGACATATCAGAATGGGAATGGGACGTGGAATTAAAATGTGTGGCCACTGGGAGATGCTGTTTTCTCTGGTGGACTGAGCGTAGGTGTTCAGCGAAACGGTCTCCCAGTCTGCGTCGGGTCTCACCAATATATAAAAGGCCACACCGGGAACACCGGACGCAGTATACCACACCAGCCGACTCACAGGTGAAGTATCTGTAAGGGCAGGTGTAGCACTTGTTCCGCTTACAAGGATAAGTGCCAGGCGGGAGATTGGTGGGAAGGGATGGGGGGGGACGAGTGGACAAGGGAGTCACGTAGGGAGCGATCCCTGCGGAAAGCAGAAAGGGGGGGAGGGAAAGATGTGCTTGGTAGTGGGATTCCGATGGAGGTGGCGGAAGTTACGGCGAATTACGTTGACTTCATTAACTTTGTCTCCAACTTTTACCTTGCCCTCAAATTTACTTGGTCTATTTCTGACATCTCCCTCCCCTTTCTTGATCTTTCTGTCTCCATCTCTGGAGATGGCCTATCTACTGATATCTACTATAAGCCTACAGACTCTCACAGCTGCCTGGACTATTCCTCTTCCCACCCTGTCTCTTGCAAAAAGGCTATCCCCTTCTCACAATTCCTCCGTCTCCGCCGCATCTGCTCTCAGGAAGAGGCTTTTCATTCCAGGACGAAAGAGATGTCTTTCTTTTTTAAACAAAGGGGCTTCCCTTCTTCCACCATCAATTCTGCTCTCAAACGCATCTCTCCCATTTCCCGCACATCTGCCCTCACCCCATCAGCCCACCATCCCACTCGGGATAGGGTTCCCCTTGTCCTCACCTACCACCCCACCAGCCTCCAGGTCCAACGTATAATTCTCCGTAACTTCCGCCACCTCCAACGGGATCCCACTACCAAGCACATCTTTCCCTCCCCCCCTTTCTGCTTTCCGCAGGGATCGCTCCCTACGCGACTCCCTTGTCCACTCGTCCCCCCCATCCCTTCCCACCAATCTCCCGCCTGGCACTTATCCTTGTAAGCGGAACAAGTGCTACACCTGCCCTTATATTTCCTCCCTCACCACCATTCAGGGCCCCAGACAGTTCTTCCAGACGGCTGAGGGCTGGATTTGTGGTATTCAAGACCGGTGATCCAGAACTATGCAAGAAGTCCAAATATGACCTATGGAAGGTTATTTTAAGAGTGAAGAAACAATGCCTAGTGAGGTTAGAGACAGAACTGGATGCACGTCAGCTCTGGCAGAGTTTTCAGGACATTACTTCTTCTGAGGTGAAACCTATAATCATGAATGGCTGTGATGCCTCACTCCCAGTTGAGTTCAACACCTTTTATGCATGCTTTGAAAGGGATTAAGTGCACCTGAAATAGCCTCTGATAACCAAGTGCAGCTCCCGGCCTTCACGTGTGGCTTAGCTACAAAGCCCGGCGGAACAATTTCTCCCAACAGGAGAAGGGGCAAAGGCGGGTTAGTGGCTAAGTTTCATTAGGAGTCTGAAAAGTTTGAGTATGTTACCAAAGACACTCACAAATTTCTAACTGGTTGCATCGACACCTGGTATGGAGGAGCCACTGCCCCAGGACCGGGAAAAGCTGCAGAAACTTGCAGACTCAGCCAGCTCCATCATGGGTACTAGCCTCCGCAGCATCGAGGACATCTTCAAGATGCCTCAAAAAGGCGGCATTCATCAAGAACCCCCATCACCCAGGACATCCCCTCTTCTCATTGCCACCATCAAGAACAAGGTCTGAAGATACACACTCAGCATTCTTCCCTTCTTCCATCAGATTCAGGAATGAACAATGAACCCATGTATGCTACCTCACTATGTTTTGCTCACTTTTTGCACTACTTATCTGATTTATTTGTGTGTATATATATTTCTCTCTCTCTCTCTCTCTCTCTATATATATATATATATATTTCTTATTGTAATTTATAGTTTTGTATTGTGTATTGCAATGTACTGCTGCTGCAAAACAACAAACATCATGGCATAGCAACACACACAAAATGCCGGGGTAACCCAGCAGGCCAGGCAGCATCTATGGAAAAGAATCTAGTTGACACCTCATCCTGAAATGTTGACTGTTTATTCATTTCCACAGAAGCTGCCTGGCTTGCTCAGTTCCTCCAGCATTCTGTGTGTGTTGCTTGGATTTCCAGTATCTGTAGATTTCCTCTTGTTTGTGAATGTCATGGCATATGCCAGTTATGTTAAACGTGATTCTGATTCTGAGTGCTGAGCTGTTATCAACAAACAACTGCCTGATGTAGTTATTGCTGTTGTTCAGATGAGATTACCTAAGTTTTGGATTTTATTCACTTTTGTTTCTGGTGTGGAACTCCCACAGTTGTATAAGATGCAAAAATTATCTGCTGTGTGACTTTAACCCCCCCCCCCCCAAGATGTTTTTCAATTTAATCTTCAATTCTGCAATATCTCTTCAACAACACTCATCACTATTTGTTTAAATGTCAAATGTTGCCATCAGTAACTGTACCTGTCCTGTAACCGGCTCACAATGAGATCTTATTTCAGAAAGAGGCATTCTAGTACTACCTTCTCATGTGTGATGTCTGCTCTTCCTCCGTAATAGTCTTCATCTCCCCACCACTCTGATTTTTCCTGTTTTCATTCTTCATTCCCTCTTTCACTATGACTCTCTTTTTCTGGTCTTTGACTTCTGCTTTTGTCCTTCTCCGTCTGTCAGTTTCTGCCCCTTCTCTCATTCCATGCTGTTGTTTGTTCTCTCTCTCTCTCTGTCTCTTCTCTTATCTCTCTGTGCTTGCTGCCCTTATTTATTGAATGAGATACAGCACAGAATAGGCCCTTCTGGCCCTTCGAGCCATGCCCCCCAGCAATCCCCTGATTTAATCTTAGCTACCCATGGGACTGTGGGAGGAAACTGGTGGAATGTACAGTCTCCTTATAGGCAATGGCAGGAATTGAACTTGGCTTGCTCGTACTGTAAAGCATTGTGCTAACCATTGTGCTAACCATTATGCTACCATTATGCTGTCCCTTGCTCTCCATCTCCCAACCACTTGTCTATTGTCATTTCTTCATTGCCATTTCTATCTCCCCTTCCCTTTAGGTTGATAGATTCTCAATTGGCAAGTGTGTTGTGGGGAGAAGGCAGGAGAATGGGGTTGAGAGAGAAAATAAATCAGCCATGATTGAATGGTGGGGCAGACTAGATGGCCCGAATGGCCTAATTCTGCTCCTATGTCTTATGGTTTTATTAAGTAGTAATTTTGTTCACAAAGGATCTGATAACAATCCATGATTATTTGTTTTGAAAACAGATTCAATCATGACTTTCAGAAAGGTATAAGCAACTAAAGGAGGGCTGAATTCAAGCACGTTTCTTTGCTCTGTTTAAAACAGGTTAGAAAAACTTGAAATTACAAACTAGAGAGACTTCCTTGCATAGATGAGTTCCTTCCTGCAGTAACACCAGTTTACAGAGTATTATGTTTTCCATGTTTACTTTTCTGTATTCTGAACAATGGCTGCTAATTCTCTGTGCATTATTTGCATGGATATATGATACCAGTAACCCATCTCCTGCATGTTCGGATTTGGCTGCACTAATTGTACAGGAGGGTGAAATGGATACTCCTTAAACTCCGCTTTAATCTGCATGAAAAGCCAATTCAACTTCTCCACAGGAATTTCAGCAAAACAGCTCTAAAGAATCACCAACACTGGAAATTCAAAATAAAGTTCTGATGAGAGGTCCTGGACCTGAAAAATTAACTATTTCTCTTTGCACAGTTTCTGCCTCATCTGCTGAATTGTTGTTCCTTTCTCAATCACGGGGTGGCATTTTTGCCATTTTCAATGCTTGGCTGTTTTTTTATGAGGCAGAGTTG